>NC_042301.1:13553947-13884447 GCF_901000725.2 Takifugu rubripes | reverse complement strand
CTATAAACTTTAAATATCAGCCATAAAACTCTTAAATTCACATTTCTTCTGCCATCTTTTCCACGCTACCAGCATTTGAGCGGCGATCAGCTTCGCACTTTTCCAAACTTTCACTTTTCTCCCTCACTCTCTCTCAACTTTGTTTGCGCACACGCACGCGTCTTGCGCGCAATTAGTCAAAGGGTTGTCGGGGATGATGTGACACTGATTTTCGGGGCCGTGTCCCTAAGATCCGTCAGAAGTGGGCGCGCTCATTAAAGTTTCATTGCGCGCTTGTTTTTGCGAGGAAGATTTGCTCAAGATTTGAGTGAGACATCTCAAGAGTGAAGAGTTGAAGGAGGCGTGCGTGTTTGTGCGCGCGCGGTTGGGGGGGGGGGGGGGGGGGGGGGCGCAGAAAGAGAGACATACCGCGCTCCTCTGAGTCGCTGCTTGCCTCAGTCTGACTCCTCCGCTCGGGTGAGGGGGGCTGCTGAGTCCCAGAGCAGTCATTTCTATCAAGTCAAGCGTCTGGAAGCCCCACTTGCATGTTTGGTCAAGGGGTAAATAATAGATCAGGGATTAGGCTTGTGTAGAATTCATTCCAGGGTAACAAGCTTCTGAGGTCCCAGGATATGCATATTCATTCCTTGGCCAAGGCCATGGGAGAGCAGAGGACCATATGCCTGTCTGTTGGAGGGCTTAAACTGCTAATTAACTGAGATATTACATATGTCTGCAACAAAATAAAAATCATTTGAGTGATTGTGCAGGTGGTCAACTCTTTTTCTTTTTTTTTTTTTTGCATGCATTGACATGAAAAGATTGCAACTCTCATCTCAATCATATGTGGGGTTTACTCAGTTTTAAGATTCCCATATCCCATTTAGGAATGACTCAGATGTGTGCCTCCTCCTTTCAGGTTATTGTAGGTAACAATAGCAAAAGAATCTTCTCAAAGCCAACACAATGAACATTTTACTGGTAAAACTGATAGTTTCGTTTAATTATTTTTTTTAAATGCAAGTCACATATAAAGTATATAATTTGTGAATGCATTTTTTTAAATATAAAAACATGTCATTAACAGAATCATAAAACCTTCAGTTAGTGATAGGCTACTACCTTTTTAATAACACAAAATGGCAAAGAAATTAGATATTTATTATGTTTATTTTAACATGGAACACCTCCACAACCAGCCTCTGAGGCCCACTGGCTGGATCCTGCCCAGCTGTATTGATGTGGCGACCTGCATTACAGTCTGAACCAACATCAGTTTAGGATTTCTGCATAATAATTCACACCTTCTTCACTGGTTCTTGCAGTGTAGCTGAGCACATTTTCTTGCGCCACCTTGGTAATCAAGTAGACATTGACATTAATTTGTGCTGTAGAAGTTGCCACTAAAGGCAGCCTAATAGGGAAGTGGAGTATATGTTTATTTGTCCCTGTGACAGGATCCCGCTGCTCACTAATTATCCAGCAGGGCCCCTGATAATGAGCTATTGAACCTGCTCCTGAAATGTTCCCCCTCCTGGGAGGGCCATCAGATGCAGCATTCGTGGATCCATCAAATCCACAGAGGTCCTTGTCCTCATTAAGTTCTTCCCACTAGAGGTCCTGCAGGGTCAGTTTGATCATCGACATGAACCCTGAGAGTTTTTAAGGATAGGTTTACTGTAATAGTGAAGACAGTCACTAGGTTAAGTCATCGCATATTTGAATAGATAAGAAGGGTTAATTTTCTTAAAAATGCTAACAAAAATTGTATTCAGAGAATTTTCTGAGATTCAAAATTGGAGGGAGTGAAGACATTGGAAGTACAACAAATACTTCTCATCTAAAAGCAGTTTTCCAACATTTACTCATGACGATCAATGTCCCATGTCCTTGCTCTTCTCACTTGTACTCCTGGGAAATATGAACTTAAATACGAACTCACCACCTTAATTTACCCTTTTGAAAAGCAAAGGACAAGCTCCCCGGTGGAGGGCTCCAGGGAAATAGCCCAACTCCTTGTTCCCACAGACCCAGGGGGAGCTGACAGGGGTTGAGATGGCACACTATCTCTGCACGAGTGAGTGTGGCCCTCATGGAACTACACACACTCTCCCATCACACACACATACGTAAACACTGCTCCTTCTCAGAGGCCAACATGGATCAATTCCTCTTTTATGAGGGCTCGTGTCTGTTGAAGACGCGACCAGAAGGTCATCAGATGGGAGTCAAACAAAGGTCCACATATGACATGAACGAGGGGGCTTGTACATACTGCACGTGAGTTTGGTGGTGGTGGTGGTGGTGGTGTGTGTGTGTGTGGGGGGGGGGGGGGGGGGCATTTATGGGAGTTCAGTGATGTCTCGGTGCCAAGGGTCCCATGAGAGGAGTTTTTGAGTCAGTTCTTTTCCAATTTGTGTGCGCAGATATTACATTTCTAAATGTTGAAAATAAGGAATTAAAGTGCTAATCAATGGTTTCTCTGTCCTGGGGTTTTCTCAAGCAGTCCAAGGTCTCACACCATTGAGCACGCTCGTGCTCAAGGTCAGGAGTGACTGATAATTCTCCCACGGACTCAGGCACAATATAACATCCCTCCATAGGGCCTCACTTGAATAGCAATGTTCACAAACAAGCTTGAAAATGTCGGTTTTGCTGATTTCAGATGGTTTTTGTGGCCGGTAGGTCCAATTCAAAAGGCCTCCGATTCAACAAGAGGACATGAGACAAATAGAGCCATCACAGCACGTTGTGAGGTGACTGCATTGTTCAAAGACTTAATGTAACTCTCACATGTTGGAACGTGTCTCATTACCATGCAGAGGGAGTGATGTTGTACTAAACACTGTGCAGGTTTGACATCCCAACTGGCATTTGTACAATCAATGTTCCTTTAAAGCTGGGGGACTTGTGACTCTTTAGTAGTTATTGTCATCTCATGCACTTCCCAGGTTCTTGCCATCCCTCAGCATCAAAGCGGGGCCACATTAATGCAGACAATATCCTCACTTACCTGAGGCGGCGGGCGGAGACTGCACTTTCCCAACTCTCTGTGGAGTGTCACGTTGCGCCTCTCTTCCTTCCTCTGTCAGCATTGGCACACCGGGGCTTGTCATTTGGCTGTTGAATTTTTCATGCCGGGCGCATTTGCATGATCACAGCTCGCTGTCACTCCTTCCTGCGCTAGATTAAATGCGGCCCAGCCCTCGGAAGTTCTATGTCATTCCTCTGAGGCAACACAGAGGTGAAAAACGCGCGCTTGCTGGGACTGTCAATGCAAGAGCTGTCTTGTTTCAAGGGCTGGCCTGTTACATTTTTAACCACTGGCCAATATAAAACGATGGTTGGTTTCATTTACATTTACAGAAATGAAAGCCACTTCTGTGCCATCGCAGCTCCAGCCTAGTTCATTTTCGAGAGCACCCCAGAAGGTTGAAAACAAAACCAGCTGTGAACAGAATGCCGCATGATATTACTGATATTTATTATGACAAGAAAAGTAGCCAGATGGGTTGGTGTAATCACTCAAGCGTTTCTCCCCAAAACCCTCCACAGATCACAGGAGTCAGTGGCTTAAAATATTGTTAGAGCTCTGATTTATGTCAGCAGATATCAGATTCTTTCTCATCTCAATTTAGCATGAGTCTGACAGAGCAGCATTGTCAGATTGTCTCGATATCTACCTCTTATTTCATAATGGTGCCACCTGATGTGTTGGGGAAATTAGCATCCATACAATTATTTTATTACTGTTCCCCACTACATGTCTATGGATTTTAGGCCACATATTTGAGTTTTTTTGCAAGATTCCTGATTAAATCTATAATAATTTACTTGTACTTAGAAAAAGGATGAAAAAAGGGATTCCACTTTTGTATTTCTCGTTCAGGAGAGTCAGGGGGAAGGCGCCTGAAGTATGTGATTGGCAATATGAAAGGGCGTACTGTCTCTTTTATGCATACATGAAATGCTCTCAGATCTGGATTAATCTGTCATTAGTGGGACAGCAGGTTGGGACAGACAACACACACTTAAAAGAGGGTGGTGCACACATTGAAAGGAGCATAAACAGGCACTGTCAAAACATGGTGGGACATGTCTGTGGAACATGCAAGTCACTGGAAGTCTGTGGGGCCAGGCTGCACATATTTGGCCATGAAGAGGCAACAGTTAGGAAGGGATCCCTCAGATTACACAGAAAGTCTGCAGTAAAGAGAGGTAATGTGATTTCATATGAAGCACATGATCTGGCACGATGACTCACTCTCCAACGGTCATTATATGGAAAATGGCACCTGTAATTTTGCCATTGCCCATTTTTGTCTTTGTGTCTGAATAAATAGGCAGATGCTGTGCACCATGTATCAGTTCATTGGCTCTTAATTGTTCTGCAAATGAGGATCTTAATGAGAGGCAGTGTCTGTGGGTCAAGGAACAGCCTAATCGTGTCAAGTGCATGTGTGTGTGTTCATAACAGAGTGAGCAGATGAAACATTTGTCTGGCTGAAGGGGAGTGCCAGTCCTCATATTTCTTCATTTTCCTCCCTCACCCAGCGCTGCAGGTCTAGATAGACACATAACTACATTAACCACACAATGTGGAGTTGTCCTGTCTCACCAGCAACAGATGTCAAATGGGCCTTCATGTCTTTGTTCATTTTCTCCAGCTTGCATCAGGTTCTCAAAAGCTCCCATTATGGATTCATGATCCCAATGTGCATAATGCCTTTGACCTTACAACAGATCATTAAAAGCATATAAAACAAGGCAAGTATCAGGGGAAGCTATAAGTGTGTCTATTAAAGGAACAACAACATTTTGAAGATAAAGCACTACATAAAGATCAATATCATACCTCCATTATTCATTTGGGTGCTGATCTTTAAGAATCGCAGCTCTGTCAAACAGCACATGCATGTATGATCTATCCAGCAGATGTCTGTAATATCAAAATCATGACACTATACATTTTCATAGATATCATATGTATTTGTCATTTTTCGAAAAATCACCTCAGCTGTTTTTCCCCACACACAAACAGTGTTAGATCATTTATTTTGCAAATAGTTAATCTTTCTTATTTAAAGGATTTGCAGTCTGTTTCCATGAAAGATCTCAATCAAATACATGTTTTTGGGGTAAGGCAAAAACATTATAGGCTACTTGCTCAAATGTATTCTCTTACATTATATTGAATGGTTTGAGTGTAAACATATCGACAAGTTTGATAATCCTGTTGCGACCCTCCAAATGTGTGTACTGGACTAATCATATCTGAAATTGGAAAATTGCAGTTGCATTTCTAATCATAAAATAGTTTCCTGTCCTTTTCATAAATGATTATTTCTTTTTTTTTTTTATCGATAATGTAGAAATTTGACCACAAAATCTGATCATGAATCTATCCAGTGACTCATAACTGACCAGCAAAAACGTGCAAGTATGGGTTGAATCTATAGTGCATGGTGCAAAATTAAATACTAGGTGTATAAATAAACCCCTCTTAAAATAAATTCAATATAGTATAGCATTCAATAAAACTTTCTTCTCCAAACTATAGACTTTTTTCTCCTGGTATTTTCTTGATAAGTTTCCGTTAAACACAGTTAAGTATTTTTCCGTGGAACTTTATATATTCATGCAAACATCAGTTCTGCCGTATGTTTTAGTAGCTGTCGTAAAACGAAGCGATTACGACAGAAAACAGAAAACGGCGGGTATGTTTGAAAATAAGGTGGACGTGGGAGGAACAGATGAGCCTGAGCGTTTCTGTAGTTGTTGACAACGTTGTCATACATGAGGAAGTTAGGGAGATCCTCAAACTACTAAGAAATATTAGTAGTGTCTTCTGACGTTGCTCTTGACATTAAACTCCCTCTAGACGCAGCAGCCCACTTGAAACTGAAACTGAGAGTACTTTCGTGGCTAAAGTTAGCTAGAATAGCCACAACAACATGCCTAGTGGGAAATAGCAAAACCTCTGTTTGACTACGTTGTTAGAAGCATATTGACACGGGTAAGAGGCAACGAGTTTTGAAGTGACTTTTAAAGGTGCATTCAGCGTGTTTAAATGTCTGCAAGTATGCTAAAGTCGTCTCTTGTAGCTAACGACAGGCGAGCTGTGTTTAAGAACAGAGATGCTGCTAACGTATCCTTAAGATTCTTCTAAATGTTAGATGCCATGTCGCCCTTTTCAGTCCCAAAATGTCTGGAGATCGAAGCATGACATTGGAGGAACAAGTGAAATCTCTATCAGATGAATTAATGCAATGTCAGGTATGTATGAACATGTGACAATGAGTCGTTCTAAGAGACACAGCACAATAGCGTGAAATTGTCAAATTTACAACCATTTAGATCAGGCAGTAATGACACATGGTTAGCACACTAGTTAGGATATTTAGCTGATGCATAGAAACGAACTAACTAAAGATTACCTGTTCACTTTTCCTCCTATATGTTTTCATTTCACAGCGTTTCATTGGGATCCATAACAAACTGTTTAAACCAGTGTAAAACACTGATTTGATAGCTGGTCATATGGTGTATTAACTGAGATGCAGTTAAGTGTAACACAATCTCATGTACAGCTTCCAAAGTTAGATCTTGTTTATTTACAACGTGTCTCTCCCCCCGTGGTTGACTATATCCATTATTTCTATTACACAATGATTATCCCTACAATATTGTTCATCATTATAAGTTTAATTTCACCAGAGTACATAGCTTCACAGCTGGTTTTTGTGTTCCTCTATCTCACTGAATTAATTAAATATGCAGGGCGTAAGTGCAGTATAAGATTTAGCATTTTCAAGATGCCTTTAAGATGCCTTTAGCCTCTTATTGTTGAACTGTAACCGAGTGGATGTGAGGGATTATTGATATGTATTCACCACCAGGTGGTGCCTAATAACATGAAGGAACTTTTTACAGCATTTCTCACAACTGCGGCTGTAGCATCCAGCGTGTAGCATGTGCTGTTTCTTATAAAAACCTTAATTTTTTGCCTTTAGAAAATTTTGACACCAAAAATACTCTTGATTTTGAATAATGTCAGTTTTACAAATAAAATAATTATCTCTCTGGAGCCTGTTTTGAGTGTTCCCAAAAGTGATCTACGGTATGTCGCATCCACATAATTTTCCCAAGAATTATAAATTGTATTGTTGCTAAAAACCTCACTCCAGAATGTCTGTCCTTGAATGACACTGAACCGACATTGAGGCCACCCTTGGTGGTCTGATCTTGTGTGGAACATCAGAAAGTGTGTATCTAATAGGGACCTTTACTCTTGCAGTGTACCATTTAAATTGCAACATTTGAATACGATTGATGTCTAAAGTCTCTGGCAAGATGTACTTCAGGACTACCATTAACTACAAAGACTCGTCTCTCAGCCAGCAAATGTTCCTCGTAGACCTCGCTAATTTTATTAATATGTGGCTGAATTCCAGTGGCTGTCTTTGGTATGTTTAGCCCATGGTATCGCAGTGGCTACATTCATGTTTAATTACTAACCCTTAATCCAATACAAATTCAGTGCATGTTTAAGTACCTACATGACGGCGGAGTGCTCTTGATTAGGAATCAGGCCCATCAGTTGTCAGTGGAACTGCTAATAGCAGCCACGGGCCAGGCGGAGGAAGACCACCTATTTCGAGTCCACCGCACTGTCTTTAATTTCATCGTTAGTTCCATCGCAGAGCTGATCTTGCACGAACTCTACCCCTTCCACCCAGCTCCCACTCTGTATACACACACACCCCAGTGATGCATACAGAGATCTGCGGTCCTTCCACTTTATATGTTCAGATCATGGTCTTATCAAGGTCTGCTTATGCCATTTTGGTAAATAATTGATTAGACACTTTTGCGAAGGGGGTTAAAATTCATGTACTAATTGGAGACCAGTAGATTCCAGTGGGAGGGATGACTTTTATCTTATGATGATGTGAACATAATTCATCAGATAATTTTGTATTAGGTCGATTTGGTATAATTCTGTCTTTTAATGTCAGAAAATGTAGTTTTTAGATGTCCCTCATTAAATGTAATGTAGCTTAAAAATGTTTGAAAAACCAGTGAGACAATTTGAATTGGAAATGTGTCAGGGCCTGGCTGGGTTTCTACACTTGAAGATGACTGTCTCTGTCATCAGTTTTGAGTTTCTTTGGGGTTAGTTACTTTGGAGCTGTAGTGGAAAACATATCCGGAGCGCAGCTGATTAATAAAGGAAACACAAGCTCGACTGCTGTGTTTTGATTTGGATCCCGGCCCTCCCCAGTCATAAATAGTACATTATGACAAGTGTCAATGCTTGCTCCCCTTGAGTCGAAGGTCACATCTCAGCGATGATGATTCCCCTTAAGAGATCATGATTAGTGAAGGCAGGCCAGATCAAAACTGATTTTAGTCCGGCTATTTAAATTATTGATTGGGTATCCCTTCTGTCATATGCTAATGTCGTCGAGCGTCCCATTCATTTTTTTTTTTGTTTTCTATTAAAAAGCACTGACACATGCTGTTGCTTTCCTTCCATGTTTGGCTGTATTTTCAGACAAATTAATCATAAGATATTTATCTGTATTAGGCCGTGTTGCTGCTGACTTGCTGATTTTTAATTTTGCAGGCAGACAAGGAGTTTGTGTGGTCCCTGTGGAAACGCCTGCAAGTGGCAAATCCAGACTTGACCCAGGCTGTCAGCCTGGTGGTTGAGCGGTGAGTGGATTTTTTTTATTTTTTCAGACTGCTACCTGAAAGGCTCAACAGCCGAAAATTCCTTTATCTCACAAGTGAAGGGAAATATGTGTGAAAGTCGTTGAAGGGGTGTTTAAGGCACCTCGGCCATTCTACTAGGGTTACGACGGAATCTGGTGCAGATGCTGATTTAAGCCGTCTTATCCCCGGTCTAGCAGTTTAGCCATGGAAACCCTTTAATGAAAACACTCTTCCTGTGCTGCACTCATCGCTGACACTTGAAACACTCTTGCCAAATGCTCGCCTTTATCGGATAAATTGGGAGATAAAATATGACCTCTTTGGCAGAGTGGCTAAGCCACAGCAAACACAGTGGCATGGGAAATTTCTGGAAAGGAAATAAGAGCTTTAGGTGTTTTTACCATCGGATATATGTAATATTTTACTTTAAATTTTCTTTCAATTAGCTTTTGATGTAAGGAGTATCCCGCCTCAGCTTCCTCTTGAATTTTATCTCCACTGTTAACTTTTTTCAGTCTGAGTTGTTACTAGAGCACTAATGGGGTAAATCACCGTGCAGCAGCATGCAGAGAGTTCTTCAATACTAGGGCCTCCTTTTTCCACACCCTCTTCAGTTTCTTTATCGGCCCAGAAGAAAACCCATCAAAGTGTTCTGGTCCCCTGTGACTGGTGGGGATAACATGCACCCAGAGAGTGTGTGTGTGTATCGTATCACCTGATGCGCAGGAGGATATTGACATGGTAATTGTGTCGACTCCAGTCAAGCGCCGGTGCCCGCTGGGAACTGCCATGCGCCCTCCCCTTTCTGTGTGGATCTTGTAGAGTGATTGGTTGGATGCTCAGGACATGGTGAACACAGCCCAGTATACAAGAAGGAGGAGTGTACCGAGGTCAGCCTGCATTACGGCTCCTTCGGGGATGCTGCATACTTATTTCAGTGTCTGTCAGGGGAGTGGGATGATCAGAAGAGCAAGTGATGAGTGGAGGGAATGGGTGGCCCCTGGTGGCCTGAAGTAGTTGAAACAAACGGGGCCCCAAATGACAGCTTGTATATGGCTCCCCTAAAAGTTCATTATGAGAAAAGAGGTGATTGTGAGCTGGAGAAAAAAAGTTCAGCAACTCTTGTCTTGCTTAATATGTTTCCTCTCTTTTTACTAGTGAAAAGCACAAAGCTGAGATGAGAGACAGGAAAGTGTTGGAGATCCTCCAGTTCAAAGACCATATGATAGAGGAGCTGGAACAGGTATGGTATGGTTTTTCTTTGTGGCATATATCCTCAAAAATAATTCACTTATTACATGTAAAAGCTCATCAGCAGCACAGCTCGTCTATGTTTAACTAAACACCTCCATCATTTTAATTCTTTTGTCTCCTCATTTATTCATTTTTCAACCTGAACAATATTCCTTGATCAGATGATGGCAGACAATAATAACGCCACTAATCTAATTTTCTCTACATCATCATCATCACTTCATTGAATCAACTGTCAGTCCCCTTCATTAGTGTCCCTCACTGAGAGTCATGTTCATACTTAATGAGACTGGCTGCAATGGAGTCATCAGCCGGTGCTTTTTCTCCCTCAGCCGAGCAATAGTTACCGCCTGTATGAAACCAGATCACGTCATCACGTCGCGTTTCTATGTAGATGTAAGCGATTTTCATCACTGAAGCCAATAAAGTTGTTTTCACACATGTAATCAGAAAAAGTGATACAGAATTTCTTCTTGGAAAAATCAGTGATCCTGAGCGGCTATAAATATGTTGACCTGTAGTATTGTGTTGCTTTATGTGCAAAGTTAATCTCAGGACTGATAATTATCAGTCCCGGGATTTATTTTTACAAAAAATTGTCAAAGAAATAGCCAAAGTTGTTATCTCAATCAAATCAAATCAAATCAATCTTTATTTATATAGCGTCTTATACAATCAAAATTGTTTCAAGGCGCTTTCCAATACAAATGATCTCCCGGAAAGTGAGAAAACTTCCTATATGGAGTCTCATTTATGGGTCTGAGCTCTGTGCTGTGTCATTGGTCATCATTTCTGCACTTTTGAGCCATACATGCCCAAATAGTGAATAATTGGATTCGAGATTGAGATTTGACTTGTGAACCACGGTCCACTGAATCCGCAGAGGCTCTTACTCTCCTTTTAATATCTTCACTGTCCAACTTTGATAAGGATTTTTTTTTATATATCTGCTGCTCTTTGCCCCCCTTTTTTCCACACCTTTCCATTTTTGTAACATAATTAGCTCTCATATTTGAACTGCACTGGGAAATTTCAAATGCTAATCTTTCTGTCCGAGACCTCTTAATTTGGCCGAACCCCTCTTTTTTTCTTTTCTATCAATTGAGCACTGGCGGGGTTCAAATTGTTCTTGTCTAACTCATTATCAACGTTTGAATTTATTTTCCGCTCTCCAGTATAAATCTCTATTAAAGCCCCTCTGTTCTTAGTGCAGCAAGCTAAGAGTAGTGAGGAGCGCTAAATCCACTATCTGGATATATCTGAGTGATTCCCCCCCTTCAACATGGCAATTAATTGCATCCCAGAGCACAGTGTTATTTGAGAAGAGGGGGTACCCACAGAAGGCTGTGGATTACCAGGCCAATGTCAAACCCCAGCTGATGCAGTGTTAAGAAGCCAGCCTTGTCTCGCTAAGGCCACAAAGGCTACCAAAAACCATGAAGCAAAGCAATGCCAGCATAATATTTTGTGACACACGTTTAATAAATCAGTTTGACTGTGACCACAATGTAACGGCAAATTCAAAGAAACTCCTGAGTCGATGAAAACCTAATTTTTGAACGTTTTCTTGTACAACGTTAATAAGACATTTAATATAACACCCTATTGGGAGTTTTCGTAATTACCACTCTTTTTAGTGTTACAGATTTTTTTAAATTACTTTTAATGAGTGGCATCTTTGAACTCCTTAACTTTTCCTAATTTTGACTCTGGAGAGAACAAAACCCAGTTTTCCAAGACTTGGACGCATGATGTAACCTGTGGCTCCGTTTCCCTTTTCGTTGTGTTTGTGCCTTTTCTCGCCGTCTCCCGCAGAAAGTGGTGGCGCAACAGCAGGAGATGGAACGCCTGGCGCCGAAGAAGACGACAGTGGACGATCAGAGTGCTCTGATGAAGGAGCTGACGGCGCTCCGAGAACAAACGCTCAATAACAGTCAAGAACTAAAGGTTGGTGGAACAAATCTGAGGTGGGCAAGAGAAGATGGATGGATTGATGGGTGTGGGCCTCAGAGGTGGAAAGCCTTTTTTTCTGTGTACCACTGAACACGACAGGTCCCCTGAGCCGTTAACCACTGGCATTAGAATCACTGAGAATGGATAGAAGAAGAGTCATCCCGGGAGCATTGTGTCTCTGGGTCTTGGATTCTTTCCTCCTCTTATGTCTTTTTAACCAAGCTGTCCCATCCCATTCTCCTTTTAGTCTTATTTCTTTTTATTTCCAACAGAGAATTCTTGGCAGTTGAGAAGTCCCTGTGTATGTGTACGAAAGAGGAGGATGGAGAGGGAGGAAAGCTGGTTGTTAACTTGCAGATTAATACTTAATGACTGCTTCAGTGGGGGAAAGTGAAAAGTGTGCACGTAATAGTGTGGCTTCTCCCTAATTATGCTTAGATAGGACCTGGGTATGATTAATTGATAAAGGAATGCTCCTCATACCGTCTTGGCGAGGTCTCATGGTGAGAAATTGTAGGGGACAGCATCAAAGGAGACCTGGGTTGAGTCTAATGGGTCTTGGAGCATTCACCATTCTCATTAGGAGCCTGTCATTAAAGTCGACAGACTGGCCCCTGCACCTGCGTGAGCCCGACTCTTGCGGCACGACTCGCCTCTCGCCAGCATCTGGCCACGTGGGCCCGGTCATACGGCAGCACCAGGTGACCTTGGCTAATCAACAGCCCATATAGGGGGCGTCTGTAGTCAAGTCAGTCTGCTGTTTACATATTCATCTCAGTCTCAGCCCCACAGGTTGCTTTTTCCTTTTGTATTTGTCTCTTACATTTTTTTAATCTCTCAGTTTGAAGCCCTGCCTGTTCTGTTTCTCTCCGTCAGTCGCTACTGTTTATCTGGCCCTCCTGACCCTCTGCTCTCCTTCTTCTGTTATCTAGGAATTGAAGCAGGAGAGCAGGATGAAGGAGGAGGAGGAACGGCAGGTGGTGCTGGCTCTGGAGAAGGAGAAAGAGGGATTAACGTCCTGCTGTGCCACCCTGCGAGCTGACCTGGAGGAGAAACAGAGGCAGGCCAACAGGCAACAAGAGCAGATTGATGCTGCCCAGACCAAAGTCAAGGTACGAGCGCGGGGACAGACGGCGCCATTAAAAAACACACCATCTTTTTCTTTTGCATTCCTTGAACTGTCTGATGATGTCTGATCCTTCATCCTTTTTCTTCCTCAGCATATGAATATGAAAAGGCATCAAAAACGCATAATTTAATTTTGCGGAGTTCACATTCAAAGGAAAGAAAAATTACAATTCAGCGAGCAGAGAGAGAGAGCGGAGGTTACACTTATGTGGTGGTAAATGAATTGAGATGGCTGAAAACTTATAATGAACTTTTGTGAAAACATTTGTGTGTAGGTGAATGAATCACAGATGTTTCTGTCATTAATTCCTCCTGAACTTTAACCAAGGAGTTTTGTGAGTATCCTTCCTCAGCCTCTGCGGGGATTGTAAACAACTATGAGAGCGAAGTGGCTCTTCAAACATTCAAACAGTCCAATTTCCTCGAATTCTAATTGACATTTCATCAATCTACTGGGTGACATCTCCTCACACCAGTCATTTGCCTTTCAAAACCCAAGTTCCAAGACACCCCTCGTCCTCCCTTGTAAGCTAACGCTTTGTACGCCAGTCGAATGATGGCAGGCAGAAAGTCTTGAATAAGTCAGGGCTGCAGAGTAATTACACTTGGATTGGATGAAGCCCAGGAACTCACCTATGCACATCCATCACAGCCTAAGACACTCCACCTGTTCCTTTCCTTTTTTTTTGTATCACACTTCAATTCTGAAATATGGAGATGGAGAACATGGGTGATGCTGTGGATACATCATGCCAATTTGTTTGACATGGCAAAGGCTTTGCGCAGCGATGAAAAATTAACTAGCAGAGATGGAGAAGCGATGCCTGCTGCGTTACGTCTCGCGCTCTCCCAAATTTAAATGAGTTATTGCTGTTTAAACCACCTTTTGGTGTTTGTTTTTTAATTAGTTACCAGACGATCTGGATCATTGTTCTTTTTGTTCCTAAGTGTTGAATGATTGAATGAGCTTTTGTCATTTGTTATAGTGGTGATGATGCTTTGCAACACATTTTAGACATGCTAGGGTATTCACCTTCGTCTACTTTCTTAATTAAACTTGTCTGTAACTTGTCCAACACCTTGTTTGATGGCCTCCTGCGAAACGTGCTTTTTGAGTCCTCGCGGTTATCGAATTTGATCGACAATGGTTCGTGATACTTTGACTTATTTTATCGAACCTGCATCTATTGTTTTGTTCTTCTCCATCAGCAACTGGAAGAGGAACTGCACAACTCTTGGCAACAGCTGTCCGGCTTGCAGAGCCACTGCAGCGACCTGGAAGACCAGCTTTCCTCTAAAGAAAAGGAAGCAGCAGCAACAGAGGCCCAACTCATTCAACTTCAGTACGGTGAAAACATCCCACTTTAGAGTCTTTTCTCTCTTTCTTTTTATCTGCTTACAGCCTATATGTGCATATTATATCAGAGCAAAATGCGTGCCGCTCTCCGCACTAAGGCTTGTGGGTGTCACAGGCTTCTCCCACTCAGGCTCACATAAAGCCACTTGATAAGCCCTGCATAGTGCATGTGCTTTAAAAAAGGAAGAAAAGGGAAAACGGGGCAGGCTTTGGTTAAGCTTTAGTCGATATGATAAAAACTGTGAGAACTGTAGGAGTCTTAGTGGTAAGCTCAACCTTTTTTAACTACTTTTCTGTTTTAATGCCAGAGGCACTCTGATGTGTCAGTCACACCTGGGCTGGAGACCGGTCTTAAGGTTTTAGCTCGGCGATTAAAGGTGTCCTTATAAGTTAGTAAAACGCTTTGTGCGGATTCCTTGGGGCGCACAGGTTTCACTCTGATGTTGTGATTTTTAAACGAGAAAACATCATGTCTCACAATCACGATGCATCTTATAAATTCATATAACCTGTTTTGTCTATGTGTGAATGTAGACGTGACTATGCAGAGGTGCAGACGCTCTACAGACAGAGTGCAGCACATGCAGCTGAGCAGAGCCAACTGATCAAGCAACTGGAAGGACTCAACCTGGATACACAGAAAGTCCTGAGGAACCAAGAAGAAGCACATACTGCTGACGCCTCGTCCTATCAGAGGGTAATCGCACATTTGTACACATGTAGAGCCTCAAATCTCATTTCAGCTACTATTAATATACCCTCTGCTGAGTCACTATAGCCTCTATCTAAATGGGAAAGGACTTTTCCTACTCTGTTCCTAAATTCTTCTTGTGGTGTCCTCCTGCCTTTTCTACTGTTTTATTTATGTTTATTTCGGTGGGTAGCTGTACACAGAGTTGAGTCAGTGCTACCAGGCCCTCGTCTCGAGCGAGGCCAACCTCCGCCAAAGTCACCAGGAGACGTGTGCTCTGCTGGCGCAGAGGGACAAGGACACCTTGCAGCTTCAGTCCCAGCTACAGCAGCAACAAATCCAGCTGCAGCAGCAGGCTGAACCCACCACCATCCAGCCCTCATCAGCCAAACAAACCAACTTTAAGGTAATTACAAGTCTTTGTCCTCAACAGAAGCCTCTTTAAAGTTTATCAGGTGCTTTGAATTTTTTTTTTTTAGTTTAAACAGTGATTTCTTTCTTAATCCTTACAGCAACAGATGCTTTAAAGTTGTTCCATAAAAAGTGTCATTGTGATCCATCTGTCAGTCAAATGTTTAGTGTAACTGTAAATATAAGGCAGGATGGAGGTTGATTAGTAAGCACAGTAAGAACTGGCAGGCACCAGCGTGGCCTCCAGCAGCTTTCTTTTTGTAAGTGTTGCTCTTTTAACACCTCTCTACTTCATCCTCAACCTATTCATGTCTGAGCGCCAAGTCTTTCATGTCAGTTTTCTGATGTCGGTCCCGGACCCTCACCGACACTTTCTGCCCACCCAACCACCTGAGAAACCTTTTATCACACACCGGTCAGATACCAAAGATATGTAAGAGGTGGAGAGGGGTGATTTAGTCCAATAATGTTCTTGAAGGTGATGTCGGAGTTACATTTGTGCTTCTGTCAGCCAATGTGGCGTTTGGGCTTCGGCTCAGTGCCTTTGAATCGCCACCTCAGGGCAGTGGAGACTCTGGTTAATGCTGCTGCCACAGTTTAATTGTCACAGTTTAACAGCTTCATAGGATGTGCTGATTGATGTGTGGACTACAGAGTGTCAAAGACTGAGAGGCAAAGTGCGTATCCATATTTTGTACTCTTTGATACAAGCTTATGTTCATCAATCAATCATTAGCTTCAGGCTTTACATTTGTCTCAACTGGGTCTTAAAGTGCTTCATATAGTTCCAGAACATGTTATAATATGCTAATTACTGGTGATATTATTGCAGAAGCAGTAGTTCCTTTGGCCTTGTAGGCTCTAGTGGTTTTATTTAATTTGTTGGTACTTCTGATAACGCTGCTCCCAGACTGTGGAAGTTAAAAGATATCAGCTCAAATGTTAAATGAGTTACAATCACGCTGCCTCACTTAACCCTCCTAATTTAACCAGCAGCGAAATATAAATACATCATTTAGCCAGTAATTAAATACAATGCTGCAGCGTTCCCCCAGTAATTAATACGACATTTAGAGAAGATGGGCTTGTATGTATGCACGCTGCATATATGTGCGAGTGTGCATGCATGCTGCACTGACCCTTTACCCTGGGCCTTTTCTACAGCTAGGTCAGGCTGAACGGGAGGGGGGGGGGGTCATACTTGTAGGCCTGAGGTGTAATTACAGAAATTCGGTGCACAATAATCTATGTTGGAATTAATATTAAGTTTTGTTTGCTGAGCACATGTAGCTGCTCTCTGGCTGATTTGTTTCTTTAACTTTCTTACCGACTGACATCAAAGTGAACAGATCAGGTATCCCAAGGTATAGCGCTCAGTCAGGAGGGCTTTCTGTTTCCCGCTCTGTAATTTCACTGACAGGTTGTGCGTCTGTGTGCAGGTATGTGTCTGCGAGCTTGTGTGTTTGAATGAAGGTGTGTGTATCTGAGCACATAATCGCAAATTCTGTAACAACTTCCTCCCGAACACCTGTTAAATTCTAATGCTTAGCTTGTTAGGGCAGATTTGATTTTAATTTTAAATGTTATGGTGGAAGTTACCATTGGAGGTGATCAAAGTGTTGATCACAACGGGGGCACCGAAGGGAAACGCAGCACTCATTTGAATACGGACCAGAGCAGCAGCTTTGAACACCCCTCCCACGGTGGTTTTGTGGAAGGTGGTGGGGGGAGAAAGGAGTAGGGCGGGTGAAAGGAATAACACCCATTGTGTTGTATTTCCACACCGTGCTGTTGTATGTCTTCCAGTCTTGTATCAAGTTAAGGCTTTACTGCCAGCTTAACATGTTTAATGTTGAGAATAATGAAAGATTCTGCCAGGATGTCAAATAATAAAGGTTTATCCAGTTTAATCATCCTTTTTTTTGTCAGTTGGTCTGTAGCCTCAGTAATCGATTTGCTAAGGCAACACGTGCAGAAAATATGAAATATTTTCAGAGTAAATAATATAGATGTCTGCACTAAAATTGTGAAATGGTTCCTCCATAATCACGGATGGAAAAATGGCCTTGCGCCCCAATCTTTCAGCTCCAGGGCCTGGACAGTTATCAGCAACTGGATGACCCCCACGCGCAGTAAGATACAATCTAAACAAACAGCCAAGTTGGGAGGATGGCATTGCCAGTTTGGGTAGTCACCATCCGAGTCTTGGAGCAGGCACAGCCCTCATTAGTCCACAAAAAGCTCGCTAAAATGAACGTTTAATCATCAGATGTCTCCAAACCGCATCAGTACATTTTACACCGGTTCAGTGTTTGGCCATTGTCGGAGTTTTGCGGTGATTAAAGACCAGCATTATAATCCATAACAGACCCCAGGCTTTCTGGAGGCTGCCCCACAGTAAATGAGTGGTAAGTTGGTAATTGTACGGGCAAATGGGCGCTCTTTCAAAGCACTGGTTACACTCTCATCAGCACTGGAAAGGGGAAATTAGGCAAGCTCTTTCAATCCAGCAAAGTTTCCTATCAATATAAAAGTCCTTGCGACTTTGGTGCCATTGTTGAAACTCTTTATTTTACACCGTATTTTCCACAGAAGAAATGGTGGCTTATCACAGTGCGTGGGGAGGCTAATACAGTTTTTAAAATGCGCTACCGGTTCGTAACTTCTGTTTTATAATTTGGACTTTTAGACGTGTAATTAAAGTAGTAGTGGCAAACACACGCCTGCACAGATACACCCACCTCTCTGCAGGGTCGCGTTTGGCTTAGGTGAGGCTTTCCTTTTGATCATAGTCATCATTAAAACAACAATCTGAAAATAATTTCCAACCAACAGCCCGTCAAAGAGGAAGAGGTCAACCAGAGGGTTTTCTGTGTGTTTTTATGTACAACGTATTTTCAGTGCTGTTTTACGCACTGTTGTAGCCCGCAGGTAACTGATGAAAAGCTTGTTGTGGATTTTTTTAAAACACTTTTACATGTTGTTTTTCCTATCATTCGGAACCCCATTCTCAAGCCTAAACGTCAGGAGTTAAACGGTTAGTGTACCCTGCTTGTGTGTTTATATCCCTCTTCAGTCCACACAGAGCAATATTTTTAGAGATAACTCATGTTCTGTTTTTTAATACTGCTTTAAAATGACACTCCACTGTTCTTTTCACTAAGTGTTGTCAAGACGATTGTGTGTGTTTGGAACCAGGCCATGTCCAGGGCCAGGACCACACTAATGACACAGGATCCAGCATTGTGTGTGTGTTTTTTTTCCATCTCAACTGCTCTCATTAGATGGGAACCTCTTTGCTGCACAGCTCACCTCATTAATGAAGAACAGCCGTGCGCTGCGGCAGATACGGCCGCTCACACATTCGAGTGTAAAACACTCGGCCCGAGGAGACTGTGTGGGAGGTCTCGGGCTATGTACGCACGCACAATAACACACATGTGCCTGACATCCCAGCCACCGCGCTTTGTCCTTCTATAAAGTCGCTTTCCCGGTTATTCCGAACTCCTGTGTATTGTGGCATGTTTTCTTTGAAGAATCACCGTGATGTTTACAAAGTGCACTTGGTCTGGTGGGGTGGGGTGGGGTGGGGGTGCGTGCCCCCTAACACGGACCTCTCAGCCTGTGCGAGTATGTGCACGGATGTAGTGGTGCGTGTTTGCGCGGCAGGGCCCCTCCTGATTATAGCTGTGACATAATTAAAATTGATCAGATTTGTTTTGTGGCATAAATGGTGCATGTGTAGAACATTAGGTCTGGCAAGTCTCATTTCACATTCAGCTCAAGGGCTCGGCAGCAGACGGGTCACGAGCTTCAGGGAGCACAATCACAAGCCTCGCTCCATATGGTCCTGCCTGCCGCATCCTCACCAATGAGAGCGATGAGTGCCAGACAAGTTCCCCCAAGAACCTAATCGTGTTCAGTAATTACCAGACTGGCTTTCCCCCCACCCCCCATCCTTTCCCTTTTTTTCTTTGCACCTGGATGCCTTCTCATGCTCCTTTAATCATCCCTGCTTATTCTGCGTCCATTCATTTCAATAAACCTTTAAATCTGAAAAGCTCGATTTACTTCATTTAATCTTTTGCCGATTTTATTTGTCAGTTTCTGTTTTTGGAATAAGCTCAGGACCAGGAGGGGAGAGCTCGTGAGTAAAGAAATTCTCCGACTCTCCTAAATAGGATCATTTTTAAAGTACTTTATAAAGATGATGCCGAAAAAAACTGTTCGTCCTCCTGACTCGCTGGAAATTATAAATAATTGTAACAGATGTGCCAATATGGCCGGCCTCCAATAAACGAGGCCCCAGATAATTTGACCAACCCCTTTTGACAGGCCAATTTAATAAAACATGAACAAAATCTTCCTCACTAATAATTTATCATCCCCTCTCCTCCCCTTTGGTTAAAGTTGATTACCCTGGCAGTTAACAAGGTCACGCCCAGATGCCAGGTTTCTGATAATGCAATCAGGACTTGTTGGCAAAAAGGTGATGACTTCCTCGGCAGTTTTACTCCAAACACCGTTTTCCCGAAAATGCCGAGTCCACAGTTTAGATTAGAGGCGTTTTTGATATTTGGAGGGCGCACACAGGGATTCGAGTGTTTAACACTTTTTAAGATTTGGGGCCAATTTATGCACTAAGGTGACAGAATCAAGTGGTATAAAGATAAGTTCACCTTATCCAATGTTGCTTCTTTCAATCTGAAACCTCTGAAGCTTAACATAGCTTAAACCTCACAGTTTTTCTTTTATTACTGAATTCTTTCCTCCTACACAACCGCAGAACGCGTGAGCCAACGGGATTTAGTTTGAGTTTTGATGGTTTGTTTGGGTTTAATTTTACATGGATGGAGTAAAGACAGGCCAACAGCAAGATGTACGATTTTATATATAAAAAAGAAGGGAAGAATTAGCAATGGTAATGCCAGCGATGATCTTGTAGCTGTTGTGGGAATTGCGAGGGGGAAGAACCTTCACCTCACCTAAATGGATGCCATATGTTTGTATAACACTGGCAATTTGTATCTCGATAACTTTAGAGATGGTGATGAGCCATTTACAGTGATGTCCCATCTGCTGGTCTTAGCACAGACTGAATCATTTTTGGGTGTTGACGTGTTTCTCGTTTTTTTTAATGTTGGTGTAATTGGATTTGTAATAATTGCCCACATCTCAGAAAGGTCTGTAAGCGGTTTATATTTGCTCCCAATGAAATCATCTCCACGCTGTTGCTTAAGCTTCGAATTTTCACTTGTGATTTTCACCATGAAATATAACTGATGGGCTGCAGCTCACATACGCTCTGCGTTGCTTTTCTCACAGACGGCAGCAACAGAGCAGGTTGAGACGTCCTGGCCCGACCCTCCCCGGAGCTGTTCCCAAGGACCAGATCTCAGACAAGAGGATCAGATCCTTCATCGTAGAGCCAATAGTTCCGTCCGAAGACAGGTAAAGTACCGTAGTATATACTGTACAGCCAGTAATGACTAATACAGCATGGGGGGGCAGGGGGGGGGATGAATAAACATACACACACCTCACTGTTTCCTGTTCACCCAGATTAGATCAAAGCTATAGAGAATGGAAATGACGGAAATGGTCTGTTGAGAATCATGTGATTTATCTGACCCTGTTTCTGCCAACCTTTGTCTTGAACTCTTCAACACACACACACACACACACACCACCCTCCTACTGTGACCAGACCGACGTGTGCTGCTAGTTTCACGCATGCCTTAGGCTCAGGCACTGGCTAATTTACCGCTTCAGCAGTACATTATGAACAAGAAAGAAGCTTTTGATCTTCTCAGTATTCCTCTCATAAGTTTGGCAGGACATGTTTTCTAGATGGCCTCACTCGTTCTGAATCTGGCTTGAAGACACATTGTTGGATTTCTTCAGCTGTCCTCATTAGAACGTCCATCCAGGTGTTTCTGTTCTAGCAATTTGTACTCTTAATACGCGTAATGTAATAATAAATATGTAAATAATAAATTAAGAACACAAACAGCCCCCTTCCCTTTTCAGTAGGCTCTGCTATGTAGATGTCCAGATATTTTTATATTGAGTCAAACTCAAATATGCTTGTTATTTTGTTTTTATTAATAATCAAAACATGGATTCCGTCCTTTTGCTTCCTAAACCTCATGTATCATCTTGCATTCAGTTGCTTTTTTTAAGGATTCAGCAGCTCACCCAAGATGATGAAAAATGCATGTGTAAGAAACAAATCAGCATCAATACGACATTTTTCGCCCATGTCACGAGTCTGAGTCATCAAGGCTGAGGTGGAATCAAATTACAGGTTTCTCTCTTGTGCTGCCTTCAGGCACATTTGAGCTGACATACTAATGAATCTAAATAACAGCAACTTTTTCAAATATATCCCATGTTTCTCAAAATTAAAAAAAAAATCCTAAAGGACTCACATGACCTCAGGTGTAGGCGCCTATGTTACATCAGTGCATGACCAAGTCATTTATTGTGCACGAAAGAGTTTGAGTTCAGTCACAAGACCTGTAAAATTCCAGCTCAAACCCTATTTGAGGGCTGCACTATTAAAGAAATTAAGGAAACAGGACTCATCACTGCATGTACCTGTATATGTGTTTTCGCAATGTCTGTCCTGAAAATCCTTTCCCATTAATATTTATAAAGCAGCTTGAATATGTTTGATTGGTCTATTCACATAACAGTCAAGGAGACTCGCCTCATTTGACAGTCACTGATATATACTGTAAGTGCTACAGAATAATCTTGTTAATTTTATGACTTTCCACTGTTTCTCTCGACGTACAGGTGGTACATGCTTGCTGTAAAGAAGCTGGCCCGATAATACTGGCACCTGTGCTAACAGTTATGCACCATGTAGCTGGGTTAGCATCTGTTTGGCTGTAGAAGGAGCAGATCCGTGACTGGTGTAAAGCTCTCTTTGCAAATGAAAGTAGGGGTGGAAGTGTAGATGTAGATTGTGCTGTGTGTACAGTATCAAACACCAGCAAGGCTGGTGCGGAGGTGGATCACAGGTGGCCTGCTGATTTCAGTAGAACGCAGTGGAACTTCTGAGAACCCTCATAACATAGCAAGACTCCTTGTTTGCCCTGAAAAACGGAGTTGACCTCTGTGACTAATTATTTTCTCTTTTCATCATCTTCACACTGTGTATCCTGTAAATCTCATAAGAGGATGCATGCCTGATATTTTAAGTGTTACAGATGTTTGACTTTCTTTCATCCAGGCTTTCTTCATCTCTCTCCATCCCCACTACAGTACACTTTCCTCCTCCCTCATCATATCCTCATGTTTACGAAGCCATTTCAGGATGTGATGCACAGGTTAGATCATGGCGGTCATTTAGCTGCTGGGCTGATTTAAACCCGCACACAACGTCATCAATTTCTTTCCACTATCCAGTTTTTGTTTCACTTTGGAAAACATTACCGACATTGTCACAACACCTCCCACACATAGAGAATAGCTTGATTATTCTCCTGAATTTCTGTGAGATAGCAGTCCAGCTGCACCACTGAGACCGTCCGCAGAAAATCTCCGTCGTTTGTCACTGTCACCCTGCCATCATCACCAGTTTTCCTCAAAGACAAACTACACTATGGCTTCTCATGTCTGGTTCTCCCACACAGACAAACAATAAAGTCCCTCCCCCCAGAAAAGTCACGCATTGCTGTCGGTCGGTGGTGCTGTATAGATTATTAGAATTTCTTTTAGTTTCACTCTTTCCCTCATGTACAGAGACTAAGCCAACTGGACCGCTGCTCATCAGAAATATGCAGATCCATCTCCTAATTAGCTACATAGAGTCATTAAGACCGAGTTTGAACACATGGTTGGCACTAATACTGGCATGATACAGCAGCCGGACACCACAGGTCACCGAAGTCAACTGCAGCCCAAGGGCAGATTCCCAATTATCATATAGCAATTGTGTTTTTCCGTAGTTTTAGTTCCCCTCTCCTCTGCGAGATTCAAAGTTGGAATCAAGGTGTTCATAGAAATCAATAGACCAGTTAGGCCAGTGGGGAGGTCAAAACACCCAGATAGACCATGAAACCATCATTTAGGATTGCTTGTCCTTTGCGGGGTTATGGGGTGCTGAAGGTGATCTCGGCTGACATCAGACTTGTGGTGAAGTCCTTTTGCTCTGAGTTGGCCCCGAAGACATGCTTCCTGCAATTAGTATTTTGTGTCAGGTTGAATGGAATGTGGAGGCCTGTGTTATTAACACACATAATACGGGAATCCACAGGTGGTTTATGCAGAGGGGGGATAAATTCTAAAGTTTCATAACTTTAATGTACTAAATATCTTGTTTAGCTACCAGAGTTTTTAGTATGAGGTGCTTTCTATTATAAACCTACTTACTCCCTTGCTTATACTTCTCATCTATTCAAAACCAAGTAGCGGTGTATGTTTAGTCTCTTTGCATATTTTAGCCTGCCATCTGGTCAGCTCTGCCTGGCACCACAGGGGGGCTCATAACCTCTGATATTCATATTCCACTAGCATATTGTTCCCACTGCTTCTCTACAGTGCGGGCCCAGCACTTCTTCACTTCTTTATTTATTTCTACAGGAGAGGATGGCTAGCAGGCTCCCCTCCCCAATCGTCGGCTCTTCCAGTTGTCCTATCAAGTGTAACCTGGAGGCCCCTAGTAGAGCAATTAGAGGAGCCTCCCTGCCCACCTCTTGTAATGAAGCCCAGCACATTCTGGAATCTATAGCCCCTTTAGTCTCCCCTAATGGGACATCATTATTGTCAAAGAAACAATGTAAATGGAAATGAACATACTCATTAGCCAGTCGCAGTGAGAAACCTTTGGCGCTCTCAGCTTGCAACTCCTGTTTCCGAATGCACACACACATACACAGATTCCCTTCCCTTTGGTTCCAGTTCATGTGGACTGCTGCTCCACTGTGCATTTTTTTATGTTTCCAAATGTGTACTGAGGAAGATGATATGCATGTTTTACACAAGATAAAAGACCCATGTAGCAGATGTGGATAATTACAAAACTAGCATTAGAGAGTGTTTCTACAGATCTTTAATATTTCACAGGTGAGCTTCTGTATAAGTCAAGGTTCCACGCCAATGCACCTTCGCTTATCTCTCCTAGGAAGCACCTGTGCTGCGGTCTAGGTCTCTGTCCCCAGCCAGCAGTGTGGAATTGTGCAGTGGGAAGAGAAGAGAAGCAGAACAGAGGATTCAAGACCTTGAAGAGCTGTTGCAATTGAAGGTAACTAGTTAATACTCCTAATATCCTCTCATCTTCTCTTATCAGACTTAATCCCTTTATCCCCAGATCTTCTTTATGTCTTACTGTATAATGTGTATTTCCCTTTTTCACATTACCTCTGCATTTTCTGTCTTTAACCTCTGATAGCCATTTTTCCACATGACGTTGTCTGCAGTTGTCTTGCATCATAGCAAAATTGCTAAATAACCACTAATAATAACAGCTTGTTCCTACGGCCATTATTTCACATGAGATTGCTGCTATCAGCTGTCCAGAGGTCTGGAGCTCGGTAATGGTCATAGTCTCCACAGGGTCAATTGCACCAATGCCGCAGCTGCCTTTTACATGACCTTCTCTTACAGTCACTTACACCCGTGTGCACATAAACAGAATGAGTCCAGACAGTGAAACACTGAAGCTGGACAGAGGCAGCGATTTCTTTCCTTTGAACAGTATTGATTGTATTTGGTATTTAAACTTCATGTTCGCTATCAACACTCAAAATTGGTAAAACGTGTTTTTATTGCCTGTGTTTGAGTTTAGAAAATGTCATTTTATTCGAGTAAATGAGCATATCCTCCTTTGCCATTGTCCTGCCCTCCTTGTTAGCTTTCCTTTTCTTTGCCATCTTTCAGGTCAACCAGGAACTATGTAATTATGCAGAGGTCATCTCCTTTAGAACGCTGTTCTAGGAGCACATTAGGCATCATTTTCCTGTCAGATCTAAAGTGTTACTTCACCGGCAGAAATGTAGTCAGGTAACGCTTAACATAGATTTATATGACACGCATGAGTGTTCTGGTTAATGGTGCCAGCCATTTACGTGTCTACTGCTGGAGGGGCATTTAACAACAGATTGAGAGCGAGACTGTGAATGGCAGCTCAAAGTTGTGACTGTATTAATGAGGCCGTTTGTCAGGAGCAGGGTTTATTGTTTGGATCTGAACTTGAGAAAGAGGCCTTTCATCAGTTTCATTTAATAACTCACCATTACTCCAGTGTTTCCAGTTCATTGCTGTCATGTGGATCCTGTCTATTGGTTTACCATCCTGTCCCATTGACATGTTGACCTTAGTAACTAACAGCAGCAGACAAACAAACACTTCTCGTTACAACAGCCCCCCCCCCCTTCTGAACACTTTCAAGCAAACAATATCTGTTGCTGCGTAATTATTTTTCAGCTTGAGAACATCCAGACATGCGTATGCTGGCCAAGTAAGGGGGTGTATTGATTGGTACGCAAGGGTCTGCGGCTCGATGACCAGAGCCGCGTCACCCAGGGGAAACTCTATAAGGAGCCTAGAAAACCATGATGTGGCTAATTCCCTGCCACTTGCTCGATCCTTCGTTCCTTCCCTGCCATCAGTCCGTTTCAACTTTTATTTTCCCTCCCCCGGCTCCTAGTTCCACCAGTTAACACTGCCCCGGTCTGGCCCCTTTCATTAGAGCCTTGTTTTTGAGAGGTTGGGGCAGCTTGAAGAGGTCGAGGATGTCTTGTCGATGTCCTCTGTGAATAATCCACGCCAGGGAAAATCTATACTTGTCACACTGGCAGTCCGAACGGGCATTGTCTGTGTGTATTTTGTAACCAGTGCATGTTTGTGTGCTCACTCTGTTCTCTTTGTCCTTGTTAATAATAACAGGGCTGAGGGCTCGCATTTCCCTCTCTGCAGGGCAGCCGTGTCATATCAGCAGTAAACAAGCTCCTTCCCTTCAGAAAGCGCTCGACAACTCTCCCTAACCCTGGCCACTCAAGCAGAAACCTGTCCTGGACTCTTCCTTCCACTTTCCCTTTTGATTTCTTTCTGCTCTCATCTCTCTCTTCACTCTATTTCTTCCCCCTATTTTCACCTCCCCCTCAGTCGTTTTCTCTCTCTCCACCTCTGTTTGTCCTATTTGAAAGTGTTTTCTCCATCGCCCACTCTGTTAAGGTCAATGTGATGGGGAGGAGGGGTGCCCCTGACAAGAAAAATCTATATGTTGTCTTCTCGTGCTCCTTCTTTAAAGCTAGATTCCAGTCTCGCTGTGTTTGTAATAGCTGTCAACAAAAGTGTCAGTAACGAGCCCACCAGTGCACACCCCACTGCTGTAAGTCGTGCTGGTCATCAGTAACTCTCGTGCTGGTTAAAGGATGTGTCTGTAACTCTGCTCAGGCTTACATTGGCCCATTTACTCACCGGGTATACGTTGTCTTTGAGCGATGCTTCAGTTGTCCACGGGCTCCTTATCATTAGAGAAAGAGTTCTGATGCTGTTGGTAAAGGTGTGCCAGATTTAGATATATTGGGAAATTGATAAAGATCCCTGTGTCTTACAGATGGAAGAAAATGAGGAGCTGAGAAGAGCTCACGATAATCGCCGGGAACGTATTTGTGTTATTCAAACCCACTACAAGACTGTCAGAGAACAGCTGAGAGAGCTGGAAAAGTCTAATTTCCTGTGAGTATACTATGTCCTGCTGTGTGATAGATGTGGAAATTGTAAGAAAATAATGTACACTCATGAAGGTTTTATGTAGCGTTCATAAAACCCGACAAAGGAACTTGGACAACATCATCAACCGTCAGCAAGAGATGTTTCAGAGCTTAACCTGTTAGAAATTTCTCACAGGTAGTATTAGGATGTCATTGCTCCTCAAATGTTGCCAGACAAAACCCTGAATGCGAGGTTTTGAGAAAATGTATGAAATTCTTCCCTTTGTCTTTGTAAAGCTCTGAGGTCTTAAGCCCCGTCTGGATGGACCATTTTGTGCCAAGTCTGTGTGTGCTTTTCTACATCTCTCTCCCCCCCCAGCGTTCATTAGGATGTGAGAGTCATAGGCTGGAGGTGTCTGGTCCTGGGGGGTGTAATGTGTGTGAGAAGCCCTGTGGAGGGAAGAGGGGCATTTCCTGTTTCAACACATTCTATTCACAAGAAACCACATGACTTTCACTCAAAAAAAGGCTGCATTCACTTGAAGGTTTTGTTTGCTTCACCCTCCAAGCCTGCACCTTTTTTCTCCAATAGTATCGGCCCATTTATTATTTTATTCTATCAACTACTTACATATGCTTGGTGGCCATGTGGAGCAATTGAGACCACCCCCTCAACCTTTCTGTCCGGATTAATTAAAGAAAACAACTGTGCAATACGAGTCCGTGAAAGTGGAGTGAGAAGGGGAGCTCTTTCAGTGCCAGGCTCGACCCGGCTCATGTCAGCTCAGCAGCATGTGTCTGAGACAGTGGGAACAGGACTGAGAGATGTAAACTCCCAACAGTAGTTGTGCCGCTCCTATACGTTTTAGCTGCTCTTTAGAAAACAGTATCTGTACGAAACATCTTGACTCTGAGAAATTCCATGACAGAAAATTGGTTAAGAAAGCTTCGAAGACCAAAAGTCCATTTTAATAAGACCGAGTTGATGTGATATTGACTCAAAGGGCATCTCTGCCCTTTGAGTCACAGCCTTCTATGGTGGTAGTCAGTCACTCAATGTTATGATCCCGCATTCATTTTGCATTAAGCATCAGTCCTAAATAGATCCGAACCCATCGGGGTAATGCCAGTGTGAATGAGACACAATAGAAAATAACTTAAATACTCCCTTTAGTGCTGGGAAGTCGGGGCCCTAACAAGTCAGCGGGGATAGGCACCGAGTCTCATTGCATTTCATGCTCGTTAGGGATTCCCCTGTAGCTTCCATGCTGCGTTGCTGCTGCCTTTTTGGAAAGGGGTCGGGGGTTAGTTACCCCCTTTGTTTACAGGACTAAGATCAGACTCAGATGCAAATACCTGCTGTTCTTAGAAGAGCTTTTTTGTTTTGTACCAAAAATTAATTTGCATTTAAATTTGCTATACCTTCATCTTTTTATTTTACACCATGTCAAAAAAATATTCTCTCGCCACCAAAATCAAATATTAAATTAACGGTAAATAACTGTTTGTGGATAACAAACCCTTGATCACTGTCACTGTGATTGCTCGCCACACCCAGGAGATAACTATCGTCCAGTCGTCAAGCACACGATGCTTCCGTTGCCTCATTAGTATGCAAATTGAAAACAGTTGGCCAGTCCAGTGCAGCGATCCTGCCATTCACCATTACCACCACATTTTCCCAAAATGCCATGTGGACGAGGGAGGAGGGGAAAAAAGGCCAAAGTCTTATTTATATTCGAAAAGGGAAAAAGTTTTTTAATCAGCCGAGGCACGATGGGGGTGAGCAAATAAAATTAAAGGTTATTAAAGCATCCGTACTCAGATCAAAGTTGCGCCCATAAACAGATTCCCCCTGAATCAGAGCAATTAGCCACAGCATCGTGGAAAAGTTCTCTCCATTTCCTCCCGCTTAATAATGGAAACTAGGAAAATCATCGAGGGGAAGCTCTGAGGCCTGAAGAAGATCGCTCTCTCATGGCTCTGCGTTCAACAGCTTTCAGGCCCACTGTAAACAAATTAAAACGTATAAAGTGTTAGCGTGACTTAATAAAGCTTCATACACTTTTCATAAAAAATGCTGTTGGTAAATTACATACTTCTCAAATCACCTTGAGACAATTGAAGCTGAGTGTGGGCAAAATATCATGTTCATCTCCCTCTCCAGGCGCAGCTCCTATGTTCACAGGTACCTGCAATAGAATGAGTCAAGGTGTATCTATCAATCTGTGACTATATAAGTGAGATTATCCTTTAAGTAGCTCCACTCTCTGGGAAAGGAACCAAAGTCAACTCACACACATACACTGCGAATAAGTTCAAGGGCTCTAAATTGCTCACAGGGGCATCAGGAGTATTAAATGAAAACATTTGCCGTTTCTCGGCAACTTCGGTAGTCCCAGGCTTCGGGGTTTAACTGGTATTAGCGTAGCATGGCTGTGTCTACATAGCCCATAATGACCAGAGAAAAAAGAGCCCTCCACTACTGCTCCACCTAAGTGTTTGAGTCTCTGTCAGTGTGTAAGAAAAAGGTGTCATTCTCTTCTCATTTACTGCATTGGCAATCTCCGATTTCTTACTAAATGCCATTTCAGTTTGCAAATTAAAGGCTAATTGGAATCGAATGCGTTAGGCTTGAAATGATTGATGAGTTTGTGGTGTGTAGGGATGCTGCAGGGACTGTGAGTGTGTGTGTGTGTGTGTCTGTGTGAGAGAATTGAAGGCAAATTCAATGGAGGGCGCAGCCACTGAGCACAAAGTGCCATTAAGTATTCATAAGTGAGGTGTAGATATTTGAATGACCTCGTTTGTGAGTGTGTTTTTGCCATTATTTACATTTCCATGGCACACGGGGAATGGTCCACCGCCCTGCCACACGGGCTGTGCCCTGGGCTCTCAAAAACATGCGTGTACATGATTTGCCACTGAAATGTCAAAGTCAAGGCTGCTCATTTAAATACTACTGATGACGGCTGAATAATAAAAAACAGTGCGAGCGTGAGGGGCCGTGTCGTCCCAGGTGAGTTGACCCAGAGATGCCAAGGTAATGTATAAGGGGATGTACAGTGTTTTTCCATTGTTCTTCCATTGTTCCATTTGTTTGTAGGCCTGGTGGAAAGATGCAGCGTGCAGAACCTTGGCAGCTGAGACAAGAGAACTGCGATGCCGTGTGGAACGAATTGACGTACTTCAAAAATCTCACCAGGAAGCTCACAGTTGAGAAGTAAGTGCCATGTTTCAAGTGTCCGCACACGCCATCGGAGCGTGCGTGAATGTGATTTACATGACATAGTAATGTCTTAAGATGCTGACACCTTCATGGTTTCTTCTCTGTGTTCATTTGTTTTATTGTTGCCTGTTTCTGTTTTTTTCATCATCTTTCTTTCCTCCTCTGTCTTTCTCTAGGTGTTGTATGACCATTGTCTCGTTTGATCTTGAGAAGCCCCTCTAACCCAACTGCTAACACTGACCCTTTATGATGCTTCACAAAGCTTGGCCTTGAGCCACAGCCCTCCCCTCCCCTCCCTTTCCTAGCCTTCGCCTTCTCCTCTTCTCTCCGACAGCCTACACTTCTCTCTCCTCCTCTTCCCCCTTTCCCACCCAACTTCCCTGTTGCCACCCCCCAGCCGTCTGCGATAGTGAGGTGGGTTGAGGCCAGAATTCTAGTACTTGCCCCCTCCACTCCCTCTCCTACTTTCCCCCCTGCCCTGTCCTCCTAATCCCAGCTGAACTCATTATGATATAGCCTGACTGCCTCTCTCCAAGCCTGAGCTGTCCGAGCTAATTACAGACTAGCAGCCCTAGTGCCGCTGATGTTGTTAAGGGATGTCCATCCGCCTGCCTGGTCCGCCCGGCCACGACTGGGGCTGAGTACAGCAAAAGAGAGAAACGGATGGGCAGGGGTGGAGCAGAGAGGTGGGGCTAACGGGCTGCGCTGAACATGCAGGGTCCTTGAAACTGACCTGCAAGGGAAATCATAAGGGATGCCGGACAGCCAGGCTTTGTCTGAGCTGTGTAAAAGGTCCGTCCTCTGGAGGGTTAGCGTTGATCCCCTTCATGTGCCCCTGACCAGGTCTACCTTATCGCCTCCACCCCCCCTCCTCCCCCCTTTACTCAGGTGGCTGGTGCAAAGTAAACTAAGCTGAAGTCATCTAACTTCAAGTAAAGACAACATTATCTTCCAGGACACCCATAGCTTTTGGCAGTTCACATTTTAATATTACCAAAATGTCATGCAGATTTAATTGTCTAAAGTTAATCATTGGCAATATTAGACAGTTTTGCATAATATTTTTAGGCTAGCTCATAGCATGTTGTTTGGGAAATTCAGATGGGTGTAATTTGGTTTAAATCACTCATCTACATCCTCAATTCTACTCAACAAGCTAAGCATTTAGTCACTGCCCAACTTCATTTTACCACAGGCTTTCTTCAGTATTTATTGTGGGAATAGGCTCGGTTTTAACATCTCTAAAATGCAAATTTTTGCTGTCAGGAAACTGAAATAGCAAACGTGCTTTTGTCTTTGTGTTGCAGTAACAAGATCATGAAGGCATAACAGCCTGGAGACTCTTGGGACGTGTAGTCTTTGCTTGTTGTTCTGTTGACCGTGTTAGAAGAAAGGTTACACCAGGCAACATTATCCACTAATTGCTAATTTAGATTTAACTCCCGGCAGCTGAAACATTTAGGACCAAATGGAGGCACCTTTGTGAAGCCTTAAATTGCTGATGGTTGAAGTGTTTAAATGTGTGTGCTAAAATTCTCAATTTATCCCCCATTCTCTTCTTCACTGTCATAATATGATGCACAGATGCTCCCTCTCACCTTGTCCAAATCAGCACCGTCTTGCCCCCCCAATGACCATTTGTCAAGAATGAATATTGCTGGGATAACTCCTGCACAGTGGGTCCCCACACTGTTAAGAGGTTATAGAGCACTCCCTCCCAGTTAGCAGTTCAATGAGGCGAACCAACCTCTCCAAGTCGCCACTGCTGCACGGTGACTTTGGGTGAAGTTTACTTTTGTAAATAGTTTTACTCATATTCTTTTCTTGTGAAGGAACAACATTTGGGATCAAAAGTACAAAGCGGTAAGCTGTGAAAGCTTTGGAAACCACCGGTGATGCATGTATTATCATTATTTTGTTGATAGACACATTAATGATACAGAAATACGCGTCTCATCCTCGTCAGCCCATTAAAACTTGCTCGGCAGTCCCGCTGCTGGTTGATGTAGATAACTGGCAAGCAACTGTGGACAGGGTGGGCTATAAAATTCGCAGTGGGATCATTCCACAGTATCTTCTTCATTATGCATCTGTCTGCAGCACTCCGTGTCCATGTGTGATAATTGTTGTTAAAGGTCTGTTGCTGAAAAGAGGCAGGGATTATTAAGGCCCCATAAACAGAATAAACACATGCAGAGCGCTCTCGGCCTTAAGATGCTTTGCTCCGATGACATCAAAGCATAAATTAGTTAGCGATTACTCGAGGAAAAAGCCTCCGAGATCATTTGCGCTGTGGCAGCAGTTGCAGTTCCTCTATAGAGAGTGACTATCGTGGACGTCGTGCTCCCCAGTAAACGACGTTGACTCTAATTAATTTTAATAAAGTTTACCCTGATGGCCTTCACATTCGTCTTTTCCTCCATTTCATCTCGATTCGCTAATAACTAATAGAAGTAATGAGAGTCTTTTGCCCCATGTACCAGAAATTAGCTGGAGGAGGGACACACAAACAGAATGATTTATGCATGTTTTTAAACCAAACGGCACAAGTTTCTTCCTTCATTAATTACTTTGTAAAATAATTATTGATTGGCTAGTTCTTATGCTCCACAGGCTTTTAAAGCACAAAAATGCAGATACCTTAAACACATCTCCCGAAATATAAAATATTGGATCCATTCATTCCTCCTTAAATAGATTATTGCTCATTTATGTGGATATTTGTAGCGGATGCTGTGGAAATATTGGGTTTTTTCACCTGGTGCTACCAAGGTGTGGTGCCCATTTATTTCTTGCCATCATTCTATATCATAATGTATCATTGAAGACTCGCTGCTGCATCACCTGCAGACAAGACATAGCTGTGAGCCTTCTAAACTCCTCCAGGGAGTCCCCGTTTCTGCTGACCACAGTGACTTATCCACCCAAGCTCCCTCCATGAATGAACAGCCCACTAGCCTTATTTAACCATCGGGGACTCACCCACCAAAGCCCCGCAAAACAAGACTCCCTCCCCAGCGATAGAAATGCCAGAGGTGTTTTCACTCCCTCACCCCGTTCCCTAATCTTCCAGTGTATTTTTATGTGCCGCGCGAGAACCCGAGAGTAGTCTGGGATGTGAATACACAATGGCCGCAGATGATGTTGTGTTGTAAACCCTAGTGGATGGAGGCTGGCAGTTTGTGCTTTAAGCTGTGTTCCTCACAACGCAGGTGGAGTCGAGATCAAATGACACGGAGCGGATCGCTTTGGGCTGAAGTTCTAGCGCTGCCCAAGACATAAAATGTTTTCAGAAATGAGGCCAAAGGAGCAGCATGAGGCGCAGGCTTAAATTTCAGACCACCTCATTACCAAACAGAACACCTGTCTGTTGCCGTTAGTTTAGTTTCTTCAATAAAATTGCTCTACCTTCATCCAAACTGAGGGTTTTTATACCTTAGGTGAAGCTGCTCAAGTGGCAAGGGGATTGAAATTTAGCATGCTAGCTTGATTGGATTTAGCTTCCTTGTTTTACTGAATGTCAGGAACAACTGTGGAGAATAGAGTTTTTCCTCAGAGAGCCTGTTTTTTAATTTCAGATTATTATCTGGATGCTCAGTGGGTTTCAGTGTGAGGATTCCAAAATGGACAGTTTATTCAGACTCAGTTTATATACAAATCCATCATTTTCATCATGGATTTGTCAGAAGTCTGTTCATGCCCTGCTTTTATTACAACCCTCGCGGTGGCCTGGAGCTGCCCAGCGCTACAGTTGTACTCAGAACCACTCAGACGTGAAGCATTATAGAGGAGTATAAGTTGCATTTAACTCCCTTTTTTTGGACTGGTGCTTGCCTGCACCCACAGTTAAAGTCTTTTTTCTTCATCTTCTCTGCTTTAGTATGTACATTTAAAGCAAAAGGAATCATTTGTGAAAGAGGTCTGCAGCTTTTTAAAAAGTTATATTTTCAAAGTTTTTCTATCATTATCTATAAAACTTTCCAAATGAAATAAGGATGAGCCCAAACACAAATCTTTAATCTGATTCATTGGCATTTTTTAAAACCTCTGCTAATTCTGTCTGGACAGAATCACTGAGTACGACTATACGAACTATATGATCTCTACTACAGCGTTCTGATGGGAAACTGGAGGCGTCTCTCCAACGAGCTCCACATGCAATCGTATCCTTCATCCCTCCGTGATAGAAGCTCATCCTTCAACAAAATTGAATGTTTTGCACGCGAAGTTCAGTTTGGCATCAATACTATCAGCATGTGAAAAGACATAAAAGAGAAACATGAGATGGAACCAGCAGCCTCCACATACTGCATATTTCAGCTCATTTGTCCCATTAGCAGCCTGGACACATAAGGCAATGCCGGTGCCTCATCGACTTGAGTTCATTTATGGAGTAAAATCTATAGAGGAGCGACACATATCCATCTGCTTCCTCAACCCCCCTGAGGGAGAGTCATTTCTGGACTTATTTAACGTGCGGTCAGCCATCGGACCGGGCCTCTGCTGGACTGCGTGGGCTGAAAAGCTAATTACTTTTCTTCCCTGTGCGATGGCGATAACTTTTCCCAAATCATTTTTCTCTTCAAATACTTGGGGAGGAAACTGCCTTGGTTAATGTAGACAGGAAAAAAAAAATGGATCGATTTTAAATGTAGTAAAATTAAAATGACATCATGCCACAAATGCCCTGTATGTCCTTAAACACTTGGAGTGTATCTGCCATGCTGCACTTCCCAGTGGACAGAAGACCTGCTCCTGTAATGAGGTTAATTCAGGGAAGAATGCCACTACAGTAGAAGGAGCTTGTTTTTAGCGCTTCTCTCTGACTCTCTGGAGCAGAGGGGAGGGAAATTAGGTGTATGTTTCAGGTGTGCTCGTCTCAGCGGGCTTGTGCGTATCCTCTGTAGACTTTAGCTGGGGTCCTAATAATAACTTGAAAGTGCAAAGTCTCAAGCATGGCTCCACATAATTAGCCTTTAGCAGGAATCAAGCTAATTGCAGGGAGGTAATTGTGCACACCTTCTAGTCTGACTGTTTCTCTTTCTTTCTATGTGTGTGTCTCTCACCAACATATACACACACTACATTGTTGTTTTCATGTTTCTTGTCACTTTGATTTCCTAATGAATTATAAAGCATTTTAATTAGTCAAAGTCGGTGCTAAAAAAGCCAGCGTGCCAGATTTCAAGTTTTTGCCATAAGAGTCCACAGTGAGCTCTTGAAATATTCATGCCATTCTTTTGGGGGGAAAAAAGACACATCTGACATGCTGTGTGAACATCGTGTCTGCAGAACCAGCCTGGAGGAGGAGCTGGACATGCTGCGAGTCCAGGCTGCCGTGGACCGGGCCACCGTCAAGGAGCTCCACCTTTGTCTTGCTAATGAGCACATGGGTAAATAGAGAAAGTGAATGATTCTGTACCAAACTAGTAATCAGAAATTTCGCCTGTAACAGAAGATAGAAAGAACGAGAGGACACATGTGAAGTATCCCTTTTACCTCTGGGCCATGTGCACGTGTGAGGAGAATTAATTAGATGACTCCCGGTGGATTCAACAAGACAATTCAATTAGGACTTGATCAACTCCTTGCAAGTTGATTGGAAGTTCAAGTGGCATCCATCTTGTCCTGCATATATCCTTCGCACAGTTGTAACGCGCTGCTTTTAATCCAATCTGCTACCTTTTGTCAGGCTAAGTCCATTGAGTCCACCGGTCTTAATTAACTGGTTCAATAACAAATCTGTTCTAGATCACTTTAATTTACCTCACAACCAATAAAGTGTCAGGTGGAGCTACAAGTATCTGACACTAATTTAAATAGCAGATCCTTTCCTATTGACAGCCAAGTCAGGAGAAATGCTCCAACGTAAGATCCTTCAAAATGGCGAGTTTATCCTGGTGTCGTTTGCTGGTTGATTCTAACCCATTTACATACCCACGGTGCATTGCTGTAAATCAATGCACAGTGGAATTGAAACAGAAATTGTCTTTGTACAATATTTTTCGACTACTTCTATTTAAATATTTGCCGTTTTATTCACTGTATAAAAAGCAGTTTTAATGGTTCGTTTCAAAATAGGATAATTGTCCATATTGTCAGTATTTAAATTGGCATGAAACTGTCCAAACTGCCATTTGAGTTTGTCACTTTTTTGGGGTGGGGTGGGGGGGGTCACCAAAAACTCATGTCAATATTAAGAAAATGCTATTAATGGCCAGAAAATCTGCTGCAAAGGAAACTCTGCGGCCCGATCAAAGGGATTGAGATTTGAAGCGCTCACGCCAAGATCACGCTAACAAAAGGCAGCAGATGAAAGGAATAGGAGCTCTCGTACTGCAGCCGGCGAGAGCACGTGGGAGGGACGTTAATATATGCTGCGCTGCCAGGACCTCCTTCAACAGCATGTGACTGGGGAGCCACCGCGACTTCTTATCAAGGAATCGCTGAGGTGCCAACTTCCATGCCACCAGCACCGGCGCGGGATAATTGTCTCCCAACCTGGTTATGTATCCATCGAGCCCGGCAGCCCTCCTGTCCTATTTGGTGCTGCGTCTGATCCAGTGTGACGCGCCGAGAAGACAAAAGACTCGGCTAATTCAGAGTAACAAACTTCCAACGCAAGGCACGGGGAGCCCCGCTTCCTCCACGCTTTTTTTTTTTTCTCCACGCTTTTTTTTTTTTTTTTGTCTTAACTCACCGTCCAGAAGATGAGCTGACCTGAGAAGATCAGGTCCTGAATGCTCAGCATTTCCGGCCACGTCCTATAAATGATTTTCGTCACGTTTGCGTGAAAGTGAAGGGAACAAAGTTCTGTGTTGGGGTTTTTTTTTGTGTTTTCCATCATCCTCATCCATCACAGCATTCCCATTTACACCGGTCGGACTCTGAATGTGCAACATGTGTGCATCACATCCCAAGTCACTGCTGTATTCATGGTGTTGTAATCCTAAAGCTCAAAACATACAACACGTCTGCCACGGCCACTTTTGAACTCCTCAACTAAAGAATTATACTAGTCTACAGAGATTAGTTGTGCACTGGGGAAACTCCGTTGACTACAAAGCTGTGCAGCCCGGGGCTTTGTGGTCGCGAGGGATTCCAGCGCTCTTCATTGTTTGTTTTGGTTCCCCTGAGAGAGGTTGCACATTGCATGTGTCTGCGTGTGCTTTTGAACGCTGATTTCCTCTTTGTGGACCGCTGAAGGAAGAACACAGGTTAAGATTTTAAAATGAGCGAATAAAGGGAATATTTCACTGTGGGTTCCTTTGAGTTGATTGATGAAAAGAAAAAGGAACTGGGTCCCTGTGAGGAAGATCAGGACCCTCATAATGCTAATTGACTTAATGTACCCTCTGACGTGAGTTTCGTTTTGAACGAGCAGCATAAGTTTGATGGGTTGTGTCACAATAATCTGCTTTGTTCCTGCCTGCAGAATTGCTGCACAAAGTGGGAAAGCGTGAGGTCAAGAGCAGCGCGCCAAAAAAAGCCTCTATTTCTTCTGTGCGACTGGAACAGTCATTTAAAAAGGTACAGCACTAGACCGCCATTAAAAGTTCTTTGTCAGTGCCAATGAAAGAAACCCGACAGAATCATAACTGTGGAAAATGCTAGACTTAAGAGGAAAGGTCATGCCATCATTTTAAAAGTCAAGATGGAAATAAGAAATAATTGTTACTGTACTGAATGTAAGTACTTCAGCAAATACAGCATGGGGGTGATTTAAAGTTATAGATCAGAGATGTCAGGGGTCTGCGTATATTTATGCATATATCCTTTTAAAAAAGCAGTCAAAAGCAGGGATGGGCATGTAATTTTGTTTGAAAGGCAACAGGACACAGCAGCAGCCACAGTGAGGACTAAATAACAGGGAATATTGCCTCCAGGCACGACCCCAGTAGGAAGCTGTTCCGTTAAACAGTCTCTAACAAAGATCTAACAGGAAGTCTGACGGCTCGTAGTTGTTGCCTCCTTAAGGGTGACCAGGCTGAGTGTGTGCCACTATGATGGCCAGGTAATCCTGATGGCTGCTACATCAAATGTCATCTAGCAAATCATACCTCCACTGTGAGTTTCAACATTCTGCTTCAAAATTTGTGCATGTAATCGCAAAATCTATGTGAATTTCACCATCTTGTTGTGGAGTGTGAATCCAATTATGAGTACCCAAGGTGGTTTCTGCACAGCCCTCAATGATTTCATTAGCATGCTTGCCTAAACTACTATTTTGTGGTGAAGCCATCAACTGCAAACTCCAAATTTAATATCTCAGAGCAATTTAATGTGTGTTACTTTTACTGCACATTCCCACACCACTATCTTTCAGCTTTGTATTTACTTTTTTGAGTCCAATGAATATATGCATTGATTCCATATAGCAGTGGGGAAAGTGGAAGGTCCATATGCCATTTTAATAGTACAGTTACTGTGTTTTAAATGTAAAAATGCTAAATATACAGGGGTAAAAAAGATATACCACTGAGGCCTTCTATCTGTGATTTCTTCAGATTGAACAGCTGGAGCGAAGGATGATGTCCCTGGAGGAGGAGGCTGAGTTACTAAGGGATGAGAAGGAGCAGTTACTTGAGGCGAGGGAAGACTTGACCAAAACCTGCTGCACACTCAAGGCGTCCTTGGAGCATCTGCGAACCCGGGAAGCCGTCCGTGAAGAGGCAGCTTTATCTGAGGCTGAGCAGCATCGGCGTGAGACGGCAGCTCTAGAAGTCCAGCTGGCTGCCGCACAGAAGGAGGCTACCCCGCTCCAACGGCAGTTGCTCAAACTGAGACAGGATCTGGGGATCCTGAGAGCAGCCAGGGATTTCTATAAAAACCGTGCAACAGGACAAGCACGGGCAGGCGGGATCGCTAGCAACATTAGCAGCAAGGTCAAATTCAAAAGCCATCGAAGAGTCAGTCGCAATCAAGCTATCAGCTGCCAAGGCCGCAGCCCCAGTCCTGCTAAGGACGAGTGGGAGGACATAAGCCTAGATAGGTAATGATACTTACACACCGACACTCTTACGCTCAGTCTCACTGCCTCATTATTTTCATGTGGTTGCAGTGGAGAGGGTAGGCTGGCTGAATTATGGGGGGGCTACGCAGTATCGAGGGGACAACGTGCGTATGCAAAGCATAACCAAATGGGTGATTGAATTTCATTGTGTGTCTAGTTGGTATTCAGAATCCAAGAGAAGATCGCGAGCAAGAATGATAGAGAGGAGAAGAGAGGAGGGGGGGAAACCACTGTCAGATCCTTTGAAATATCCTGGGATGCCTTGCTTGGAGCTCATTGACTGAAATTTGCATGCAAAATTAGCCACCTCTCTACACGGAGTTGAACCCATGCCAGAAAAGCCCAGGGATAAAGGGGGCCGCAGAAGCCTTGATACCTTCCAGTGATGCCATTTTCAAGCACTAGTCACGTTACCCAAAATTGACAGTTTGGCAGTTTGATTTAATTTACTAGGCCTTTGCATATTCACCAACCCCCCACCCTCCTCCTGACAGCGCTAAGGATTCCTGTGCAAGCACCACCCACCTCCGCTAGATACTCACAACCATATATTTATGGGCGCTCACCCTGTGTACAGTCCTGTTATTTATTTTGTGACACATCAGATCACCAGTGTGTGTTTTCCCAACCCTTAGCCCTCCCTCTATCGGCACGCTCACGTACACACCTCCTTCCCATCTCACCCACCCACCTCTTCCCTCTGCTAGACTTAATTTAGTTGGATAAATTTTGAATGACCCTACTCGGCTCCGTACCAGATGTCTACAAGCTGTTTAACACCCTATAAATTAAGAACCATCGACAGTAATTATTTCATGTATGTTTTATGCAAAAAAGCCACTGAGCCAGCAATGGTTGAGTGATGGTTGGAATGATTTCATTTGGAGCACTCAGAGCAATCACTGATATTTATTTTCCTTCCATTTCTCTCCCCGGCACACCTCCTTTTATTCGCGTTTTCCCTGTCCGACTCGTCGACAGATTCATCAGGCTGTAATCCACCCCCATCGGTATTCACACAAGGCCGTTTTGCAGGCTCTCGGTGAGGCTATGTCCTGTTTTCCTAATGCCCTCTCCATGTGGCTAGTAAGCAGCAATCTAATATAGCTTTTACCTGAGAGAAGGATCTAAATGGATTTGTGAGGAAGGGGTCTTAACTCAGATTTTGTCTTATTTAAACAGCGGCCACCTGATTTGTCACTGTAAAGCCTTCAGGGTCTTTCATATCACAGTGGTCTTATTAAGGAATATCTGGCGTAGGCATTCTTGGAAATGCAGTAATTCTGCCTTAGGAGGTTTGGCCTGAGAAGATGCCAAATAAAGATGTCAGAGTTGTGGTGCTCCTTGGGTTGTTTTTTTGTTTTTTTTCTTATGCCTGTCTCTGGCTCACACTCGCAAGTTGTGTGCTGCTGGAGGCAGTTGGCCATTTTTGGTAGGTCAGCACTTTTGTTTAAGAGTCAGGATGGAGCAGAGGCATGGTGAGTACACTGGTTTTAGGTCACTAACAGCCATGTGAACATGCCTTAGCCTTGTCATTAGGTTGTTCAACATCCATATCGGTTGATCTGATTGAGAAATTACACCGGCCTCATTAGTTCAGTGACAATTTGGTTAAATGGCTTTCAGATTCTTGGCATTCCTTTCCTCTTTAATTGCACAGAATCATGACAAACTATTCTCGATCCTCTGAGTTAGTCAGTGATTTCATTATTTGACCTCCACGTGTGAATGGATTTCATCAATATATGAGCTGACAGTCCATTAAAGGACCGGTAATTTGAAATGAATATCAGATGACAAAAAAGACGTTCAGCATGAGAGAGCTAGTGTTTTTCTTAGAACTCTTCAAAGTGGCAAGGATAAGTGAGCTCCAGCAAGTCCCTGTGCCCCCGTCCAAACCAGGTTTAACCCTAACTATGAGCCCTCAGCCCTGTCATGTTCTGGCTGGATTCCCTCTCTGTGGTCTTTACCTCTGCTGCTTCTCCCAGGCCCCACCTTAATAAACCCACCAGCGTAAATGTCACTGGCTTCCACCTTCACGTCAAAGGTCACTGTCAATAAACCTGTGTGTGCACGCGTGTGTGTGTGTTTAGGAGAGATACAGAGTGTGTGTGTGTGTGTGTGTGTGTGTGTCAGGAAGCACTCTCCGTGCGTCCATCAGATGCAACTTTGCTTGGCTCCCCTCAGCCGTGGCTCTCACACACGTCTGTCACACACAGCAGGCTAATGAAGGCCACAGCCGCTCTCATACATGTTGATGCATTCACCATCAGCATCACACGCTGCACTTTTACTTCATTTACACCCACATTTACACTTCCAGCTCTGAAATTGGACGGGACATTGATTTTCTGTTGGAAGAAGGGTGGGGTCAAAATGCACATTTATTTATTTATTTATTTCCTCCCTGATGTCAACTAAATCAACCATAAAAGGTAAATTGGCGTTTGTGTCCAGCAGTGGTAGATTAGGACCGTGTCTTTGGGGTTTGGCTTCTGGACTGGACTAACCACTCTCACTTTTGTCTGCAGTGACAGTGGGGAAGGCTTTGTGGACAGTCTCAACAGTGTGCACTCGGGGACAACACACGGACAAAAAACGAAGGTTTGTCTGCACACGAATGTTCATTGTTACATATATTTAATCCTGTATTGGAGTGGTTTCCTTGCAGATTGTTCTGGATGTGAATGTCATGAAGTCACTTCCTCACTCTGCAGTTCCAACCCAAAGAAAAAGTGCGATATTTGAGCACCCCAGGGCTCAGATGCTGTCTACAATGAATGCAGCAGCTGTAGTGTTCACGGGATTTGAAAAACATAAAGAAATTACATTTGGTTTTTCATGTGTTCATCAATATGAGAGGCCCAGACTACATTAATAATATGATCAGATTAATAAAACATTAAAACCGTAGTTAAGCGGGCTGTAGCTGCATGAGTCCATCTTAAAAAGGCTATTCAGAATGTGGTTGTTGGTGCATCTTTTTCCCCTGTCTCCATGCCATAAAATCAATAGGTCCAGACCCTTCTGTTGTCCATGTCAAACCACTTCACGGCAGGACATGGCAGCTCCAAACCCGCAAGAGATATGTCCGTCAAGTCGAGAGTATAGAGGGGGACCTTTGGTGATAGTCTGTATCCTGTCCTTGCTTCCCTTTTCCAGAAGACGGAGAGGAAGAAAGAGTTGTTAACATATCCAGGGAGCTGTCAGTCTGCTCACCCTCAGATCCCCTTTAGTTTCCCTGGCTCCAGATCTGCTAAGTACGCCCATCAGCTTCTCTTGGGTTTATCTCTATGACAGCCTGGGTTCCTCACGGCACGCTATGTCACAAACCAAAGGGTTCATCTCCTCTCTGCTGTCTGCAAGACACCGTGTGATCAAACCTGGCACTGATCAAATCCTACCTGACCCCATATACAAAGGAAACGGGTAGCAAAGGAGGGATGTAGTGATGGTGGGGGGCTTCTTTGATGTCGCTACAAACGATTTGCAATTGGGAGTTGTCACACATACACACCTATAAGTTCAAATGACTCCACACACACACACATGTCACACTGTAGGAGTGAATCAGGGTTTTGAGGGTGTGATTGAACAAAGGCGGCATTTGCAAGCATCTGTCAGGAGTTATATCCGAGCTGAGGAGCGTCGAATCTAAAGTCGGTTTAACGTGCTCAGGTGAATTATTAAAGCCAAGGCTGATTTGTCCTGTCGCTTCCAACTGAGCAGCCCGTGTGATCACAGTGTCATTATGAGCTGCGTTTTAAGAAGCGCAACATGTCAAGCAGTTGTGTTCGGTTTAACAGCTGCTTTTCATCTCGGTCTCTGGTTTGTGTGCTCATTCAGTCCTACAGATGCTCGCTGGTGTCGAGCAAAGAGGCCCCAGCGAGAGAATCCAACAGGAACCAACCTAGTGGTTTTGCACAAGGTAGGATGCGTTTTAACTTTAAATAAAAATGAATTTACTTAAGAAAAAAAAAGGCATCACTTGTTGATACGGCATGAAAACAACCAATTCAGAGTTTAAGAGGTTTTAGTTGACATTTGATATTGAGGCTCACATCTTAGCACTGACGATGTACATACTGTACCACTGTTAACTCTCAGCAGTAGCTTCTAAATATGGATTTTTATTTCCTGGCCCTTGTTAAATCTGAAGCTACTGCATGTACTTCTTCCTGTTAGACCATGAACAGCATGAGTCCTGGGAGCATGGGACAAAAGGAGCGAAAAGGAGGTGGAGAAGGAAGAGGATGCTAATGAAGGCGCCGCACCGCTCCGCCTCCTCCTCTTCTCTGCAGCAGCGTATCGAGTCTCAACAGCGTCACATTGACGTACTGCGGCGCGCAAAGGAAGATGCCGTGCTTTCAGCCAAAGAGCTCCACAGGGCCAACGAGAGGATCAGAGCACAGCTCACCTCCCTCTCTGAAAAACTCAGCAGCAGTAAGCAGCTCACACAGGTAACTTGGGGGAATAATTCCATCTTTGTGGCTTTTTTCGGTGTTTGCTCGGGGCTGTGAGCGCGGCGGCAGCAGGTCCTTTGCCCTTATCATGCTTAACAAGTGTGGCTGACAGGCCGACCCTTGTCTGCTGAGGTCACTCCCACTCCCACTGAGAGGAGGAATATATCCCTCTTGTCTGACTGCTGTCGTCTTGTGCCATTGAATGTTTCAAGAAGCCTGTTCTCTGTCACACTAATTGTCCTGAGCCATATATATGTGTCTGTTCCCTCTCCTCGTGGTTGTTTAGTATAAACTATTAATAAAACACTACCCACATGACTTAACAGTATGTTTTCTCACATATAACACACACATCCTACACAGACATGGTCATTAATGCAGGAAACAATCATTTCACTTGTCTGTAGCAACAGCCAGCCGTGGCTGACTCCACACCTTATTATTCATGTGCATCTGATGTGTAACAGTGCCAAAAGTTTATATTGGACTTGTGCTCAAAGGTCAGAGTGTAGCCCTCTCAGTGTTGCTACCTAGGAGGTGGCCCTCGTGCTCCCAACAAGACATCTGATTGCTGAGGCCCATCGAGACCTTAGACTCGGGCCCAGCAGTAAAGCCACATGTGCACACACACAAACAGACACACTGTAACTTGGATGAGTGAAAAGAGGGGAGATTGTTGTCTTCCTGTTTGTTTCCTCTTTCCTCTTGCAGTATTAATACCACTCCATCAGAGAAAGTTGGTGTTGACTGACTTACCAAAGTAAGATCCCGTTGGCCTCTGGAAAGGGCAGAAGGTGATGGACTTTGGGCTTGTTCCAAGCAGTCCTTGCTTGCCAACTCTCTAACTAAACCTCCATTTGTAATTGGCTTAAGACAGCCTGCACAGGGGCCGTCATGTGAGAAGTAGTGTGGCAGTTTCAGAGAAACTTGTTTGCGTTTCCGTGGCTACTGGTCCTTCGGACATTCTGCCTTTCCATTTTTGATTCAATTTTTTCCCATCCTACTTTCCCATCGCTCCTTTTTCTTGTTGTTTCCGCAGTTTTTAAGTGTTACTCGTATGTTCCTAAACTGCCAATGAAAGTTTCGTTTGAAGTGACATTTTGCTGCTACTTAAATCCCTGCTGGTGAAACAGACATGCAGTCGAGACGCTAAAAGTGCTTTCTCATGCTGCACTCAGCGCTCCGTGTTCCAGCCTAAAGGCAACATGTGTTGAACAGCATGGTGACACTTTTGACGTATCCCCACAGGTGCATTCATGTTCTTTCTGAATACGACTAGTTTCTCAGTGTTTTAACCTTGTAGACCTTAAAGGTCACAATTTATTCACAATCCTTTACGATGTCATTTTCATCAAAGTAATTCTGTACGTTAGAAAAGTTAACTACCCGGCAAATAGGCCAAAAAATGACAAGTTGACAAGAGAGGATTGCAAACCAGACAACTTCAAGCATTTGAATGTGCAGGTAAAACCTCAAAGGGAGTGTTGTGCAACCTCAGTAAAGGTGTGTAAAGTATTTTATACCCCACATCCATCTTTATCGTGAAGACGTTTGTGTAGCAACTGAATTTGGCCATGTTGCTGTATTGCTGTAGAGTAATACTAGTTGTTTTTTTTTATTACCGATGACCAAAAACTACTGAAACGAGACCGCTGCTGTCACAAACTTCAGACTCCAGGTGTCATCAACCAGAATCATCCTCTTAAGCTGCATGAGAAGCTTTGTGAAATTCAGGTGGCAGGTGAAGCATGCACTCCTAATTCTACCCTGCCTAGCTCCTGGTTTAATGCGCTAGTCATGCGTGTCATCTAAATACAGGATCATTTTGTTGTTTGGATTTTCTTCTTGACTGTAATTTTGTCCTGTTTGCTTTGCTTTGCTGTGTTCTGTGACATCAGCAAGCATATTTACTTTATCTCATTATTGTAGGGTTCCCTACCCTCCTCTAACATGTACCTTGATGGGATTATCACTGGATTAGGGATAAATCTGGCAAAACTGAATACACCTTAACGCTACATACATTTGGGTTTATGTTTAACTAGACTGAAATATAAGAACAAATTTACTTGCATATGCACATGTGTGACAACAGCCTATGCATTCTGGTTTTGTGGCTATTTCAGAGGTCTCTTTCTTTATCCTGCTAATTATCAGTGGGAACACTACCCAGCCGAGAGGGAGGTGTTCTTTCTTCGGGATTAATGGACAACCGGCACATCAGTCTGTGTCAGTGTCATCTCTCAGCCAGGCTGAAAATGGCCTGTGAAATCAAAGCCTGTCTTACAGGAAGTGCCATCAATGCCACTCTTGATTCTCACACCGCAGCCAATGCCTCACTTTTCGCTCTCTACACCTCCCCTCTCAATCCTCCCCTCTTCCTCACCTACTTCTCTCTCTTTCTCACCCCTCTTGGGGATATGCCATGTGTGTCTTCAACATTACAGAGGAAACCTAAAACAAGAAAGATTCTATTAAAAGGTGTCAGCCAGCAACCAGATATCAATATCCTGCTTGTATGCAGAGCAGAGAGCAAGCCCCTGGGAATCTGTGGTTTCACTCGAGTGTGTCTGTGTGTGCGGGAGTGAGCTTTTACTCTGTGTGTTGCATACATCTTTACATATCATGTCTCATATTTATGTCATTGAGTATCCTTAATGTTCAAAGTGATTCAGAGAAAGAAAGAAAGATAGAAAGAGAGTGTGTTTACTCCCAAAGCTGACTCTCAACAATCACACAGAATTCTGCTTTTAGCTCTGTCAAACATATTTATTTTAGATATTACACAATGGCTTGATGTTGTGTTTATCACACCAAAATAAATAACTCGCCAAAGGTGGAATTCCTTCTGTCCCAGAGTGCCTTTGGATTGTGCAGGATGGCTTTATTATGCATGCCAATCACAGTGAGAATTAGACCCTATTGACTGGGCATCAGCATAATCTTTCTCCTAATTAGCATAAAAGAGGGAGCTTTATCACGTCTGAGATTGTAAAGCAGTGTGTGGCTCGCCTGTGGCGAACTCGTACACCATTCAAACATATTGTCTTCTTATTTGTTTAAAAGCCAACATTACACTAAAAGTCAGCTTGCTGTACTTTCCCCAAGTAATGCAGAGACACCTTACAATGAAGTGTCCTATTTTGTTGTTTCAGTTTTTAATATCGTCAGCAGACCCCTTGCCCAATAAATCCATCTCTCTCAAACCACAGAAGCTGACCTCTGACCTGACGGGAAAGGAACAGCAGAAGAAGGTTCTGGAGATGGAGCTGAAGCAGTGGAGGCAGAGCACATTCCCCCAACAGCCCGCGCCAACAGTATCAGTAACTCCAGAATGCTCCAGTCAGGGCCGGGCCGCGCCCGCACCAGCTAATGCTGCATCCCAGACCCTGGAGGCTGAGGTCAAACAACTCCAAGCTAAAGTAAAGGTTGGTGTTTGAGTTACAGGCAGAACTCGTGGGTTAATGATTTGCCCATATCCTTTGTCTTATTGTGCACGCCTTATTAGGTAAATCTCTTAATAGGATTATGCTGTTAGGAATTATGTTCATTTCCAATTTTGTGCACTACGAAGCTTGAGTGAATAACACCATCAGTAACAAGGAAAGGAGTTCTGATCCTGTTTGGCTCAAAAATTAATTTACTATGCTGCTATTATGATCACAGCATCACAATCCTTTTGGAGCGGCAATGCACTTTTATGATATGTAATTTCGCAATTGCTTAAGCGCACAATCGATGAGTTAAATAAAATCCCCTGAAAGAAAATATTAAATGTACATCCAGATCACCTGAAATTAGTTGTGATTCGGACATGAATTTGCATTTCTTGTCATTTGATCTTATTACAGCGTACCTGTCAGATTGACGAGTAATGGGAAACAGCAGTAGAGACGTGCCCGACATCATAGGGAATAAGATGTGAGGGGTGTTACAGTATTATCACCCTCTTCAGCGTCTGCTCGTCAGCGTCACCGAGCAGATTGCTGCTGTCGTTGCACACGGCAACGGAACTCATGTCAGGTGGCAGCGCGGAGCAGACAAGAGGGCTGCAATGAAGGGGTGAATGCACGTGGTTACCGAAGGGTGGTGCTTGTATAGTTCCCTCAAGGGTCACGGGGGCCCTTTACTCCAAAAATGTGCATGCACATTGAAATCTCCATCAGTCTTGTGATCAGAAGCCAACCTGTCACTGTGAAGCTTAATGTAGAGCTACAGGAGATTAAAAACACACTATAAAAGGCAGTCATTAATATTAACACCATGTTTGCTCCTGAATTTTCAGACTCTTTTTATGCAAAGCCGCAGATAAAGCATCTTCAGGAGTATAGATCTTTAAAGTAGTTATTTTCTCTAATTACCACCCATATCTCATCCAGTTAGAAAAATATTGCTTTCCTCTTAACCTCTTTTAGCACCTTCCACCCTCCCGCTGTAGCTATAATGAGGAGGCATGCTGCGCCTGACCTGTCATCAACCGTGTCGTGAAACCCTCCCCCCCACACACACACACACACACACACACAAACACACACCCAACTACATTAACCAACACATGCGCCTTGTGCTTTGCCCCCAGAGTACAAGTGCAGAGGTCACAAAGCAGGTGGCAGCTAACAAAGCCCTGCGAGGCCAACTCCAGGAGAAGGAGGACCAGCTCCGCCAGCTGCAGGACAAGTCAGTCTCTCACTCTTTTTTTTTTTTTTTTTTTAATTAGTTGGTTCTGTTCGTGACATTTTTCTTTTCCCAGCTTGGGATCGCTGCCGTTTCCTTTTCCTTTCTACGTTTCTTTTGGTCTTTGTCTCTCCATCTCCCCGCGTTTCTCTCGGCTCATCCCCTGCGCCTCTCATCTGTAGTGCTTGAATCCACCATGTGGCGGCATCCTGTCTGTTCCTCTCCGCTCATGCACGCTTCCCCTTTGCGGGAATCATTTACGAAATTATGCGCGTTCTCATGAGTGACTGCATAGAAACGACTCGAGAAATGGATGCGCATGCACGTGTGGGTGTCTTGTGTGTCATGTAGTGTGGTGTTACTTATGTGGGCAGCTGAAGCAGTGCTGATCAAAGCAGCGTATTGATTGTTTTCGTGCCGCAGGAGGGACCGTTTTGGCCCATGACACTTAAACCCACACAGCATCACACTGGCCTGTGGGCCACAAGCCCTAATGAGTTCCATGCTTCACCCACTGTAGCTGCTGCTACATTAGATAGTCAGAATGTACATATTCACTTAGAGAAAGTGCTGGGATTTCAACAGCCTTGTGAAAGGCAGACATTATCCTTCTGCATAAGGGTCTCATCTCTGAACCCAGAGAAATGTACAAAGAACAACTTTGCTTTTCTCCTCCTTGCTCTCTTTGTCTTGTCCGCTGTGTCCTCTGCTTGCCATCCTCAATAATGCATCCCAGGCATGTGTACAACCGCAGTGAGGATGTGGTGTGTTTGTATGCGACCAAAGCACAGTGGATCGCAGCCCGACGGCAGGAAACACCCCTCAGATGAGTTTTGAACGACGGCTTCATTCTCTCATCGCGCTTTCGCTCACAGTCTCCAACCTGACTCGCCATCTCCTCTATCCTCCCATTCCTTTTGCCTGCATGGAGGGACCCCTTCTCAGAATGAAAGACATGTCTAGACGTTTCTGAAATATACATCTCAGCACACACACGCGCGGGGAGCAAGCCTGCTTTGCCCCTTAAAGAAGAGAAGGGGGGAAAAAAAGAAATGAATTTCAAAGTATAGCGGCATGTCCTCAGTCAATATCCGGCACTATGGCCCTGCCTTATTTATGAAGCTGCCTCTTTCATCTTTAGCCCTGTTGTCTATCAGCCACATGAAACGTCCACCAGCGCCTAACAACATACACAGAAAAGTGCGCTCTCACTCTCAGATTCACAAAAACTTCAGACCACCGCCTGTTATCATTACAATACAGGCATGTTTGATGAACAATATTGCCAACACGCATGGAAAAAAGAGAACAAACCTGCCGACGATTGGCTCTCTGTGCCTCTCTTCCCGCTAACATTCATAAATAGAGATCACACAGGGCGGCAGGAGCACAGTGTATCCCTCATTCTTTTTTATCCTCTATTCTTTTTGGGGTTCAGGGGAAGAGAACATCTAAAATAAATGTTGTCTCTAATTGCCATTAGCATTCAGGCAGAGGGAACCGCTGTGTGCTATTATCGCTCCTCTCCGTCTTTAAGTCAACACTAGACAGTCATCTGAAAGGTTCAATATGGGTTTTCTCATTAATGGCCAATTCCATGGGGTAACCAGCCAGCGCAACTTTCCCCCAAAGACCCCTGGCTAGACTCCACTCTCATTTAATTTAATGTCACTCCGATAGGACAAGCTCACATTTATTTAGCCAGTTCGCCCTCAGGCGTTCATCCACCTTGGGATGCAGGGACATTTACTTACAGGAAAGCATTTGCTCAAGAGTTGCATCATCTGTTTATTTAACACACAGAAGCCATGATGCGTGTGGGAGTTCAGCGATCCACTACAGCTTTAAAATAAAAAAAAAGGCAAAAAGCATTTTAATTAACTGCATCCCTATGATCTTTATTCTATTTGTTCTAATTCCCCGAGGCATAGACAACCATGAAAAATGCCTCACACTTGCCTTTTATGAAAACGGAATAAAATATACTAACATACTGAGCCCATTTAACACAGGGCCTTTACTAGAATATGGCTGCGCCACGTGCTGGAATATTTATCATGTCAATACAGTTGATGATTAAAGTAGAAAGCGATCCGAGGCGCATGTTTCTAGCACCGAAGCCACGAAGTGTGGCTCTCTTTACCAGCGCATGGCAGATCACAGAACATTTCATTTTAGATTTGCATTTCCTGTTTATTCATTTTGTAACAATTACCCAAGCCACTATATTAATGCGCTTTGAGCTAAAAAAAAACAAAAACATTTAAATATTGATTGCGGTCTTTCAAGTAGCGTCGGTGCTGATTCAAATTGCTGTTTGTCATAAAAGACTCCCCCGTCACTTCTAATGTGGCGTTCCCTGCCACTTGTTCTAATATACCGTGTGCCCGTCAGAATTATATATGCGTCCTTATTTCACTCCCCCCTCCTTTAACCAAACAGCATGCCAGCGTATTTAGTTGTCATAATAAGCTGTCACGCTTGATTCACTGCACAGGGACAGTGTGCCTGCCAGCTGTGGAAGCTGCACGTGGACACAAATATGCCTGTAGAGTCCTTGTTCAGGTCCGTCAATTATGCTTTCAGGACGAGCCACGCGGAGCGAGATGCTAACATGAAAAGGCAGCTGGTGGAGGACTTGAAGACGAGGCTGAAGTTCCTGCAGGAGATGGAGAAAAGTTACCGCGGGCAGGTGGAAGACTTGGAGAAGAAGGTACGCTAGGAGAATTCCTTTCGTGGAGCAGTTTTTACTTTTTTGTGCGAATACTCAGATAATGTGGCACATTATTGTCTTGGGTTTGTGTAGGTTAAAACTTTATCAGAGGAAGCCACTAACAGAAAAGCCCTCATTGAGTCTTTAAAGAGGAGGTTAAGTGTCGCTACCACTGAGAAGAGCCAGCATGAGGCCTCCTGCACAAAGCTAAAGGAGGATGTAGAAAAAAAGGTGAGATGGCACTAAAATTGCAGTCATTTTGAATGTGTATTTTGCTGCTCTGTTTCAGTTTACATTCACACAGCTATGCATTTCTTTACAGGAGCAGCGTGTGCAGGCCTTACTGGCTCGTTTGGCAGCTGGTGAAAAGGCGTTAGCTGATCTGGAAAAGACAGCCACTGACAGAATGGAAGGGTTGGCACAGCAGAGCTCTCATGCCTTGGACAAGCTACAGAGACAGTTAAGCCAGGCCACCTCTCAGCTGGAGCAGCTTCACTCCTTCATACAGGTTAGGCTGATATGGTAATTAAGCTTCAAGAAACCAGATAATAAAATTAGCCCAGGCTTTATTCATTTATACTGTAACAAAAAGTGGAAGGCTTAATCCATCGCCTTGATAAATAGACATTTTTTTTGCCTTTTTCAGGTCTTTAACTTCACACCAAAAAGGCATTTCAATGCAACTTACATGTGACCTAAAGTAGAGACTTCTAAAAGCCTCCATGCATACGCATGTAGGGGAGCACGGTTCATGCTCATGTATCACCTCTCCAGCATTCCCATAACCTTAGGGTGGTGCAGCCATTGTGTTGTTGTGGAAGATTCACATCATTGTTTGTCTCCCCCGGCTCCTGTGATTCTCCATAAGAACACCAAGCCCTTTGATTGGACTGCCTGACGTCCGGAGGAGATTTACTCTTGTCATGTATTGATCAGGACCGGAGGGCTGCATGTGTGCCCGTGTGTGTGTCTGAGTCTGTGTCTTTATGAGCTTGGTTTTTTTTTTTGTTGTTGTTTAGTTTTTTTCTTTGTGCCTTGATGTGTCGTGTGTGTTTGTGTAAGAGTCTTCTTTGTGTGCCAGAAAACCCTTTTGGCCCCTGTGCATGCCCCAGGCTGTAAGCACTGCTTGTTGAACTGCTAAACAGTGACCCTGCATGCAGTGACTACTCCAAAACACACACAGACACACACACCCTGAGATTAAAGATTTTGCCATGTATCCCTCCTGCTAGAATTTCAATATTGGAGCAATTTTGGTTGGAATCATTATTGTCTGGGATATGAAGCCTTATTAAAAGTCTGGTTGAATTAACACTAATTTGATTATTTGCATTGTAAGAAAGAAGGTGCTTGATTAAATGATTGCTAATTGGGAAAAGAAAAGGACATTTTGTTGTGGCTGCATAATAAAAATAAAGTTGTTTCCCCTCACAATCTGCTCTTCATATCTTCCAGCAGCCCTTGTGCCCCCGTGTGTAGAGCGGTTTAAAGGTGGCTGGCTGTTAAAGGGGAGACATTTTTGTTGCTGATTTGATCTTCATCTCTATGCCCTAATCCTCACCCTGCTTAAATCGTCCTTCTGGCGGTAGTGATAGTGATCGTAGCCCAGCTGAGAGCTCCCAACACACATGCTGTACATTTTCTATATGAATAACATGCATTTGCTCGCAAAAGTGTGTGAATGCCTGCAGATCTTTCAGACACTCCCAGGACTGAGATGAGCGATAAATTAACCCTTTAATTTCTTACTGGACTGTGGGATTTAGGTCAATTTAATGTCACTCTGGTAACCCCTACAAGTAAAATAATAGGTTTTCTTTTTGGGTAAAAAGGATTTTTCCATGCATCATTGCATAATACAGTTCATTGTTTTTTTTCTATATTGCTGTATCTATTGATGCACACACCTTTTTCTTGCTTGGTTTGAATTGTTTGCTGTCAGAGTTATACGTTTTTTTAATTTGTTTCTGTGTTTTGTGAGTTCTCTGGTCTCCAGCTCTCCCTCATCTGACCATCTATTCCAAGGTCAGCTCTTCAGCAGGCTTACAAGGGAATGATACAGAAGATTATTGCCTCGATCAATAAGCTCAAAATGAAGCAAAGGGGAGTTTACTTTATTGACTTCCTCGTGTACAGTGGCAGTTTTAACATTTAATTGTCTCTCTGTATTTAGAGCAAACTCCCATTTAGTGCCTGACAATTGTGCCATCCCAGGTCTGCCCGTTCTCGCTTGACACTCACACGGGTACCATTTAAAATTGCCCCTCATAGCTTAATTATTTACAGTGTTGTGCTGCACGGTTGGACTTGTGAGAAAGCAAATAAATAAATGAATGTACTTTCATTACCCCCTGTCTCTCACTCTCTGATGCGATGATTCTGTCTGTGGAGATTTTAGCAAACTTTTGGGATGCGTTTGGTATCAAAGCCGCGTTCCCTCTGCTTTCAATCGACAGAGCAGCAAACCCTCAGGTCCACATTTCTGCAAGGAAGCTTGAGGCGAAACCGAAGAGAATCTGAGCGTTTCAAACTCAATATTCCTCCATAATGTACTAGGTCTCTCTGGCACATGCTTGATCAATTTCATTTATTCATCTGATCGGCAGAGTTATCCCCCTTGTTTTTTTATATCCATTTCATCATTCTCTTCTCTTTTTCTTCTCCTTCCACTCCCCCTTCAGGGCCTGGCCAGTGAAATACTCTTAGACGTTCAAGAGGTCAAGCAGCACTTGATGAGGAGGAGGAGGAGGCAGAGGCAGGCCGGTGCTGTGGCTGCGAAGGGCGGCCTCTCAGCCAAGTCTATGATCAGAGCCAAGTCCATCGCTGCCTCCATTCTCAATATGTCTGAGAACGATCTGGCAGACATCATGGACACTGACCAGGTAGGGGTCAGCGTGCCATACAAACACTAAATTGAGGCTCTACATCCATTAACGATTGTGTCCAGAACACTCACGTGCCTGGAATAGATTATCTGTCCTGAAATATTTGAAACATCCCTAAAATTTTTGGGCAGATTTGCACCAGAGAACTGGGGGGGGGGGGGGACGTCAATATCGGACTGTTGCTTCCAGCATCTGCTCCGTCACTGGAGACCAGATGAGGTGTAAGGAGTTACTTTAACTTTGGACTGTCCGCCGGGACGAAACAGTGTGGTCAAATATATTTAATCCTGTTCCTGTCAGCCCCTGTCTGCACCAAGACATAACGATCTGGAGAAAAGTGTGCTCAGTCTTGGTTGTGGATCTTACTGTTGAAGCATGAAAACAAATTGCACCACTGGCTAGAGATCTACCCGTATTTATATGTGGTTACCGTAGATCTCGATGGGCTGCGCCTTCTGCCACCATGAGGCTGATGGTTTGGTTTTTTTTTTTTTAAAAGGTCAACTTAAGTTTGACTTCAGGGCACGCTTTAGTTGCCTGACCACAGCTTAATGGAGGAGCAGGATGGGGAAAAGCACAGTCCAGCAAAGACACTCCTGTCACACTTTAAACAAGGCTGAAGGTCTTCGCTTCAGGTTCCCAGCCGCTGGTCTTCCTCTCAAATATTTCCGCAGCTTTGATTGAGTTCGCACAACTTGTTTCTTTCTCCTGAAAACAACCATTAAACGAAAGATTCACTAAAAGTATTCACTTTTCCAGCTCGGGAGAAAACTTTCCCTGCCTTGGATCAAACCCAGCCGTGTCATCACTTAACACCTCCCTGGAACAATCAAGCTCACGTCCTCTGGGACTTTCTCCCTTCAATCAGAAGATGGGAGAGGTTGCACAGGGCACTTACTCACACTTGAAACCAATTTTAGCCCTTTCCAGCTCGACTCCGCCCAGGAGGTGACAAGGAAGAGTTCTCACTTGACACAAAATGTTCCTAATCAGAGCTGAAAGGACTGTGGCTAAAATCACTCATGCTTTTCTCATTCCTTCTTTAACACCAATCAAGAATGAAGAGGATGATAAACAACCCACAACGATTCTTTTTATACTGCAACTGTCGCTACGCCTGCTTCCACTATCACATTGATCTCTACGGAGCTCTGGATGAAAGTCGCCACCTAAGCTGCCTCTGTCAAAGTCCTCATAAAGTTTCCCTTGACGTATTTCTCGCCACCTCCGGTCTGTGTGCTTGTTAGTTCACCAGTCTGCCGGTACTTTAGGATGCTGCTGCACAGCCATGCACCTGCCCTCCCCGGGTCCCTGTGAGGCCGTGCCAGGCACGTCGCATCATTTGTAGCCGCAATAAGGCCAACTTGGCCACGCCGTGGCTCTTCGGCCTGTCATTAGAGGTAACAAGCGCGGCTACTCTGTTGGATATTTAGACATGAGTTTCATACAAGAGCATCCCGGCAGCTTCCCTCTGAGAGCTTCATGGTGGACAGGTCTACTTCCCTCAAGCAGGATTCTAATAGTAGTTTTTCTGATGACGCTGTGTCATCCTGTTCCACTCGTGTTCACAGTTTCTGTTATGCTTGCAGGTAACGGAAGCCCATTCAGAGAGTGTGAAAGACCAGGAGTGGCTGGACCACTTCAAGCACATCCTCCATCAGAAGGTCGGGCTTACTGATCTCATATTTTCACCAATAATCGGATTATTGTGTATTAAGTGTTATTTTTGTGTGAGAAATGGTTGACACGGGTTTCTCTCAAATACATTTTAAAAGCAATGAATCGAGAGATAAAACAAAGAAAACATACTCCAGCCTGACTGTGAGGGTGTAAAGTCTTTGTGTTCCCAGCGTGTGTGTGTGTGTGTGCGTGTGTGTGCTGGTGCTTTACTCAAGTGCTGTCAACATCCACTTGCAGTTATATGTGTATGATTGAGAGAGTCGAGTGTGTGTGTCTCATCTGTGCTCTTGTCAGTGGCTGCCGCAGGCACTCATGCGTCGCCTCCGCACCGCGACACACACCAGACACTGTTCTCGTTCCCCAGATCTTCTCCTGACCTTTCCACCTCACTCTCCCCCTCCCACACTTATATACACACATACACTGTACTGAATCCATGTTTTTCCCTTCTAGCTGGACAGCTCTCAGTTCCTGTTCTGTCTCTCTGCCATCTTCCACTGTCCTGTATTCATCACTTTATCTCTCTCCGTCTCTCTCCCTCCCTCTCTCTCTGGCTCAGACCCCGAGGCAGCTTGTTAGTGGGGAACTAAATATTGATTTGGTGGGCCTGTCGATGCCAGGAGAATGAGCTAGTGTCCACCAGAGACCTCGGCACCGGCAGCCTGCTATCGACGTTTTCCGTGGGCAGAACAGGGGTGGTGGAAGGAGGGGGGAGCCGTTGTGTTGAGAGGAGGAGGAGGAGAGCAGGGTATGACAAGGCTGAGACTTGCCCCTAGGTCCCTGCGGGGACCACTGGGACCTCCGCAGTCCCCCCCACTCACTGCAGCAGATTCCTTCTATCCCCTTTCAAGTCCATCTTGTTCTCTTTTTTTGTTATTTATTTCTTTACCCCCACTTGCTTTATTCCTTCTCACCCTTTCCTCTTGTCGAGTTTTTAGTATATCGCTTTCAAAGAGGCACATGATGTGGATCTCGCCCTGTTTTTGATAATTCTGCGTGTACAACAACTAAAGAAGGGCCTTTAATACACGTTTAGCACACCTCTGTCGGCCTAATAAGTGTCTTAATATGCCTGTACTATAGACTCTAATGTGAAGAGGATCCACTATTTTATGAGAGGCAGAACACGTGTGACCGGGCCCGTCACCCTGCCCATGACACTAATAACACACTCCCTTAATAGTGATATGATCTCACCCCAGAGCTGCGCTCACTCACGCGCGCACACATACGCACACATAACTGGATATTCGGGTTAAAAAGGCAGCGAGACAGAAATAGACTCAATCAAAGGACAGTTGAGAGCAAGTTTCGTGTCCTTAACAGGCTGGCTGTCACCGAGATGAGGATGAGCCAGCTGTGCACGTGTCTGGCTACATGTGTAGAGTGTTCCAGCGCACGTCTGCGGTCCCACGGCAGCCTCATCTTGTCACTGTCAGCGCCTAATGGAGCTGCCAGAGGGACAGCACTTTATTATCTCAGTGGCCCTGTCAATAGCACAGCCATCATTCACCGGGTGGAAGCGCGCGCCTGCGAACAAGTGTCTCCGTGCTCGGCATCGCTGTCGTGCACCGTCACATGTCAACACAACAAGAAAGAGACGTCCGCGACACTGCCGCCAGGAATGAAGACGCGTCATTGGGAAAACGTGGCGTTCTCGTTCTCGTTCCCTTCCCGGAGGTCCCTCGCGGCCCCCCGCCGTGTCCACGGGACCCGAATCAACCATCATTTCCTCCCGCACCTCCACACCGCCGAGTTAGCGATATCAAACTGAGCGCATCTCGGTGGAGAGCCACCGTGAGCAGAACCGGGGTCGAGGGACGGCGCGGTCTAATAATCACGAGCAGGCCGGGGGGGCGAGTTGTCTAGCTCCACTGCAGCCCACCGTGCACAGGGCCAGCGGAGAAGATGGAGTGTCCACAAGGGCCACGGGGGTCCAGGCACCGGCCCGGGGATGCATTGATTTAATTGCCTTTGGTTTATTTGTAGAGTCCTAATTATTGACTGGAGGTAGAATTTAATGGGCCGAGTCTTTATGAAGACGGGGAAATGACTGGCTTCTGCTGCTGGCCAATAATGAACACGAGCGCGCAGGCGTGCGTGTGTGCGTGCGCGTGCAAACACAGCGTTCCCCCCAGATCATTTTTCATACTCATTTTGTACGTGCACACACTCATCTCAGGCCTCATGACAGCACAGAAACATTTAAAAAGTCATTGACTGCGTTGATTTCTTTACGAGAGGACAGTGGTTTGGTTTACTGGTATCTCGGCGGCGCAGAGGGCCCGCTAATATTTACTTCACAATCACGCCCGAGGGAGACGTACAGGCATCACTTCTTATCAGCCTGGAAACTATAACAAGCAGGTGAGCATTAGATTAAGGCAGCGGAGAGCCGCCGGACCAATCTGGACCCGACTGGTTATAAACATCAGAGGTTTTTATCGGGGGACCGCGGGGCCGAGAGCCTTCCTGTAATTTCTACCTTCTATTGAACTTCTCTATTGAGCTAAATGACTTCATTTGCATGGAGCAGTGGATCTTATTGCTGCAGCTTCTCGTCGCTGCTGTGGCGCTTCCAGAAAAAGGCGTCTCGTCGTTAAAAGTACTGAGCGAAACAAACAACCAGACCGGCGGTGCAAAAGTTCGCTCCGGTTGGTGCTCGTTGTCTGCGCCTGGCTCATTATGCCTCCGTAATGACAGAGAACGTCTGCGAGTCCCACGCTCCTCTCCAAAGGAAAGTGACTCTAATTAAGCCCCATTTAATGATTGAGCTAATTAAATCAGCGACTCTTTTTCTGTCTCTGCGTGTGCGTTTGTATGAGCGTGAGGGGGACTGGAGCAGAGCCTTTGTACTGTAAATATGTCATTGGAGTTGGGGGGGGGGCATTCCCCAGAGGAAGCTGCTGTTGAGATTGATTTATTTATTATTTATTCATTTCATTTAGCGATTGACAGGGCGGCCAGGGCTGGTTTGTCAGACCTGGCCCTTTGCCACCGCGGCCGCCTCCCGCTACGTTAGCGAGCCTCACGTTTAGCCGGGGCGGATCGCTCCGGTCCTGCCTAAAGGATGCGCCTCTTCTCTATGGAGATCACCTTTTTAACTATATACACCCATCATCACCTCATTTTCACACCTAATGAGTAGGGACCTGAAACAAAGACCCGGGGCCTCCCTGTGTTTAATCGCGGGTGTATTTGGGTCAGATCCCTAACAAACGCACGTAACGATGTTCCCAAACAACGTATCAGGAAAAGGAGAGATTTTTAATTACGGTATTTGTGGCCCCAAGTGTCCAATTCCCTTTCATATCCGTCTCTAGTGGCCCAACGGCGAGGAAAGAGGGATCTGCTCCACGGCAGGGGTGGGTAATTACGAAGGAGAGGGAGAGAATAGGCTTGGTGGTGATCTCCTTACCTGAGCTCCTCTTTGTAAATGTGACAGAGTCATTATCAGATAATCAAATGCAAGACTTTAGCCTGATGCCTTTGTGCTTTTCCTTTTTTTTCTATCATGCTGCTGTTGTTGTTGTTATTATTCCCCCGTTTGATCAATTTGATTTTCAAACAAAAGTGAGAAGATCAAAGATCAAAGAGCTGTTTTCTTCTTCTTTGATAAAACTAGCATAACTACTTCTCGCTCACCTTGAAAAGTGGCCTAGATTGGGAATCCGCTCAGCAGCCTGGGACAGAGATTACCAGCAAGAACCCTTCGCTGCTGTCGTGTAGGTACAATCTAAATCCTGCTCTGGGATTTTATTCTACTATTATTGTTCATTTATTCACATCCTTGCTCTCGAAATCTGATCGTGTTTCTTTAGGATTTCGTGTTAAGGTGCAATAGCATCTCTTTTTAACAGCTATAACATGCTAAATTCCTTAAAATAACATGCTAAATGTCAGGGTTAGCTTTAGCATCAGTGTCTGACGTTTAGTGGTTGGTTCAAAGTGATACTGGGCTATGCAGAGTAAATATAAGAGGAAAAATGAAGGCTTAAATCTTGAGTGATTTCAGTAGTTTCTGCCTCTCGTGACGCCTCTCTGTCACGATTCGGAGCCTCGGCAGCTCAACGTGAGCTTCGCAGCCACTCACAAATTGGGCCCTCGGAGCTAATTGCACTAACTTGTTTCGGAGGAGAGGAGAAAAGAGCTGGAATGATCAATCTTTATTTAAAAATAAAGGTTGTGCGTGCGGTGCCACATGGAGACAATGGTCACTGGAGTGCTTCAACTTTGAGCCGCTGCTTGCCTTGAGGTTTGCCCCAGGCTGTAGAATAGCAATGTCATTTAATTGGCTCATGAAAACACCTTTTGCTTGCAGCCCCTGTCTTTGTCTTCACACACACACCAGCTCCCTCTCACACACACGCCTGTCAGTGTTAGTGGCTTCATGTGTCAGTTCCCTTCTAAAACATGTTCATGAAATCATACCTGGACCAAAGGTCTTCACTGGGGGGCCTGTTGAATAGTAATAGATGCGAGTTAGCAAGACTTAATGCAACAGTAGCTTTTTTTTTAGCGTTGCCAAAGGGGACAGGGCCTCTTCCAAAATAACAGTTATGTAGCTGGTGTTGGCTAGCTCAGCCAAAGGGGACAGGGGCCCCGTTAAATCAACTGTAGCATAACATTAGGGCCCGTTGCTAACGCTGCCTTAAGGAGCCCAGGGGATCCAGGAGAGCAGCTGCATCATAGCTTACCTACAACCGTCCTGAGGGTTACTGGGCCCGAGCAAACACAGCGGGTAGATGAAAGGCCGTGATGGTGCTGCCCGTCCTGTCTGTAACCTGCGTGTGAGCTTCCATTGTGCCAGAGTGGGTCGGGGCGAATCACGCTGTATTTGTTGATGAATCGGAATGACGGGTGGTTTGTAGGACGAGCGTCAAGAAGCAAACGTTCTGGAAACTCCCTCTCTCCGCAGTCATTTCCCATTTTTCACGTCTTTCCGCTGACTCGGAGGTTCCCTGTTGTGGAGTTCGTGGCTCCAGTTGGCGACGATGAGCCCGTCAGACCAGAGGAGAGGAAGCCGGCACCAAAGTCCGGAACTCACCCAAACCCTGTCGGGTCTTCTACACGTAAATAGGCCCCAAGGTTTTGCTTTGAAAACACTTGATGAGCATTCTTTCAGTTTTATCATCGGTTTATTTAGCTCATGTTTACCTGTTTGCGATGTTTACCCGCACTCTCATATCGGCATTTTTAATGATCCAGTCTCCATGCTGTCCCATGGAGCCTCCTCTTGTGGCTAAGTCTCTATTTTAGTGGGTTTGTTTGCATAGCTAGTCCCTCTCAGTGCAATTAGCTGATTAGGAAATTGTGCATTTGTGTGTTGGTGTGTGTTGGTGTGTGTTTGGTGCGTGTGCATGTGAGACTAGAGTGTGTGTGCCGTCCCGGGGGCCCGGACGCAGGGGGAGATGTCTCAGCAGTTACTTGAGTGCAGTCGTTCTCTCAGGAAAAGCAACGCGTGTTTGATGCATCCACCGCTGCTGGAACTGACTCCCAAACACACACACACACACACACACACACACACGGGGCCTGGTGCTCTTGCTCATGGTGCCTTTTAATGAAGAGGACTGTGTCGGGGGCGGGGAGGGGGCACCGGGGGGATTTTTCAGGATTTCTGGGGCAGTCCTCCAGATGCATCGGACATTGATAAGATGGTCACAGTTGCTGCCCTACTTCCAATATTTAATAAGTACCAGAATAAAAAGGCTACTTTATTCACCTTAAACTGATTCACCATTCCAGATTCAGGTGACGAGTCGGGAAAGTAATCCAGTGAGTGGAAGTGAATATTCCGGCCTTTGCTGGAGCTTTGGAATGACTTCAGCCTCTCAGGAATGCAGGAGTTATTCCTCCTTATTTCTATCCAGGAATCTTCATTAGCTTCATCCTGGCTTTGCCAAAGCTACCGTGAACGTGCGTCATGTTCAATGTCTGTTTCTGAAATGTCGACTTCTTATACGACTTCTTCTCAAGGACATTAAATCAGGAGGATTTATCCGAGGAAGAGTTGGGTGGAAGCTCAGTTCCTGAAGTTTCAGCAGTGTCAAAAAACCTTTTTTTTTCTTTTTTTTTGTGCAATGGTGTTGCATTTGTATGTTTTCCTCATTTTCTCTAACCCGGCACCCCCACATGCTCCCCCCCCCCCCTGCAGATCCCCTCTGTCGGCCAGTTAATGGAGGCTCTGCGTGTGAAGATGAAGGAGAGGAAAGTGCTGACAGAAGAGCTGGCCGCGCTCGCAACACCAGTCAGCGAAAAAGCTTGACTCCCTGGGCTGAGGCTGGGAAAACTGTCATCCTCCCCCTTTCACCCCCCCCTTCCCTTCCTCCTGGGTCCGTTCTCTGTGGGAGCCGGGCCGAGCCGGGCCGGGCCGGGCCAGGGCAGCAGCACCAACATTTGTGCGAGAACGAGCCCTCGACATCTGTGTTCGCGATCGGTGTCTGTCAGACAGGCCCGTTCACACCAGGCTAACTTACACACACACACACACACACACGCAGACACACACACACACACACACACACACAGCTTCTCAGCACAGGCCTGAGGTGATGAGGCGAATGCTTACACTCATTTTTAAGGTTTCTCTCTCTCTCTTTTTTTTTTTTTAAATTTGAAACCTCCCTAATTTATTTGGCACCTCGGGAACCTGAAGGTGCCGGGACTTTGAGGAAGCGGAATATTGAGCGTGCACGAGGGCGGAGCCGCTCCTCAGACCTGGTTCCGCCGCTCTCGGGAGCCACGTAACGTCGCCGCGGAGGATTGATGACATCATCAGAACCTGTTCTCCATTTTGTGTTCAATTTGAATTTTCCTGAAAAATATCTTTGAGTGTTGACAATAAAAGCTGTTTTCAGGAAGCGTTTCCCCTCTTCGGTCTGTAGCGAGCGGTGATGATCGGGGACCGGTCGGGGGGTGGGGGGGGCGGGGGTGGCGTCCCCCTCTCACCCCTGCTCGTGATTGACAGCCGACCGTCGGAGCGGAGGTCCTGTTGGTAACATGTGACCCCTGCTGTTGACATCATTAACGGGGGTCCGGGCAGACAGAGGCGGGGGCTCCGGCCCTCACACCACCCACCTCAGCCCCTTTCATCCGTCTCCCTCTTATTATTCCTTCGGAATACGAAAGCTCGTCGGCGGTCTCCCCTGTCCTTGAGTTGCCTCCCGCTCCAGAGACCACACACTCGCCGGAGTTTTACCTTTTCCTGTTGTTTTCCTGCCTTCTCTCCCTTTTTATTGTGTGTAATTAACAGTGTGAGGAATCCCACGTTCAGGAATTAAAAAGGAATAATTCCACTTTTGAATCCCCCCCCCTCCCCTCTCAAGTATATGCTAATGACGTCGTTTTCCTTTATCTTTTTATAATAAAGGATTAGGCCAGGACTGTCTCTGGCTGCAACTCGGGGACCAATTTAGCAAAGATCCAGGAGAGACGAGCCCTTGTGGTTAATTACCATTCATTAACATAGTTTGCATCTTTTCTTCTTCTCTGATACCCAGGAGCCAGCTATTGTCAATATTTGTCCCATATAACATGCCTGCCCCCCCCCACCCCGCCGTCACTGTCCTCCAGCGTAATGCAGTTAATGACAAACATTAATAACTGGGAGAAATCCGATGGTGTTCAGGGTGTAGAGGAGCGGAGCGTCGCTGCCACAGTTATCACCCCCCCACCACCACCACCACCACCACCACCCCTCTCGCTCTCTCTCTTGCATAGTCAACATGTTTGCCTGGCGCGGCACCCGCTCCTGTGACATATTCAGACCCCACCCCACCACCACCACCACCACCACCACCACCACCGTGGCTGCCAGCTCCCCTGGGTTTAATTAACCTGGCCTTGCCTCTGTGGCCCCCCCAGTGAAGACGTTACAGTGATCCTGAGACCCCCGCCCCTGATGTCTCCCCTCTATGAGTCATCTCTTTCTTTTCAGTGCGGGAACAAGGTGGCACCCTCTCTTCCTCTCTTTCACTGTCCTTGCCTCTCTCCCTTCTTCCCTCGCTCGGCTCTCATTAGGAAGGCGGTGGGGTGGGGGGGGAGGTGGGGGGGGGGCGGTTCCTGTGGGGAATAGCTTTGATCCTTTGATACTTCCAAATGCAAAGTTTTCCCCCTTTTATGCATTCCAACACTCGCAGCTCCTGACATTTCCGTCCTCCTTTATCCCTCTTCATCACCCTGTCTTTTCCAGGACAGTGGGGGGGTGGTTGGGGTGGGGGGGGGGTCACGGTTTGACCCACGGGCACGTGTCGCTGCGCTGCTTTGTTGTGCATCGCTGCTGAGCAGGAGGAGAGGAGAGCCGGAGCACAAAGGGAGAAGCGGAGGCACAATTAGCCTCGCAGAGCTCGTCAGCAGCTGTGGCGTGGATGCAAAAGAGCCTCGGGTGGCTTCTTCTCCTTCGCTGACACAGTTTCTCTGCGGCGATCGCTGCCAACACGTCGGCTGCTTTGATTCCACACACGCTGAGACACTTGGCACCGTCTCCACAACAAGGTGCTTGTGACATTAAGCCAAATTTGTTTTTGACAAATCTATAATGCAACATGTTTACCGCTTTCATTGTGTCTCTCCCTCGTGTTTGATCCACTGGGAGCAGGATCAGAAACAAAAGTTAGACCCTCCCGAAATCTCGGATTAATAGAGAGTCTTTTCTTTTTTTTTTCCCCCTTAAACTTTGAGATCACAGCTGCGGCTCCTCCGGTACACGCATGCATAATTTTCTTTTTTATCATTTTGGATGCCACCTTAGAAAGAAAAAAAAAAAAAAAAAGAGGAAAGGAATCCCGGTCTCCTGGCGCGCATATGCCATGTATACAACCTCATTGATCTTCACTTGAACAAGTCCCTCATCCTCCTCTACAGCACTCCAGACATGAAACGGCAGCAGATTATGGGTGGATGCGGCCCACCGTGGGAAGCTAGGGAGCAGATAAAAAGGCCAGCCACTCGGGGGACTAAAGCTGTGTTTTGAAGGCCGAAAGGAAGCGCCGGGTTCCCCGCACGTATGCATCCTCCTCTCCCTCCTCCTCGCCTCCTTTTCTTGTCCGCTGCAAAGCGAGCTGTTCCTGCACTCTTCTTGTTCTTTGACACCCGGTCTCCTCGGTCCCGGCGGACCGTCCTAAGCCTTGCTCATGGCGGCTGTCTCTGCAAAGCCACGGCCTGAGCTCTCGGCCTGGAAGAAAAACAAAAGAGGGAACGAGAGAGGAGGAGATCTGTCCTCTAATCCGCTTTCTTTTGCGGCGTAGGAGGAAAGCTGGAGTCCTCGGCATCACCTCAGACAGGAGCCGCTCTTTGGATGCCACCGCCTGAACTCCCGTGCGTCCCTGCAGTTCCCGGTGGAGCAGAAAACGTGGCCAATCCGTCGTTCTGGTCAAATAACTGCTTCTCCAAAGGCACTGGCCCGTCTTAAACTTTCCTGTGGACACAAAAGCGAAGGTGCGAAAGCGCGTCCATGATGCTAATACAGGCCCATCCTTTGTTTCTCCGCTCCAGCATCTATAATCACACCTTCCCTGGGCCTCCTGAAAGCACCTCTCCACCTTGACTAACTTTTCCAAGCGCTCATTAGTGGAGCGGCTGAAGTTTGGAGGGTATGAAGTGGGCCGGCAGATTACCCCCTGTAAAGTAGCGCACCTCAGGTAATCACGCTAATGAATTCAAGCACCCCTCACCTCCCATCGCACTCACCCCTTTCCCTACTTTCTCCTTTTCTCCCACACCGGCGGGTCGGAGCGAGAAGTGCCAAACAACAAAAGAAGTGTTTGTTTGCATAATATTAGCGCCGGCACACAGTGGCGGGGGCCCTGACTGCAGGACTGGCTGGAGGCCTCCCGTGAACACAGGTGGAGCAGGGTGAGCATCACTGGGACCAATTAGACCAGAGCTCAGGTATATTAGCATGTTTGAGTGGAGCTGGATGTTTCGAGGGATCGGCGGGCCGCAGGAACGCCTGACCGCAGCCCGTTATGCGCTAGATATTTATTTGCAGTGACACATGTGCCAGAATAAAAACACAACCACTTGTTAGCGGGTTTTTTTTTTTTTTTTTTTTAAAGATTACTAAGAAGGTGAGGCCTGTTTCTTCAGGATCTGAGCCTTAGAGGTCAATGAAAACACTTGGTTTACAGAACGTGGCCAGTGAAAAAGAATGAGAATGAAATAAACACCATTTCTTCCTTCATGGACTCCCTGGGTGGGCGCTGTCGAAGGAATGAGGGTGAATTCTCAACACACGCTCGGCCTAATAAGGCTGATGGCAGCACTCATATTTCACAGGAGGGCTTCCTCCGTCTGTCTGCACAGAACAGGTGAGATTTATTGTTTTGTGGGTTAATACATGTGGACACTCACCTCAGGCCACGGGAGCACATAGAGATCACTCTATGCTGTGGGAGCAGGAACTCTATCATCGAGGTCAACAAGCAGGAAATGCGCTCCAATAACTGCACTGACGTCATTATCTGCTGCTAATTTGATAAAGTCCGATAAGAGCAGCTCAGAGAATACTAAACCTGTGTTGGTTTTAAAGTAATGTCTATAATTATTATATTTGACTCCACGGCAGAGCTCACCAGAAACGGGTCACAAGAGTCATGGGTGCTGTATCATTTCTCACCACTAGATGGGGGTAAAATACCGCATGTTGAGACGCGTGTGTCCCGAGTTAAGGTTGTTAATATGTACAAATGGAGTTTATAAAATATGTTTTTATATTTTGGTTTAGATGTTACAAGTTTTTTTTATGGGATTTTTGCCTGAACATGTCTTTCTTTGCCATCATGAACTGACGTTTCGTTTTCAGCCCGTGATTTTGTGGTCTATTTTAGAAGTCTCGCGTAAGCAACGGAAATAATTTCTACCTCCGTTTTGTGAGGATTTAAACTAGCTGAATAAGTGTCTGAAGTACGTATTAATTTTAGTTACGGTTGAACTTTTAAAAACAAGCCACAAGATGGCGCCACGAACACATGAAAGGCGTCTGGCTCGAATGACCTGCCTTATATAATCTGCTGTTGACCATGTTATAAAGGTATTTAAAACATATTTGCAAAAGAGGAGTCATGTGTGCAGTATTTAAGTGTTAATCCTTTACTGTTTTACGAGGTTCTGCTTCTGATTTGTCTACATTTAACAAACCATAGCGGGGATATTCACAGTTATTTACAGGTTTTATACTAGTTTTCATCAGATGAGCCCTGTAGACAACCAGCCCCTTCCTACATGTGCATTAAATAAATGCAGCGAACCACAAACAGCTTCTCGGGATCAGAATAAACTCGATGAATTTAAAGGTCTTGTATTTGAATGAAAGCTGATGTTTGAGAACTACACATGCAGACCTTCCTGCGGCGCCATATTAGCCTGGGCTTTTTTGGATGTGGATGTTTTACAGCCACAGCTTTGGCACTCGTGTCGCCATATGGGACACTTCTCTGCCGGGAACCCCCCCCCCACCCCCACAATCGCACCAACCATCTGGCGTGGAGGGGCTGCTGCTGAGCTGTTGGAATGTCTGCAGGTGACTTCTTAGCTTTAACTCGGAGCCATTGCTCGCATTAGGCCTGCAGATTGGCGCAGGCCTCTAATCTCTCCAGCCAAAAAATATCAGTGACAGATTGGACCCAGTCTGAGTAGCTGTGCTATTAAATATCTACTGAAATGTTTCCCACTGCGGAAGCTTTTCGGCAGCTTTGTGTTATGAACTGGTTTTATGTTCACTTTGGTCTGAAGCTCAAAAGTGGAGTTTATGTTCATAATAAGAGTCTCTGTCGGTGCAAATGTACTGAGAGGCCTATTGGAAGGTGGATCTCTTCAGGGTTTTTCAAGGATATGTTCATTTTAGTTCTGAGAAACTACATGTGGATAAATGTGTCCCACAAGTGTTTCCGATCCATCTGAGTTTTTACATGTAGAAATCAAGTTTAATTCCTATGCCCAAACGGGATTAGTTGACCAGAGAGTTGCCAAGGTTCTCTCTCAGGTCTGTTTATGTTGGGGGCTAGCTAACGATGGAGGGGGCCCCGCCGCAACATTTATATGCATAGTTTAAATCAAGGGAACTAAAGAATACGTTTGGATGCTAAACTTAGCACACAAGCCTTACACGCGTGTCTATGAGTGACATAGTTGGTTTATGAACCAAAATCCTGAAATTTGACCTGTTTATTACTAAAGTTTCTATTGAGTAAAATGAAAAACGTTTATATTTAAATGTGTGGTGACGCCACCAGTGTTCCGCGCGCGCGCGCGTGTTGATGCGCGAGGAAAAGCCGGTGCTGTCCAGAGTGCTGAAACGCTCGCGCGTCTTCTCCATCTTTATCAGGTATTGTTTCCATTCCAGGGGATCCCGGGGTCTCGTCCTGTCCCCGGCTCTGTCCCCGGCTCTGTCCCCAGCTCTGTCCCCGTCCTAACCCCCCCCCCCCCCCTCCCCCGTGACTGAGCCGGGGAGGCGGACACTTTAACGGCTCCGACGTCAGCGCCGCTGCAGACATGTGCCTCCATCATCCAATAGCCTGCCCGGAGCCGCAGTCAGCCTCTCTCTCACAGGAGATCCCTCCGGTGAAGACGAGCGTAGGCAGGACTGTAGATCACCTTCAGCAGCCAGCAGCACCGAGGTCCCCCCCCTCCCCGACAGAAGCGGTTTCCTTTTCTCGGCTCGAATCACCGTGTAGCGACCATGTCTGTAGCGGGGCTGAAGAAGCAATTCCACAAAGCCACTCAGGTAAGAGCTCGACCAGCACCGGGTCTAAGAGGTCCTTTCGTCGCGGGGCAACCGGACGTGGGGTGTTTTTAAGATGTTGATGGTGATTTATGGGCTGAGCATCACTTCCTGCGGGCGCGCGGGTGCAGAGTCGTGCTGCAGCGCTGCACCAACAGCATCTCTGCGACGGGAGCGCGCTGATGTTCCCGCATCGCGGGTATTTCTGTGTCAGGGAGGCAGGTGGCATGATGGAGGGGGACGTCAGTTCCTCTCACATACCCTTCAGATGACATTCCGAGGAGGGGGGAAACAACCACCGAGCCGCAGAGCATGACGGCCGCTCGCGCTGACTGCGCAAGTTGTTCCCTGGAATGGAGGAAGATTTAAATCAGCGGTTCCCTCAGCGGGAACTCCGTTATGCAATCGTTAAGTGCGGAAATCCTCTCCGAGCAGAGCAGGGACCGCACGCCATGACCCCGCCGCCCTCTAAACGCATTTAACGCCCATCCCGGGACATCGGTGATTAAATAAATCGTGGCCCCTCCGCCCCGCAAAGGTGGGGGGGGGGGGGGGGGGGGGGGGGGGCATTCAGGTGATTTAAGCCTGTCAGGTTAGGACACACGGTGGAGGTGAGACCACGTGATGCGCGCAAACTGGCCGAGGCCGCCCAGGAAAGTGACGTTTCATGAATTATTAGCGGGGGCCCACCTCGACCCCCCCCCCCCCCCCCCCTCACACACACACACACACATAGACATACACTTTAATGTGGTTAAAAGGGTTATTCCTCTGCTCTCCTTGTGCCTGGTCATGGGTGTGGTCAGTGTGTGGAATTTAGTTAGTTGGATTTTGTTTAAATATTCAGCTTTTTTAAATCATCATCTTAAAAAAAGCATAATTTTGGGACAGTTGAGGTGTAAAATAGTTGTTTTTACAGTCGGGGGTCCCCCCTCCATGGCTCTGCCATGTTTCTACAGGAGCCTAGAACAGACAAAAAGGCTTTAAAGCCATACTTTATTTACTCTCATTTTATATAATCCATCAGTTTTGCAACATCGGAGCTAAATTCCTGGATACGTCGACTGACATCCTTAAAGGTCATCTTTATCCACGTTATTTAAATATCTAACCCCCGACAGTCACCACCAAAGACCCGTTAAAATACAACAGAGGTGGAAGACACGTGGACAATAACAGCAAATGTGGATTTTCAACCCAGAATCAGAATCCAAAATTGCTACTAAGCCTTTTAACTTCTGTGCCCGTATGTGGTCGCGACCATAACAACTACAGGACTCCTGCAGAGTCGCCCTCATGGATGTAAAATCAGGCCAAACCTCAAACGTCTCAGATTTATCAGGCTTAGATTGTGGACAGCAGTTAGCAGGGGACAGTTAGCTCGCCTCACAGATTGTGCTAATTCTGCATGATGAGACCATTAAAGCCCATTAGCCCCCCCGCCGCAGATGTTCCTCATTGCCTCAAATGCATCTCCGTGTGTGACAGTCGCTGCTGCGCAAGCGTTCGTACGTGTGATCACGCGTGCAGCGATGTGACTTCCGGTGTGCACGTATGAAGAGATGCCAGAGTGTGAACATGCAGCCAGGAGGCCTGAACCAGCCACTGCTGTGCAGCTTTAGTTATTCCGCTGTGGTCGGAGCTGCGCACGGTCTCGCGCGTGCTATTGCAGCCTTCTGTTGTGATTCATTCAGCACACACACACACACACACACACATACATACATAAATACAACCTCCCAGTGGCAGAAGGCTCCTTTAACCCCTCTGTTATTGTGCCACAGTCCTGTAATCCGAGTCCAGATTTACACCAATCTGGCTGTCAAATACCAGCACCCACACATACATGCGCGCGCACGCGCAGGAAGAGGGGGTGAGACAGTGCTAACAAATTCTCTTGGATTTATACTTCTCATTTCCTGGGCTGTTTTAGTGAAGTTTTTAAGTAAAAGGCAGGTTGTGCTGCAGCCGATAACCTCTGAAATTAGAGGCTGCAGCCTCGTGAACATCAGGTGCACCGATCCGCGTCCTCGGGTTTCTCTTTGCTGATAACATGGGCAGCCTTGTGTGGAGCACAGGACACCTGGGAGGGGACATTCTCACGCACGCATGCCCCCCGCACGTGCTCTGACAACATCAGTGTAGCCTCATGTCCATTTTATGTAATTTATTGCAACCGAGTGCAGTCACATTTCAGTTAATAGACATCATCTCTCTCTCTCTCTCTCCCTCTCTCTCTATGTCTCTCTCCCTCTCTCTCCCTCCCTCTCTCTCTCTGTGTCCCCACCAAGGACGTTGGGGTGATAGAGAGGCTTAATAAACAGTCTATTCATAAAAAAACTGGAAGCACAGACCATGAAGGGCGAAGTTCATGCGAACCCACTAAACACTTGTAAATAAATATGAGTTTAATTCTTTATTTATGCCCACGTAGCTTTTTTCTACACTTCTGTAAAGATCAGTCCTGTCACAGGTGATGCATTTACACCTCCAGGCAGATGAGTCACGTGCACAGCAGATTCCGTTGAGGTTCTGTTCCCCTGGCGAGAGTCAGTGCTCAATCCCAGAGCTGCAGGAAGCCTCACTTATCTGGGCGGAGGGGATCTGGACTGGCCGCCGGTGTCCAGAAACCTTAATTAAACACAGGCTGTTGGCGGAGACACGTTTCCAGGGGGTGAAGAGATTGTTTTTTTGACTTATTCTGGTAAAAATGCAGCCGGAAATTGAAGAATTGACCCACGATGCTGCAAGAATTCCTCCTTTTGTCTGTTTTCCCTGCGTGGGTCTCCTCCCAAGGAAGGATCGGCAGGGACTTCCTGGCAGCCATCTTGTTTTCCATCGCTTCTTCCTGCAGAGGCGTTAACGGATTCGATTCTCTAGTTGTCAGAGAGTGGAGCAGAGATCCTTTATTGGTCGTGGGCCTTGGTGTGAGCCGAGGGTTCCCTCTGTGTGTGCTGAATGCTAATATCCGCTTCACGTTCCTCTCTCCTTTGTGCAGACTCGTGATTCACTGAAGTAAATCCCCCTTTCTGCAGAGACCTCCCTGGTGTGTGTGTGTGTGTGTGTGTGTGTGTGTGTGTGTGTGTGTGTGTGTGTGTGTGTGCTCTTAAAAGCAACTCTACCTTTAGACTTCATCAGAAAACAGCCCCGTGTGCGTCCCGCAGGTGCACGTGCGTGCATGCGTGCATGCGTGCCTTCGTGCGCGTGGTCAGCAGCGAGGTTCCTGGATGCCGGCGGGGGGGTGGGGGTGGGGGTGGGGGTGGGGGGGGGTGGGGGCAGCAGATTGCGAGTGTGTGACTCATCCAGCACAGATCCTCTGCAGGCCTGCAGTGCAGATCCAGCTGGGAGATAACAGACGTGTGTGTGTGTGTGTGTGTGTGTGTGTGTGTGTGGGTGTGTGTGTGCGTGTGTGTGTGTGTGTGTGTGTGTGTTGGGGGGGGTGGCGGCAGGAAGGAGGGTGTGACGGAATCACCCCAGAAAGTTTGTTTCTAAGGCTCCATTGTTATTTCCCACTGTAGGATTGATTTTTAATGCCTGGTTTCCCTGCTCACCGGGAGCGCGCATGCCTCCGCCCGGAGCTGGAAAACCGCCCCGTCTGCGTTGGGACGTCAGGGGTGAATGACAGACGGACGGGACTATTTTGGGTCGGACGCTGTGGGCGCCATACGAATGAAAGCTCGGCTGAGCTGAACTCATTGGAACGTCCTCACCCAGAAGAGACGGGAATCAGCATTTCTGTTTGAATAGTCTGAGCCTTTGCTTACTGAGCTTTGATCCTTTGATCTCCGCTGTGCTTTTCCTCTTCCCTGTTCCTCCTCCTCCTCCCTCCGTCCCTTCCAGCACCAGTAATCAGCACACAGAATATAATATAAATATAATATATATAATATAAATATTCTGGCCACATTCCACAGCAGCTGCAGCAGGAGAAATGATCTCACTCTAAGATCTCAGAGGTCGTGCAGACGGACGAACGGATCGGTTGTAGGTCCTTCCATCATCTTTCCACATCGTAGTGATGATGGTAAAACAGTGTCACCTTCGGCTGTTGCGTAACCCCCGATGACCCCAGAAATCAGATACGGATCGGACTTTTATGGCCGGGTAAACGGGCTCGGAGATCAGGTCACACCAGTGCAACTCAAATCCATTTCCCAGAATCCTGCGACACGGGCCAATCGGAACCTAGAGAGCCGAGGATCGGGATTCGCGGGCCTCACCTGGCGCTTTGTGAGGGTGGATGTGGACGGTTGCGCCTACGCTCATGACCTTTGACCCCCGAGCGGAGGCGGCAGAGCAGTGAGACGGGAAGGCGTGAGAGTCCCATAGAGGGGGGAGCTGGAGCTTCCTCCAGACCCGCCCGCCAGCGTTCCCAGTTTCTGGACTGGCACGGTCGGGGGATGAAGCGGGATAAGGGGCGGATGCGTCCTCAGCCTGGGGGGTGGGGGTGAGGGGGCGCGCTGGGACTGCTCCTCTCAGGCCGAGCGCCACGTCAGGGATTATGCCGGGATTAATCGGAGCGCCATGACTTCGTATCATATCGTAGTCGTGTGGACTCTGAATCACTAATCTCCAAAACGTGCCGCATGTGCCGGAGCAGGCCACCGGATCGTACCATGTGACCGCGCCGCCATGTGACCGCGTACCATGTGACCCACACTTGACATTCGTTCATGTTATAGATTTTTATGCATTAAACCCATATAATCAGACTATGGTGATGTATATATTGGTTCTGTACATGTAACACACTCCTACTATCCAGATCTTTACTCTGCACCTTAGAAATGAGGCTTAATGGTATCCATCAGTATTATGGGATGTGAAGCAGGAAGTCGATATCCGCTGGAGGACGTGGCGCCGCTTCATTCTTCTCTGGACGCATCACACGTGCTCGCATACATCCATATCGTTCATTTAAAGATGGAAATTCAGTCTTTGGGTCTCTGCGCGTCCAGCTTTCCTTTTTTTTCCGTGTCCCCGTATTGATTTGGATCTGGAAGCTCGGCCGTTCGATTCCCTCGAATCATTATTCCGCCGTCGCGCCGCGGCGGCCGCAGTTGGAGGGAGGAGGAGGGCTCGTTTGTCTTCATCAGCAAAGATAATAAATCTGCTTTTGTGCGGCTGGAGGCTGCGTGTTGAGTTCAGGGTCTGTTAACGCTCCGACGTTCAGTTTATGCAGAAGGTGCTGTTCCTCCCCCACAGTCCAGGCTTCACTGGTCGACATTTATGAGGGTTCTTTCTATATTTCTGTTGCTTATTGTGAACCAGGAGGTTTTTTTGGGTGTTGTTCTTAGTATATATTTCAAGTTTAATGTTAGATAGCTGATATTTGGCACCGTACCAATGACTTGATTAAACCTGAAGGAAAATGTTGGGCAGAGTTGGAATTCAGATCGAACAAAGCCAACAAGAAAGTCAAAGAAAGTGTCCAGTAAAATGGCAGAAAATTCCAGTTTAAATGGCGAAATTTCCAGTTAAAGTGATCACTTATGCAGTTAAAGGAGGAGGACAAAGTCCCACCAAAACCACCACGAACAAAAGCAGCAGAGTGAACACAAGATGGAGGCGGGAGGTGCTGACAAGCCTTTCGCACGTTCTCGTGGTTCCTGAGGAGAACCGCGGGAGGTGCCACCAGAGCAACGTTCAGGAAGCGTCCAAGAGGACAGGAGCTGCGATGCCTCGTTAAAATACTGATGTTGTGGCCCGTGCACGCCTCGTTTGTGTCCCGTGCACGCCGTCCCTGAATGCAAACACACGCCAGCTGGCGTCCCCCTCACCTTCCTGCTCGGCTGCAGACTCCACTGTTACATAAGAGCTGGTTTCCAAACAGATTACGGTGGTCACAGCCCCCCCCCCCCACACACACACACACACACACACAGGGATATTAGAGGTCAGTGAAGCAGCATAGCCAACCAGTGGGCTGATGCTGGTGAGGACAGAGGACGCACCCCCACCCCGCTCTGGTGCTAATCCAGTCTGATGTGTCCCCGTCTGGGCTAAAATCCACGACCGCTTCGGCGGCGCCACGGTTGAGACGACGTCCTCCGTCCTCTCCGACGCCACCTGGATGACCCACGGGATTACAGCAGCAGTCGGGCCAGAATGATGCGTTGGACACCAGGAGTTCAAAATAAATCATTTTTCCAGGATCCCGTGAGAGCATGTCTGATCTAATCAAACAATTCAAACTCTAAATATCAAAAAGTCGGTAAATTCCGTTGTTCTAAAACTACCCACATCGCCACCTTGTGGTTAAACAAACATGTAAACGAAAGTCCCGACAGGGTGATAAACTCACTGGTAGGTCAAGGTTTGTAGTTCCTTTGTCCTTAATAGACTCCAGTGATCCGGGCAGACGGGATCAGCTGATGTGTTCCTGGATGCTTTCTTAAGTAACGGAGGACCTTTATTTAATACTGAAGGTGTAATCCTAAAAAGGTATTCAGGGATCTATTATGGGAATAAAACCCTCGCAAGGACCTCCGCCACCATTGTTTTTAGGACTAGCGCCACACGCTAACATTGTGGACTCTTAAAGTGCAGCGCAGGGACGTTTTAATGCCGTCAGGAATAGTCAGATCCTTCCGTTATTGTCCAGAAGCAGGAGCCGTCCTCCTAATAGCCTCGCTAATCACCCCTGTCATTTTTAATCTCCCTCCTCCACCCAGGGCGTATTTAAAGCGCGGCCCTCCGTGTGCCCGGCCAGGATTACGCCAGTGAGCCAGAGAGGAGGAGGAGGGGCTGGTGGAGATCGGCAGCAGGCAGCAAACTCCTCCACTGACTCACATTGGGCGCCATGTGACCGATGCTAACAGCTAGCAGTGCGTTTGTGACAGAAAATAACGCTCGGCGGACGATGTGGCACGAGATCACGCCGGGGACGTTAGCGTCGTGCGCTAGCATCACACTTTAACCGCTGTGATGGGCTCTAGATGCAGGAGGCGACTAAAATGATCGCCTCCGGCCAGAGCGCGTCGTCACTCAGCATCAACCGGCCTTATTTTCCTGGAAATTGCTTTCTCTGGCGGGAAAAATTGCGTGTTGATCTAACTGCCGAAGGTGCGATTCGAGCATGTTTTCACTGAAGAGCGGATGGAGAAGAACTTTAACTGGGAAAAAAACCTTTTCCATCGACATTTTAGGAGTATAAATAACTGCATCGAATGGTACAGGTGTCTGATTCCAGCCTCTGTGTAGTCGTGATGGATTATTGATTCTGCAGCTCTGGGCTTGGAGAGGGCGCTCTAATCCTGGACATCAGACACTTTTTATGTCTGGGGCGCGTCTCTTCCTCACCTCTTTAATAGCATTAGCCGCTGATGTCTTTACGCTCTCACGATTTCAGGTTGGGTTTCTGCCGAGGCAGCATCGTTTCTTCAGATTAAACCCCCCTCCAGCGCTATGATAAACAGATTAAGGTTCAGGGAATTTCCTTGTAAAGGGAGGTTGAGCCCCTGGTTGGATGTAAACTGGAGCAGACCAGTAGCTGTGCTTCCCTGATCATTCCAGACTATTTTAAGCAGTTGAATTCTTTAGCAGGTGATTAACTGAATGTACAGCATCAGGTGTTATGTCAGGATCAGAGCTGCGTTGCTCTCCAGCGGCTCCGTCGGTGCTTTTAAAGGGTCCGGTGGGGGCAGGCGAGGACAGGATGACCCCTGGAATGATGTGGGAGAGTTGGGGATGAGCGGCGAGGACGGCCTGCAGCCTTTGACAAGGCCTCCACGCTATTTTCTGCACATCTCTTTAATCCGCTTCCATTAGTGCCGCTGTGGGTGGAAGAGAAAAGGGGAATAAGGGAGAAACCGTGAATCGGACCTGAAAGGTTCGTTTTCTGGATCCCCGTTTCGCTGGGCGTGTCAGGGTGAAACATGAGGGCATCTCTCCTGTCTCGCAGTCAGAGGGGCGAGAAGTGGCCCCCTGGACATGGCTAACGGAAGGTCCTCTGCGTCCCCAGCGCACGCTCCCCCCTCAGACGCTGACCAGCGGCGAGGAAACACGGCATTTGAAGGATGAGCGCTCGTCTTAACCGCTCAGCCGTCGGCTTCCGTCCGTTTATTCCTCAGATGGTGAAACAGGACCCAGGACTCAGAAGCAGCCTTGAATATAAAAGCAGCTTCGGGAGGGTCACAAGCTGAAAATAGGTCCACGCAGCCTTCTGGGGGTGACGTAGAGGCCTCTGACATCACTCCACTGTGACCACTTCCTGGCAGCCAGGAGCAGTTTTTTTTTTCCCTTTTTGTTTAATCCATATAAGGTTCAGTTCTGGCCGCCTCTGCGCGGATCACCTTGGGGTGTCCTCTGGAAGAGAGGACGGGTTGGTGGAGATGAAGCACGAGCAATGAGGAGATGAGGAGAGGAGATGGGTTCTCTGGGGGGGGGGGGTTAGCCCTTCCTCCACTCTTGCATATTCAGTCGTGACAGGATTCTCCTCCAGCTCTTCATCACGTACAGCCGTCACACTCCAGCATCCAGAGGGTGCCGCGGCGACGGCTGTCGGACACCAACTCGCCTTTTCCTTCCTGCTTTTTATCACCGTCGCTCCCTCAGGACCCAGACGTGCCCCCGCAGGGTCCGACGCCTTCACTTAGCTTTAATAAATTGCACTTTCTCTGAACTAAAAAGAAAGAAAGCAGCCTCAAAGGCTGTGAGTGTGGGTCAGCAATTCCACTTTTCATCAAAAGTCTCTGGAATTGAACCTCTCAGGTTGGAGAATTCTGTGGAATAAATTATATCTGACTGAGCATCTCCCTTTGATGTTGGTGGGCTCCTCAATTATTCACAGGCCTCGCTTGGCTGACGTGACTGTGGGAGATTTAGCGTCTAAAAGGCAGCGTTCTGGCTCTGCAAACGTCTAAAAATAGCTGTAATGATGTGCGGCGCCGTTGGCGTCCCAGGTGTGAGCGCGGCGATGACAGCCCGTGTTTCCGATGGCGCTCGGACGCCAAATTAGGAGACGTCTTTGATTCCGGCTTTGTTTCTCAAGATCAAAGCTGAGATGGCAGCATGGACTGAAAGTTACAGATTCTGAGTGTGTGTGTGTGTGTGTGTGTGTGTGTGTGTGTGTGTGTGTGTGTGCGTGTGTGTGTGTGTGCTGTCACGATGTTTGAGCTTCCTGCTAAGTGGGATCAGAGGAGACTTTGCTGTTAGATGACTCAGAGCAGCGATCCTCAGGAAGTCTTACATTGCAGAAACTACTGTCACGGGCTCAGGCTTAAGCCGCCGCCCACGCTGACATCATCACGTCACGCCTCCGCACATCTCGCTTTAACTGGTTCATTTACCCGCTGCTGGTCGCACTCAGCCGCCTTTTCAGCCGCCAGTTCACGAACAGTCTGGCGTGTGGCCCCAAAGAGAGCAAACCCTGATGGTTTTGCTGGAGGAGGGGCTGCTTCTGTTGCTCCTGACATCCTCCAGAACCTCGTTGTCCGCCGCCTGCCCTGATTGTGTCAGAAGGCTGCCCCCTCCAGCCATCTGGTGGCATCGCCGCCAAGAGCTGGTTGATGGAAGTAACTGTTTTAGCATCATTGTGTGTGTGTGTGTGTGTGTGTGTGTGTGAGGGAGAGAGAGAGAGAGAGAGGACAGCAGCCAGGGGGATTTTGCTCTTGATGCCCCTGCTTGGAGAACGTTTCCCAGTCTAATGAGGACCGTTAGCATGTAGCGGCTCATACTCCCCCTAGTGTCCGCATACTGTAGTTGCACAAGCTCACGTTCACGTTAGCATGTTTTACTCAGTCTCAGAGGGAAAATGAAAGATTAGATTCAATAGATTAAATCTTAGACGGTGAAACTCCGAGGCTGACGCGTTGTTTTTGGGGTCTCTTTTGCAGAAAGTGAGCGAGAAGGTCGGCGGGGCTGAGGGAACGAAGCTCGACGATGACTTCACTGAAATGGAAAAGGCAAGGCTGAATCCTCCCCACCGAGGACAAAAGTCTCAATATTTGCTTCTTAGATGCGTCTCTAGTCATTGACCCTCTCACCTCGGCTCTCCTGTCTCCCCACTTCCAGAGGGTGGACACCACGTCTCGGGCAGTGTTGGACATCATGACCAAGACCACCGAGTACCTGCAGCCGAACCCAGGTGACAAAACAAAACTCTCTTTGGACAAACACACATGCGTCCACAGAACCAGCTCCAGCCCGAATGCGCTGTCTTTGTCCCGCAGCCACCCGAGCTAAGATGAGCATGATGAACTCCATGTCTCGTATGAGGGGTCAGGAGAAGGGTCCCGGCTACACCCAGACCGAGGCCATCCTCGGGGAGTCCATGCAGAAGTTCGGCCGGGAGCTCGGAGAAGAATCCAGCTTTGGTGAGCTGTGGCAGATTATCAAAGAGACGTCTTTTATGCCTCACAAGAACGAGGCGGGATCATGTGACTCCCTCGCGGGCGTCCAGGTCTATTTTTAACAAGGTGCCTGAAGTTTGTTTTGCACCGAGTTCAAACAAAGGAGAAAGCCGCAGACGCTAATCTCAGCCGGGAGGCTAAACGCGCTTTTGTCCTTCAAGGTCTCGCTCTGGTGGACATCGGGGAAGCCATGCGTGAGCTGGGGGAGGTGAAGGACGCCCTGGACATGGAGGTGAAGCAGAACTTCATCGATCCGCTGCAGAACCTCCACGAAAAGGACCTGAAAGAGATTCAGGTGAGAAGGAAAGAACGTGGGCCGGGGAGGATTTTCTCATTGACTTTGATTTGGTGTCCCGTCGCAGCATCACCTGAAGAAGCTGGAGGGTCGTCGTCTGGACTTTGATTACAAGAAGAAGCGTCAGGGGAAGGTGACCGAGGACGAGCTCAAGCAGGCGCTGGAGAAGTTCGACGACTCCAAAGAGATTGCTGAGCAGAGCATGTTCAACCTGCTGGAGTGTGACGTAAGCCCACCTCGTCCCCTCATACACACAATGCTGATGTAGCCTTGGCGCAGGAGCTAAAGCTCATTAGCATGAGCTCGGAGCCGGTAACGGACCTCCCGGTGTCGGTTTTCCTCAGATCGAGCAGGTGAGTCAGCTGGCCGCGCTGGTCCAGGCTCAGCTGGAGTACCACAGCCGCTCCGCTGAGATCCTCACGCAGCTCTCCAGCAAGATCGATGAGCGGTCAGTGCTCCTGTTTACCCGGATTAGCTGGTTTAGCTACAATAACACGCAGAATTCTCTCATGATTCCACTTGTTTGTTGAGGGATCACGTTTTACACTCCGCAGAATAAGAGAAGCCTCAGGCAAACCACGGAAGGAGTTCGCTCCGAAACCGCGCACGTCTCTGGACTTCTCCATCAGCGAGAACCACAACGGAGGGATCCACGGCGCCCGCTCCCCAGGTGTGACCCTGATCCCGCGACCCCAGTGTCACAAACATGCACTCAGACTGGTTCTGGGGCAGATTGTCCCCAGTGGCGTGCAGGGCAACCTTTATTTAAACAGTAGCGTTAGCATTAGCATGTGTTAGCGCCACACATACGCGTGCAAAGGGGCTCGGATAAAGCGGCTTCAGCCGAGATGTTGAGGGAAAGAGTGAATGAATGGAATCCCCACGCGTGGCTCCTAACGTCAAGGTTGTCGTTGTGTTATTTCAGGTGCGCGGTCTCCAGGTGAGCCAGCTCCACCCTCTGTCGACGTTCCACTCATTCCTTATCGTTTTACGCTCATTTTAAAACCCTCCTCCGCTGCTCTCTTCCCGCCCCTCCTCCTCCCCCTTTTGCAGCAAGGTCTCCAGGTGAGAAAAAAAAACGTGACCCCCCCAGAGATACAGCGTTATCTCTCCATCACCCCCCCCCCACCACCACCACCACCCCACCACCACCACCACCACCTGTTTTGGTTCATTCTCTGTCACTCGCTCTTTCCCGTTGGCGCCGTCCTCTCAGACCTCCAGAAACGGCCAACGGCAGACGAGCGCCCCCCCCCCCCCCCCCCCCCGCCCGCCGTTCGTCGTCTAACCTGCGTTTTATTCTGCTTTTGTTCAGTGACCTTCTGTTCTCATCCGTCGCCTCATCACTCGCCCGTCTTACACGCTGCCTCCGAACGCTTTGTTCACTTTGATGTTTCTCTTCTCCCTCCTTTGCAGCGAGATCTCCAGGTGAGCGCCGGCGGCTTGGGAAGAGGAGCAAACTCTCTCCTCCGCCCTTCTTACTTCTTTCAGTGGATCTGTGGACCTCAGTCTGCTTCCGTGGCCGCCGTCCTGCTTCTGTCTAATCTCTGCTTTCTCCTTTGCCTCCGCCCGTTTCTTTACTCGGTGTCTGAGGATCAGTTCAGCATTCTGGGAAGCTTCTCCGACAGGAAACGCTATTTTTCAACAGAAAGAAACGATTGATTTCCCAAAATGTTAAACTATCTTCTCCGTGCGTCGCGTTTCAATGCTAAATGAGACGTTTTGTGACTTCCGGGAACTCACGTTTGTCTCTGTTTTGCTCCTCCTGCCTGCGTTTGCTCTTCCAGCCAGATCTCCAGGTGAGCATCTCACACCTCGTTTATTCCGGTCATTAATATCCAGACCCAGTCCTGGAGGATCGCGGCCCCCGAGGACTGGGTCTGGGCGGCCCCGTCCCGCTTCACCGTTCTCCTGGTGTCTCCCGCTCAGCTCCGATGGATCAGCCCTGCTGCCGCGCCCTCTACGACTTCGACCCCGAGAACGAAGGTGAGCTAGGCTTCAAGGAGGGCGACATCATCACCCTGACCAACAAGATCGATGACAACTGGTTCGAGGGGATGCTGCACGGAAACTCCGGCTTTTTCCCCATCAACTACGTGGATACGCTGGTGCCGCTGCCCCACTAGGACGCCGCCACCAGCCTCCAGCCTCTCAGTGTTCAGAGTGACCCGTCGACCCAAACGCCCTCCCACCTGAGCGCCGCCTCGCATCAGCAACAAGTCGAGCAGAGACTGAGCAGCAGCTGAACTAAATATTCTACGTTAGGAATCTGGGAAAATCAGACGTCCATCAGCAGTTTAAGGAACATTAAATCTTAGGAAATATATTTAAAAAAATACCATTTAGATGCTTTTCATGATGCTCCAGCAGCTAAAATCTGCTGATTTTAATCACCTCCTGAGCTTTTTCTGCAAAAGAAAGAAAAAACCCAAACATTTCTCAGCAACCTCTCTCAGCTTACTTTGACTTCATTGCTTTTCGACAGATTTATTGATTTCTCTTCGTTACCTAGCAACACCCGGGCGCGAGCGCCCGTACGTGAGTTAGATACCAAAGCTACCTGCCACATGAGTGAATAAATAACAGCAATGGCGCCGATGTCGGAGTGGCGAACAGGGTTTTAATGCAGCAGGGTGGAGTATTTTTGGTATTTGCATGGGGGGGGGGGATCTATAGACTAACCTGTGTGACTTTACGTACCTGAGCCAGTGGTTTGTGGAGTGGTGACGCGATTTCCTAAAAAAACAAAACACTGTTGTGATGTTGAGGCGTGAAAACTGCTTGATGTGTCTGTGATATGATCATTCTAGAGGGTTTGACCGCTCGGCTGAGCGCCGTTCCTGTTGCGCAGCACTTTCCGCTGCGCGCTAGCCCCATTAGAACTGTGTAGATTAGCTTTGGAGCCTCAATCCAGACCCATTTAGCCGTAGTCGGGCCCGCACCGCTAACAGAACCCAACCAGTATTTACTGTTGTGTGGAGCGAGCTGCTCTAATCATGGGAAATATGCAAACCCGCGCTGAAAACCCTTTTTCCTCTGTTGCTGTCTCATCCTCTTGATGTGCGGTTTGACCTCAGAAACAAAGTTGTCAGTATTATTTGTCGGTGATCCGACCCCAACCGGAACCGTCCCGCGTGCTCGTCATCCCGGCCTGTTCTTCTCTGCAGCCTTGCTGATGTAACTAACACCTCTGCAGAAAACTGTGCAGCACTAATATCTTCTTCTTCTTTTCTAACAAAAAAAGCGACAAAAAACATCTTGTTAGACACGTGCATGTCTCTTTTGTGTGTGGGGGGTGGGGGGGGGGGGGGGGGGGGGGGGGGGGGGGGGGGTGAAGGGCCTCTGAGGAGGTCAATTTTTCTGACAGTGTTCAAAAACACGGATCTCTCGTTAATCACTGGACCTGTTCGTTATACTGGATAATTACAATAAATTATGCAAAAATCAAGCGACATCCTGCGTGTTTGGGTTTTTTTAAAGGGAAGCACAAGACAGAATAATTACGGTGTGAAGGTTATTTATGTATTTCTTTATTTTTTAAGGTGACGCGACTCCTTCCTTCTGATTCTCTTTTACTTTTTTTTAAACAATTGTGTGTATCTTTGCCCTCAATGAGGACTGTACAGCTTTTCTGTGCTTTGTTTTCACCTTGTGTGTATAGTCGAGCATCGACAGTAACGTATCTTATTTTTGTAACTGTGACAGAAGTAAACACATACAGTATAGCTGTACATATTTATGCGGTGTATTATCTAGAAACGTTGTGACGAGAGCGATTCTCTGTGCTGCACATGATTGTTTCGGGGGGTTTTGTCGCCGTTTTATTTGGATTTCAGTTTGGGGTTTACTGTTATTCTCACATCAGATTCTAAGACTGTATGCTTGATGTAAAGAAACAAATGTGACAAGTCGGTGTAATTTATTCAAATAAATACCAAGAACTGGTTTATGTCTGTCGCGGCTTTCATTTCCGGGCTGCAGAGGACAGTTTCTGGAGGTAATGAATCTGAATATAGAATCATTTAAGTTGCTGCTGACGTCTCCTGCTGTTGTGTTTAAACTCTGCAGGGAGCAGAAAAACAGATGCATTATTCATCTCGCTCCTTCCTTCCCGCTGGACTCATCTTGCAGCAGTCCAAGCTGAGGGGGGAAAGTAGGCCAGGTAAAAGATTCTTTTTGTGCCACAAAGACTGAATCATCCTGTGCAACAACAGCAGAGTCACGACTGATCCCAGACGGATCAGCTGGGATCCACAATCCAAACATTCAGATGGAATTATGATTAAATTATCCCGTAGATCTTAAAGGGAGTGTGGGTACACAACGTGCCAAACCGCACGTTTCTTCACATTTATTTAAATATGTGCAGAAATATATACACTACTGTATATTTTTACTGGTGTCTTTTAGATATGTAATGACCAGATTTGACCAGAAGGGGGCAGTAACAAAAAGTGAACACAATAACCGTGTTTTAACCCTGGACTTTAAATAATATACTAAAAAACGATCAACAACCATTCACTAACTTCATTCAGCTTAATTAATTTATCTATCTTTTGTTTTTCACTCTCATGAGGAGTATCTGTCTTTTTTTTAGACAAGGTGTAAATGAGGTTTTTTATTATTTTTAAGTTAGAAACAACTCAAAAACCAGTGAGACTGATTCCAGGATCCAGTTTGTGCAAAATAAAACGAGTGCAAAGATGCACGATTTGGGCAAAGAAGTGTGCAGCATTTAACATCAATCAGGCTGCAACTTCTGTGCACGTCCACGCTCCACGTGTCATTCTGGCTTAAGCACGCGTGCACATACAGACGGTTCAGCGGGGTCTGCTGGAACATCCTGCAGCCTCTCGGGTCTTTAGATCTGCATCAGAGCGTGTCGTCGTGACGGTCACACGCCCTGAGACCTGGCGCTCTGCTAAGAACTGCAAATATAGACACAGCCTGGGCTTTGTTTGTTATAGTGCAGGTGAGATAAAACTAAACGCAATAAGCACTATGGTGTTCTGGAATTAGCAGACGTGTACGTTGGAGACACTGGACACATCTGCATGATGAAAGAATCCAGCCTGTGGCGGGTCATCGAGGTCGTCCAGATGCACCAGATGATGATGCAACAGTCCCAATGGTCTCCATCAAAGGTTTGAATTTAATGGTAAATTAGTTTTCATTTGACGGGACTTTTTTTTTTGCTTCCAGCCTGATATTAACTACAAAGTGGTGTTGCTAATGTGGTCAGTTCATTAGATCCACTATATACTTAAGACTCTATGGACTGACCCATTGTAGATAATATAGGCGTTTGATATTATTAGTAGCAGAAGATGATTGTTTTAATATTCTGAAACAACCATTTTACACTGGTGTGCAGGTCCAGTATGAATCAGTGTAATTCACTCAAAGTCAATCATTTCTAAATAATTGAAAGCCCATAATGATTTAAACACTCTTGTCCTGCAGAAATTGATTTTTTCTGTCACCACAAGGCTTCTCAGGTGTCGGCATCTCCCACAATGCAACTGGGCATCTCCCACAGCTCCCAGTTTGGAATGTTGCTGTGTATTCATAAAATTCATATTGAAGGTTTGAGACCTTTTAAACGCCTGCAAACCATCCACAGCATTTTACACACACACACACACACACACACACACACACACACACACACACACACACACACACTCGATCGAGGAGGGTGCGTGAGGAGACAGGCAATCCAGTAAAAAGCATTCCTCGGAGCGTCTCTCCTGGTGGGTGGGCTGCTTGGACACTGGCCCACAGATCCTTTACAGCCTGTGTGTGTGTGTGTGTGTCTGCACACACAATTCATCCACACACACTCGCTAATACACCGATGATGAGCTACTGAAGCCTTGATCTCAAAGGTTGAGCCTACAAAAGGCAGCTAAACTGGCCTGTCCATCTGATGGATGCAGCAATTCCCTTACTTTGTGGGTGAGAAGCCATTTATATCTGCACACACACACACACACACACACACACGTACACACATTTGAAACAGGCGGGGTTGTCAGACACTCCATCATGTTTGACACTTAAATTAGCCGCAGCGCTAAACGCATGAATGGCAGGCTGCGTGTGTATCTGCGCCAGCCTGCAACCACAGCGGACCACAAGTCACCCGCAGTTACGGTGCGTACGTGGAACAAGTCTGCAGTTATTAAACCTCGGCGCCTCCCAGCAGCGATCGGAACTGGTTCTGCCACTGCCGAGTGAAAATTCAGAAGCCAACATTGTCTCCAACGGCTGAAAAACACTAGAAAAGATGCCCAAATTTATCTTAAAGCCTTGCAGTTGGAAGAGAAATCTGTGAGCAAAGGGAAATTTGGCGGCTCCACATTTATTTGACAGCAGAAGCACATTTATGCCCAGAGCAAACAGGAGCGGAACCTGTTGCCTTAAGCTCAAAAATGAACTCAGGTGAGGTCAGGTCACCGCTGCCACCATCAGCGAGCCGCCATTGGTCGAATTAGCCACAATTTGGTTCGTTCTGACTCTCGGGGGAGATGAAATAAAGTTAAAATGGCATCAGGATGATGGCAGAGAAGAAACAATACTGATGACCTCATTGGCCACTATTGATCATGTGACTACATGATGAGAGGAATTGTGATAAACCCACTCGGGCAGACACATGAGCCACTCTTCAGGACGGTCACATGACCACCACGGAGACCCACAAGGGTGCAGCAACTGAAGGTGGCAGCGAATCTGGATGAGGGTGAAGAAAGAAAACAAGTGGCTGGAATATCGAATTCAGTGTTTCATTCAGTTCAACTGAAAAAAGAAACCCCCTCAAGAAGAACAAACACGGTTCAATAACAATAATAACAAACCAGAGAAGAGGTCTTTCTCTCACACACACACACACACACACACACACACACACACACACACACACACACAGAGGCGCAGCTGGTGGTGGGAGTATGCCAGTGTGTGTCATTACATGTTTTCCTGTGGTGTTCTTACATAGTTTCTCTATTCAACAGGAAAGCCCAGCTCTCAACACCAGACAGAAGCAGCTAATTCCCCCGTCTGTCAGAGACGCTCGCACAGGCGCTGAGAGGAGATGACAAATGAGGCTGCGAGACAGGTCAGGCAGGAATATGGCCGCCGCAGCAGCCCTGAGAGGGAGCCAATGGAGGGGGCGGGGCTTCAAACAAATATGTCAGTGTCAACACGTGTGTGCGTGTGTGTGTGTGTTTGTGTGTGGGGGGGGGGTGTTTGTTGATGGCAGTGTAAGGGTCTGCGGGGGTCTGACGCCAGGCTCGTCTGCGAGGCTGTGAGTTTCCGGCTCCACCCCTTCCACCGGGGTCAGTGTCAGTCAGGCTTAGAGGGTCAGAACAGACGTGCAGCATGTGCGAATATACGGACGGATGCATCAGTGACTGGAGGGTGTGAGGAAGAGAGACCTCTCCTTCACATGGATATAAAATAAGTTTAATGGTGGCTGGTTTATTGTTTGTAAATTATATTTACACCAGTTCACTATATTTACACGAATAATTCGAGCGTATAATTTGTAAATGCCAGTATTTAATCGGCCATGCTGCTATTATTGCTAAATGCTAACTTGTTATGGAATGCTGGACACTTTCTCAGTAGCTACTGGGAACCCACAAACACACACGCACGCACACACACACACACACGCTCCATGTGGAGTCTCCAGCCTGTCGAATGTTTGAGCAACACACACTGGTTGCTTCAATAAGGCAACAAAATATTAAGTGACATGATTTTTTTGATTTTTTTTTTTAAAAAGCAAACTTTTAAAATGTGAAAGGTCCATCAATTTCGCTGAAGTTGCCGAAAACCATTCCGGTTAGCTGACGGGTGAATAAAGTAATAACAGCCGGCTGTTTCGGCGGCGGAACCCGTCACTGGTGACGTGCAGCATCCACCTAAACAGCAGCGCACAACAGTCGTGCGGGCGTGTGAACAACAGGCTTTTGGCCCGCGGGTGGTTTGGCAGGCAACGGCGCTCATCAACCTCAGCCTAAACTCACTCACGGAGGCGAGAGCTCCACTCTGGTATTTGCTTGTGAAGGAGTGAAACGAGACCCGGAGTTCAGGGGTCGGGGCACGCCGCGGGACATGCAAAACAGCGCCGTGCGACAGCATTTGCTGTGCAAATCCATCACACCATTCAAATGATAAATAATAAGTTGAAGCACAAACAAATCAAATGATTTCCCAGGATTAAAAGAAGCATTAAAGGCAAAAGGAAACAGGTTCGTCAGCTCCAACAGGCTCAGTCTGCGTGCCTTGAGAAGTGGACTCAAAGGATCGCACGTCTGCCTTGTGCCAAGGAGGAGCGGTGAAACCTGTCCCTTTCTGGATCTGTTCTGCCACTTTAATCCCAGAGACGGTCACACCCATCACGCAGCTTTTGTGCAGCTGAAGCCTCTGCATGCATGACGGATCCCTGTTTATTAGCCTTCAGATGTCGCCTGAATTACATTTACATGCTTGGATCACTTGCTTATTAATATATAGCTGCAGATTAGTGTGTCAGGCCTCGTTCTGTCTATCTATTATCCATCCTAAATGGCTGTTGCCTTTTAGAACGCAGCAAGACGGATACAAATGCTAATTATGTTATATTTTTAATGTAAATTTCAAGAAAAACTGGCCTGGCAGCAGCGCATTGTCCTCACGAACAATGCGGGTTTATTCTTACATGCACAGTATTGCTAGAATAATGCGACGAATGTGGAGCGCCGAGAACCTGTTGCCCAACTCTGCAGACTTCCAGAATTTCGTCAGGAGCCGGAACGCTGTTCCCACGAGCACGCTGCCTCCCTAAAACAGATTTGGTAAATGGTTCGTGTCATTATCGAACAACAAGCTCGAATGAATTCTGAAAGCAGAACTCAAAAATACCCCAAAATAAGCTTTGGAACTTTATCCATGTCAGTCAAGTTCTGGCCTGTTTGGCCTCAAGTTCCTTAAACCCGGCAGTTTGAGCTCCACAAACCCAAACGCCAACATCCAATCTGCATCAGGGTCTCTGTAGTATTCCAGATATTTCCCGATGCAGGGCTGGATGCGGCTGTTTGTGACCATGGCAACATGGTGGTCTTACTGAGCCTCGTGACCTTTGTGACCCGGGCCATTGAACATGACCCCCAGCTCATCACCCACGCTCACTTTTACCTGTTTGAGTATCCAAATCACCATTTTTGATCGTGATTCATACCAACATTTTATCAATGGAATAAAGAAAAATCAACATCCAAGTGTTGTTTTTTAATGATTTACAGCAGATTAACCAACAAAGTTTTCAGCTATTTGCTTGTTTTTAAGTGTTTCAAAACGGACATTTGGGAGGTATTAGAGACGAACCCCCACCAAACCGTTCAGACTCCTGAAACGATTGAGGCTTCCGCCCCCAACGCCTGCGGGGATTCCCCACCGATGTCTGGCTGCTCGAACCCTGACAAAGCACGATAGTTTGTGGGGGGAAAAAGAAAAAAAAACAGCGAATTTGCGATGAGCGTGCGTCGACACAATTCAACCTCGCAATGTCACGTAAAGCCGAGACAGATGAATGGAGCGGGAAACGTCTGCGAAAGCCTCCACAAAGAAAAGGAAAGTTCCTGCTTTGGGGCAAAACCTCCACCTGCACCTGTACGCAGACAAACACAGCCGAGGAGGTTCCTGATGCGGGGAGAGATTACCAACATTGTGTTCGCTCTCTCCCCCTTTGTCTGGCTGACGCTCACACGTAATCTTTCCACAACGGCTGACCCACCTCTAACCCGGGCTCGCACCCGCTCATCACCCACATGACATCGCCCTGGCCTGCTAATGTTAGGAACACCTACTTCAGGGCGCCGGTAGGTGCTTTGACCATCTCTATGTTTGTAATAACGAACAAGATCAAACGCAGCTTCCGGGTGTAATTACCGCAGTTATTCTGGCTGCAGCTTCTGTCAACGCAGAGAAACATTCTGCGGCGCTGGTGCACCTGATTGCTCCCCCACAAGATGTGGCTTGTGTCTGCTTTTTGCTCTAAGTACAGATAATCCACGTGTGTCAGTGATTGAGGAGGTACAAATCCCACATTAACAGACGCCCAGGTGGCACTGGAAAGGAGCTGCATACCAGTCTAGAGTTCCTTTGCTGCCTGTCTTGCAGGACCAACCACCACTAAAGGCTGAGTCAGAAGAGCAGCCTTCCTTGGAACAGCCCTCATACAGGTATGCGTGAGACCAGCGACGCCCAGTGAGCCTCTGCCTCTCTCCTGCACACAAACACACAAGTGGACTGCTCTGCACCACATCCTGTTTGAGTGGTCACGCCAACGTCTCTCAGACACGCAGAGCCGCTTCTCTCTCAAGAGACGCGCTGCAATTATCCAGCGAGCTGCTGTTTGTTGGAAGTTCGCTGGCTCCGCACGCGTAGAAGACAGAGAAATAACATTTATTTGCAAGTAGGGTCATATCTTTTGACTTGTAAATATTTTGGGGTTCTTGACACCTCACAAGGATGAATCAGGCTGTCAGAGACTTGCAACGCCCCCAAAAAATGTTAAAAACCCCAAGATAGGAGGCAATCCTCAGGGTAGGGGTGGGGGGAAGCATAAACTGGAGAGCAACATTCAAATTTGGATGCTAGTTCTAAAGTCATTTGGGTGATATACCTGCTTAAACATGTCAGCAGCCTGTTACACTGCCTCCAGCTTTATCATTCATATTCTTGATCATGTCTAAATTATTTTTCTGTGTCACACCTGTGTCTGTTCTTTATAAAAGCCTGCATTCCACCGCACAGAGGTATCAGCCACTCTTTCACCAAAGCGCTTTTAAAAAATTATTCATCAGTCTTTAAAATTAAAACGATTCCCATATTTATTCAGCAAAATCAACAGATTGAGCGTCGGCCAACGACAAAAGCGCTCTTTGGATCGTCGATGCCTCCCTCCGCGAGCTTCACCTGCCCGCCTTTAGAAAGACATGTCAGCAGATTGACAGCTGAGAAAACACAGCAGCGTGCTCCAGGATATCGGTGGAAGATGGATGAATGAATTCTTGTATCTTCCGTCCGAGGAATCGGCGGATTTGAGCGGCGGTGAAAGCTTGTCAGCAGCGCCAGACAAAAGCCTCGTCATGCATCGGTGAACGGCTGCAATGTCGTTTATGATCGAATAATGATAGATCGGGAAAAAAGGTAATCTGGACAAGCTCACCGTGCACACAGCATGCATTTAGATTAGCTCTAGTTTAGCCAACATTAGCTAAACAGCTGCAATAGTTGAAGGTTAGAAATGTTGCACCTCACATTTGGAAAGATTCCCAACCCAAACTGGTGGAATCGAAGACGGTGTCTGAATTAAGGGGTCGAGTGTGTGTGATTGTGTGTTTCTCCTCAAGAACAGAGGGAGAAAATTCACCATCATATCACACAGAGGACAAATATAATTCCTGATGTCAGGAATGGCATCAATATTCTTTGAACAGTCCCTAAAACTCCCAAAATGAACCTGAAGCATGGACAAGAAGACATCATGCAACATTGATGCTAATATAGAAAGTCAGTAACAGGGCTTTTGTTCTGATTGCACACATTCACACGCCCCCCCCCCCCCCCCCCCCCCCCAACACGCCGACAGAACTGAATCTGTGTTAATGAAGTAGAACAAAATAAGGAGGATGCTGCTTGACGGCCACAACCGCGCTACATGCAACCCTATTGTGCAACTGTGGCTCCTTTCAGGTGCAGGCATGGGTAAAAATGCTCATGTGTGGCTGCCTGGGCCCTGAGCAGGCTGAGACATCTATGAGGTGTTGACACGCGGATCCTAACAGGGCCCAACTGACAGAGATATGCTGACATTCGCAGCCAAGCTTGACTTTAATTGTGAGCGGTGTTGGGAAAGAAAAAAAGATCTTCTCTATCAAGACGGCTTACTCACTCCGTGCGTGAGTCAGAGTCATTCGACAGAAACCTGATCTGCAACTGATTGCGGGCATGGATGCCAATCTCCTCACAATTAAACGCGCCGCCTTCCAAAGAAACTGCTGGTGCAACTGACACGAACTGGAAACTAGTTTACAAACCGGCCGTGTTGACGTTTCTTGGCAACAAACTGCTCATTTATAAATATGACAGCGGGAGGCACGGCGCTGCGGTGGTTCGCACAGTTGCCCTGCAGCAGAAAGGTTCTGGGTTTGACTCCTGTTCAGGGTTTTCTTTCATTTGCATGTTCCCCCAGTGTCTCTGTGGGTTTTCTCCAGACCTTCAAGTCCATAAACACAAACATTACTTTAGCACGTCTCCGTCCTGTGTGGTTTCCCCCAGTCGAGGAGCTCTCGCATCCTCCTGGAGACCTCTGACCTCAACAGCTCCAGGGCCGGCCGCAAAGGCGGATCCTGGGGGTGGTGATGTTCAGTTTGCCACTTGTTTTTAGTTGTACCGTCTTTTCAACAGCCTCGCGTGAAGATTTGAATGATGTGTAATTTGAACACACGTGCATCCGCTTGTGTCACCTCGAAACGGTTTAACCACCTTCTGAGTCGTCATGGTTGTCTCGGTGGGATCCCTCCCTCCCTCTGTTGGAAACAAACAACTAAAACAACCTTTTAAGGCAGATTTTCAACCCTTTCTCAGCCTTTTCATCCCCTTTTTTCAAAAGAATCTTAAAGGTGAGCTAACAGCAGATGCCAGCCAGGGGCGGCTCTTCCATACACAGGCTGTTTCTTTTAATAAAAGCAGGATTCCCAATAATCTTATAATAATGACTTTTTACAAAGGTTGCAAATATGCAAAGTGTGTAAGTATTATGTCCTGTAACGGTGAGCAGGAATTAAACCAACCACAGTGGGGTTTTGTAAGCCCGCTGATTATCTACGAGGGTTTATTGCTACACTAACAGTCCCACCTGGTTGACACAAAGTTGTTCACACCTGTAAGTCAAATAACGGATATAGAGTTTATACAAAGGTCATATGATTGACTCCCACCAATGAAGACATGAACCGTTGAGCTGTTGGGAAGAAAGCCAGAAATAAGGTGTAAGAGGCAGCAGAAGAAAACGAGGCTTCCAACATCAGCATCGCTCTACCAGTTTATCAGATGAGAGTTCTGCTGAATTAAACACCATGTTTGTTGTTAATGTTGAGGTTTGAGCGCTGCTCCGGCTGCCAAATGTGACATATTAGAGAGCACTGAGATTAAAATGATCCTGGAAGTTTAAATAATAAGCACCACATTATAGAATTCACACACACACACACACTCACACATACACTCTCTCTCTGATTTAACGGCAGGCTCCCCGACCACTGCAGTGCTTCAGTTATGTAAACTGCTCTGGGTTTGGAGCAAGTCAACCATCGAGACTTTGCATCTTCCCCGAGTCCCTGCAGCTGCAAATGCAAACAAGAGACCTGCATTTTCTCCTGGACCCCGACTGAGTCAGCGTTCTGGGTCCCTGTCACACACCCCTCTCACACACACGCTTCTGTCTCCGTGAGGACTTGCGCAGACAGAATGCGACCCCCAGCCCCTTCCCCAACCATTGCCCTTAACCCAAACCCAATTGTAACGTTTAAATCAAGTCCTAATACTCAGAGACATCTGAAGTTGAGGACCAGCAAAACCCAGAAGGTTCACGGAGCAGGTGAAATGCAAATGTTGGTCTCACTATGTAGCGCGTATGAGAACACACACACACACACACACACACACACACAATAATAAATACAAATTTCAAATATGAACAATATGAACAAGCCTCATATCACATCCCCACTATTTAAAATATTAAACTTATATTATCATTGATTGATTCGACCGGTATTTTGAACAAATCTTTGACAAAACAAACCCGCAACATATTTATATCGGAGAGTCCCATTGGCTGATGTCAATCCTTGGGTGTTAAACAACACCTGGACACATGCAGCCACCTGATGGCTAAAGCCAAGTGTTCACATTCAAATGGCTGATTTGTTTGTCTTTGTTTGCAGAGAGCCGTTTCTCCCGGGAGCGTACGCGCCACACAAAGTGAAGAGCTCTTCATTTGCCTCGGCTGAAGCGGCCGGCTCGCTCGAGGCCCCTCGTGGCGGCACAAACGCGGGTCCTCGGCTGCTGAGGCTAAGCTGAGTACGCTTCAGAAACGAAAAGCGGACGTGGAGAATCGGCGCCGGTGTCATGGCCTAAACTGGCCTCGAAGTCGGCTCGTTTTCTACGAATTACCCGGTCGCATGCGTCAGTCCTGGCGTCCGCCTCCATCAAAAATGTCTGAATATGCAATTAGTGTGTCTCACAGTCAGGTCTTTGGGCCTAGAAGGTCCTGGCTGAGGTCAGAGGAGACAGCTGTAGCATTAATTAACCGAATACACAGTCAAATATATTTGAAACCGAGATGGTTTTACGTCCATAACAGTTACGGCCAATGCGAAACCGTGCAATCAAACGCTTCAGAGTGACACCAGAGTGAGCTAGTTTCGACGTCCTTTTTTCCCCCTGTTGTTTTCTTTGAGCCCAAACATGTCACATGTCAGCCCAGAGCACGCTAGAGGGACGAGACGCCGTCACACGCCATCCACCGTCAATGTTAGCAGAGTCACCTCAGAGGAGCACGGCTAATATTTTAAATCCGCCACACAAACATGGAGATAAAAGGCTGGGGAACAAATATTAACAGTAGATGCTGTCTGAGTGCCAGTTATGATGCGTGTGGATACGATGGCGGCTACGAGGCGAGCTGCAGCAACAACGGCTACCTGCAAATGTACTCACCACTAATTGTCCTCTGTCAGAGAGCGTACGAAGCTGGCATGGAGCGAGGGTGAGGCCTAATGCAAATAACACATCACATCTGTCAGGCAATGAAGCAAAGAAAGCACATTATCAAACATGATTGCGAGAGCAGCAACATAACGCCGGAGTCACACCGAGGCGCCGCAACGAGCGTCTACTGTTACAGGCAACAAGTTTGAATCCGTTTCCAGTGATCGCACGTGCAAAAAATGCTACATTTGATCCCTTTGGGCAGACAGAAGCTAAGAATCCTCTTATTTTAGCGCTCTGGTGTTAATTTTTAATAGTTTTGGATTGTGAATTTTATTTTAGCCTTCAGAATTGCGTTGTTGAACGCATGATAAGTCTTTCAGCCTGTGAGAAATGTAAGAGATTTCACATTTAAACAGTGCAGCAGTGTTCTGATCGCAAAATGCTTTCAAAGTAAAAGCATGATTTAAAGAATAATAACAAACAGCTGGAAAAAATATTTTCTGGAGCCATAGAAGTGCCAATAAATGTGGAAACACAAGGTGAATTAAATGAAAATAATGTGGCGACATAGGAAGAAATAAAAAAAAAGAACAACCAAACAAAAAGAGATGTGATGAGTTTGACTTTTATTTAATGAAATTAGTCAAATTCATCCGTGAGACTGAGGTTTGCAGCTTTATGGCCCTTCGCGTGAACCCGTCAGGTGAGGCCGTGCTGCAGGTCCACCCAGGAGAGACGTGGCTCTTCCTTCACCGCCGGACTAAACTTTTCATCGGCTGGTTTACGGCCAACAAGCCCCCGCTGTGACACACGCCTGCAGCTTTAACCCTGCCTGGTGTTGAGTGCCCCCCCCCCCCACCACCCTCTGTTTGTTTAAGCGCTTATGAGGGTGAACCTGAGACCTGCGTACACCACCAGAGCTCCTCACACTGAGGTCTCTGCCTGGTCACACAAGAATAGGTGCGGATTTCAAAATAAAACCCCGGCGCTTGTAGCTTGAGTCAGTGGACTTCCACCTTTAAAACTTCCACAGTCGAAATCGGAGAGATTTCCATGTTGGTTATTCCCGTCTCTGGGGCCGAGGGGCCGTAGTTTGCATGCTGGAATCACTGGACGGCGTTTGTATGAAAAGCATTTACATCTCTTAACAGCTGGCTTGGACAACCACTGGCACAAAACAAACAAGGAAGCAGCGTAGAAAAACAACAGGGCGGGTAAGTTGCCACTAAAGAGGCCTTTTAGTGTGAAACGTCAAAACAAGCTGGATCATTTTGGACTTATTAAAATAAACTGAGGTTAGATTCAAGGGAATATTTGAATATAAGAAGAAACCGCATCTGTTTAAACAGTTCTGCCCAGAGAAACTACAAAAGCAAACTCTGCTCTCCTCCCCATAAACTGCCCAAACCTAACATTTGCACCTTCAATTATCACTTTCTGGGTGTGTTTTAACCCGGCGTGAACTTAAATTGAAATCTCCGGTGGGATTGACATTGATCTTTCCGCCACAGCGCATGCAGACTTTATCCAACAATAGTTGCCAATAAAGCTCAGGTATGTGGAGAACATGTGATGCTGGAGGGGGCGTGGCCCTTCAGGTGCCCTGTGGAGGTAAGTGGCTCTTCAAGTAACATTGAGTGACTCATTCTCACACACACCTCAAACAACATGGTGCTCTGCGTATCGCAGCTCTTCAATCGGACCTGAAAGAAGGAGGGAATAAGAGGAATAAGCGCAGAATTTTGTAAAGTTTTGGCCCCCGGCGCTGGAAGAACAGCTGGATCCGGACCCGGAGACAGTGAGTGTGATCTTTCCTGCAGGACTCTGCTCCTGGTTTGTGTCGCATTAGCTGTGGAAGTGCTGAGGCATAGTTCTCTTTCCTTTCACGGGACATTTTTCAACCGTCCATGACGATGCCGGTGGTCAAAGTGGAGAAGGAGTCTTCGGCAGAGAACCCCCCGCCTGCCTCCAACCTCCCACAGCAGACAGAGGAGCAGTCCCGGGGCAGGAGGAGGAAGAGACCTCTCCAGCAGGGGAAACCCCCGTACAGCTACATCGCGCTCATTTCCATGGCGATCGCCAACTCCCCCGACCGCAAGCTCACTCTGGGGGGGATCTACAAATTCATCACGGAGCGCTTCCCTTTCTACAGAGACAATTCAAAGAAATGGCAGAACTCCATCCGCCACAACTTGACTCTCAACGATTGTTTCATCAAGATCCCTCGAGAACCAGGCCGGCCGGGGAAGGGCAACTACTGGGCTCTGGACCCCAACGCGGAGGACATGTTCGAGAGCGGCAGCTTCCTGAGGCGCAGGAAGCGCTTCAAGCGCTGCGACTTCAGCACCTACACCTCTTACATGCACGAGGCCCCGGTTTTCTCCCCCGTCCAGATCGCTAGATCGGCCGCGTACGCCAACTCTGTCTACCCCAACATGGCGGTCGGGCCAGCCTACGGGCAGCAGCTGCCCTCGGCGTATTACCCGTCTTCCTCGCCTTCGGGGTTCAGTCCCGGACAGGCTCGAATGTTCAGCATCAACAACATCATCGGGAATCCCGCCGCAGCCGGGATGATGGGAGGTCAGGGGCCAGAGGCGGCGCAGCAGAGCAGCAGGAGCTTCAGTCCAGAGGGCCACCCCAACGAATCCAACCCCTGCAACCTGGGAGGCCCCGCGTTCCAGGGCCAAACGTGCGGCGCTGGATCGTCCCGCTCGGCCGCGCACCCCAGTTTCACCTACTCTGGACAAAATGTCCACCAGCACCACCACACGCACCAGAGCTCCTACGGACAGGGCCACACCCAGGGGTACGCCGTGGCGGGACGCCTTCATTCGTCGTCCCACGGACCCACGGACTCCGTAGACCACTACGGCAGAGTCTCCCCAGTGCAGCTAGGCTCCTTCTCCCAGTACACCGCTGGCGGGGGTCCCATCGCCAGCACAGGGGGTTACCTGAGACACCCCACCTACCCAGGAAATATGGACAGATTTGTGTCTGCGATATGAGTATTTTACTGATGTACATGCACGTTTTTTTGTTGTTTTTTTTAAAAAACACCTTGTTTTGATTTTTTTTTTTTTGTGAAAGACAAAAATCAAAGGAGACTCAACACGACTGTGATTTGACAACACGACCGCGGTACCGTACCGACGTGGTTACAGGTCCGCAGTGTATTTCTGAGCAACCTCCTCACGTCGCGTGAGAATTCTCCCTCGGCCTCGTCTGGCTGTGAGCTTCGTTATGAACGTGCAAGTTTAACTTGCACATGATATTATCGCTGAATACACGTGAATAAATTATTGTACTTTGTGGTCTTCGGCATTGTTATGTTAAAAAAAATGGCTTGTATGAAGAACTTTTGTTTGACATTTTTGGAAATAAACAGAATTGTGTAGCACTTTTGCTGGTTAAGAAAACACCAAGATGGCATTTCAATGCTGTTATTAGCTAGTTTATTAATATAATTTATCAGGATATAACCATATATACTGGTTCAAAACATGGAAAGTCCCTCTTTTTTGTTTGGTACCCTCTTTGCTTCAGCCTGGCTGGTTTGAAGTGTCGTTTGGAGCCACGCTGATACCAGCCACCGTGACCGGGCCTTGATTATCGTGCACAGACATCAACAGAGCACTTGAGCAGACACAGTTAATCTAGCACACACTTCTACTAATCAGGGAAATGAATTGAGCCGTAACTCGATATTTCAGCCCACAGTCGACTCGTTGGAGTCCTTTATCTCAGCACCAGAAACCCCCTTCGGACGACAGGACGGGACTTGTGTTAGGACGCATCTCGATGGAGAGAAGCTTTGTTGACAGATGAGGCCTGATGTGTGTTGTTTTAAACAAAGAGTCCCAGTTAATCTGGAGTGCATCTGAAATCTGAAAATCTGTATGGATTAAATGACGACCTAGTTAGCGAGTGGAAATTGAACAATTTTAAAATGATTCATGTGAGACCACCAACGCAGATCAAAGTGACAGCAGCAAATACGGGTTGCGACCTTTGAACTGTGAATATTAGAGTGCATTTTACCATTGAGACGACAGAAAAAGCCGTTAAAGAAACTTTTTTTTTTTAATTAATTCCAAACTGACGTACAAACACTTAAAGTCAGGAGAAACAAACATTAAGATAAATACAGACATCACAGGGAACGACGGCCTGTGCGGTTATCCGAGGTATTCGACGAGCTGTTGGAGGGTTTCGCTGTTCTTCACCACGTCTGGCAGAGACAGCAGAGCCTGCGCAGGAAAACGCCGGTGAGCCCAGACACGTCACAGGCCGTAAGAAAGAAAAGAGCGAGAGAGCATGGCTCACCTCTCTGACTTTGTTGAGAATGCTGTTCAGGAGCTGCAGCTCGTTCTCACTCTTCTGCTGGTTGGTCTGGTGGATGATTTGCTGTCAGAGGAAACAAAACCTTCACCCAGATGCACGAAACACAAAGCTATCACCGAGGGGACGCCTCACGGTCACAATACTCTCCACACACTCTGTACTTACGTGTCTTTTCGCTCGTTCCAGCAGTTTAACTCTGGCCTGCTCGGCCTCCTGCAGATTGGACTTCAGTCTTTCCACCTTCGGAAGGATGAATTGGTTTTTTATTTATTTGGATAAATTAAAGAAAATTGACTTTCCTCAGCGGCAGCCTTTTAAACAGCCATACCTCCTTCAGTAATTGGAGCTTCTCCTCCATGAAATGTGCTGGGAGAACCAACTGACCTCCAGCTTTTTTCAACTCCCCCCGCAGGAACTGACACTCCACCTGTGCCTGCTGGAGCAAACGACGGAGCTCTACCACGTCCTTCCGTACTTCCTGTAAATAATCATACTTGCAGCCACCGGTATTTCTAATTATCTTTAAAAATATATAAACTTTGTGCCTCACGTTACTCTCAGCCTTGTGTTTACTTAGAATTTCCTGGGTTTCCTGGATGTCAGACATTAGCCTTCCAATAGTTTTCTCATCCTGTCCAAAAAGAAACATTTTCAGTAGTGGTTTCCTCAGATTTCTCAGCATAATTAGCAATTTTTCAAACACATTTTAATTCCTATGAAACAGTCCTAAGGTGAAGAGGAACATTTCTGACTTGAGTTTTCTGCTGTAGAGCCTGGTTGCCCCTCTCAACCAGGCTGTTGAGGCGGTTCAGTTGATGTCTCAGCTCCACAACCTCCGCCTGCTGCCTGCTGTTTGCAGCCTCGTGCTCCACCTGCAGGCCACGACTGGAACAACACATGATTAAAGGATTCATTTTAGCAGAGTTTTGTTTGCCGAGTTGTGAAGAGTTGAAACATTAAAATGTGCCAATTACAAAAATAAGCTTAGATTAAAAAAAGAATAGACCGGTGTAGTGAATTAATGAATAAAAAGCCTGAATTCCATTTCCATCACTTACATGGTGCTCCGGAGTTCTTCCAGCTCAGCATCTTTACGCTGCCGTACCAGCTTCAGCGTGCTGATGAGCTCCGTGACGGTGCCGTCCAGCCCGGTGAACAGCTCAGTTAAGCTGCTCTGCTCGTCTTCCTCAGGTTCAAACTCTCTCGGAGAGTTTACGTGTTTCTTCGGAGTGACGGCTGTGATGCGGGTGAAGGCGCTCATTTCGCTAAATAAAGCTCCAAGCGGAGGCTCGGGAAGGTCCGAAGAACCTTAAGAGAAACACCTTGGTGTTTAGAGTTCACTCAGACTGACCTGGTACCAATAAACAGCCTGACATGTCCAGTAGCTCCACCACCATATTGGAAACGAACTGTTGTACCTGTCGCTTCCGCTGGAGACGTGTTTCTGTCTTCCTCCTCCACAGTTAATGCAACCATGACTCTGTCCACAAAAGAGCTGGAGGGGTGTCGTCGCCCTGAGCTGTGGGGTCCTTCGGTATCTTTGCCCCTCAGCGATTCCGCTCCCTGACGAGGTAAATAAGGCAAAGGGGAAGGTGCTGTACACTGTGCATTCTGCTTGACTGAAAGTCTCGTAGGTATTGAGGCGTTACCTGCTCATTCAGGGCAGCATGGAGCTCATCGGTCAGTCCTCTCAGCGTGTGATGCAGTAAAGTGATTTCAGTACCGGCCTGTTCCAGCTTCTCAACTAGCTTCAGCTCTGCAGCGGCGGCCCTGGACTTGGTGGTGTCTAACTCAGCCTGCAATCTTGTATTGTGGAGCCTGCACACGCGCATGCACACACATTTAATGAGGAAGAAAAACGACGCTTTCTGTTACAGATTAGTTTTCATTTGCACTTACTTAAGTTGAGTCAGCTCTCCTTTTAGGTCCTCACACTCAAAGTTCCTCTCCCGAAGCCCCTGCAGGTTGGCCCTCAGCACACGCTCACTTTCAGACATCTGCTCCCTCGCCAACTCATTCTCCATCTGTAGGAACTGCCTCACACACACACACACACGCTTAAATGCAACACCTAAAATGATGACTCATCTTGAACTAAACACTGATTTCAGTTTCAGACACCAACCTCGTTCATCTCCCGGACGCCACTGAGTTGTGTGCAAACATCGTGGAGCTGCTGGATCTCTGTGTTCTGAGACTGCCAGAGGGTCTGCAGCTGACCGAGCTGCTCCTCTCTCTGAGCCAGAGCTCCACTTAACTCACACACACGCTGCTCTGACTGAACCAGTGACGTCTCCAACCTGGAATCAGCCAACACACATTAGTTAGCATTAGCACAAATGCATGGCAGCATTAAATGCTTCTCAAAGTACATCAGCATGTGATATAAAGATATCAAATGCAAGCTTGTTTTTTACATTCTAAAAAAAATAAAACCAACTGCCAACAAGTCTTCTCACTAATTCTTACTCGTTTGCTCTTTCTTTGGCCTCCTGTATGTCCTTCCATGACTGCTGCAACCTGAACACAGAAACGTTTAATAATCTGTGTGTTTAAAAAGTAGCGACTTGTGTTGTTATAGGAAATGCGTGAACTCTAAGGGTTGGTTACTTTGTCGTCTCTGCGGCGAGCGCCTGCTCCAGGAAGGCGTAGGACGCCAGAGTGGACGAAACGGTGGCCGACAGCTCTGTGGCCTTCCTCTCCAGCTGACCCCGCTCCTCCTCCCTTTCATTTAGCTTCTGGCGCAGAACTCCCATCTCTAAAAAGAAAATTTTTTCATAGAAAATTTACATTAAATTCATACATCTTAGAAAATGGAAGAAAGTCTTTTTTTATGTTTCAAGTTTAGTTCTTTTTTTTTTTTTACCTGATGTCAAAATTGTCACCTGCAGATTCAAATCACCGATCTGTTCTCTGGCACTTTGAAGACTCAAATTAGTCTGGTTGAGTTCGTCTTCCATCTGTCAAGCAGAACTGAAGTTAATTTCACTAATTATCCAGGCACCATCAGGTCACAGTTCCAGGATGCCGCGGGACCTGCTCTCTGTCTTCCACAGCTTGATCTCTTGCCAACGCGCACTCGTCTCGCTCTTTCAGAGCGGCGGCCGCCTTCTCGTTCAGCTGCTGGAGCATGGGGACCGCCTTCTGCAGAAGGCCCCTGACTCTGCAGAGCTGCCAAAGGATAAGAAACCATCCTGCTCACAATCGCCACAGTTGAATTTACGCAAATGAACAGGAGCCGAACCTACTTCTTCCGTCAAACCGGCCTGTTCCTTCATGGTTTCAGACAAAACCTCCGAAGCAGAATTCAGTGTGTCGTTGTAGTCTTGGTTTAATGCAACCTGGAGGAGGAAAGGAGACCACTTTAAATTTGTCTTTCATGTTATAGCTTTGCTGCTCAGGAGATTTTTAACGTAAATGGACCACAATATTTTAATCTTCTTCTCATCGATTCACTTTTTACACAATTCCAAATATCCAACCCACATTATTAATGTTGTTCGGGTATTTGGTCGGATATTTGGGTCAAAGATGGAAAATGATTACAGGAGCACTGTTTGCTGGATAAACAGAGCTCCTCTGTGTCTCCCTGATCTGTTACCAGCTCTGGGTGAGTCTGATCTAGGGCAGCAGACAGTTCTTGCTGAGAGCCCAAATTCCTCTCCAGCTCAAAGATTTCTTTGGCACAGTGTGTCCTCAGTTGCTCCATCACACCAAAAGCCTAAAAACAGAAGCCACAACTTCAGAAATCAATGCTAATACTAGAAAACATGCTGCAAATTAACAATGAACCAAAAAGGAACAGACCCTGTTAACATTTTCCATCAGACCAAACATATGCTAAATAAAATTTGCAACATAAGGAGGGCAATGTTTCCCTAATAACAGAGATAAACAACTAAGTAGGTTTGCCTCAGCACTTACCGCCTCCTTGGCTCTGAAAGCTTCCTCCATCTGCATCCTCATGTCATCCCTTTGCTGAAGAACTCCTTTGGCCTTCTCCATCATTGCCATGTGCACCTGTTTCGTTCGCTCAAACACGGACCTCATCTGACCGTACTAAACAACAAAGGAAAAAAACCCACACCATTCCACGATTAGACCATAATCTCACAAAGGCACGGCGCCATCACAGGATTTAGACGCGTTCACACACGTGTGTAACCAGGTTTTGATGATCTTCTCTGGAAACATCTTCGATTTGCTTCATGCTCGTGAGCGCAGCTTCTGTGTCACAGGTCAGAGAGGTCTGTTGGGACGGAGACACACACATTCATTGTGATTATGGACAAAGATTTTACCATTGAAAAGAAATTCATCTAAACAATTGTAAATAATGTTCGCACCATTGTGACTTTCATGTCCTCCATACAGACGGTGAGGTTCTGTAAGGACCTCCCATCCAACTCCAGCTCACCAATCCGTCTCAGAGCCTCCAAGTACAGGTCTCTGTGCATTGTTGTCTACATAAAAATAAATAAGCCATTAACAGAGACACATTGACCTTGCAACATCAACGGATGACCACAGACAAAAGCAGGAATATACACCGTGTGTGTTCACCTGACTGAGTTCAGTGTGGTCCGTCTGCACTAGTTTCTCTCTGAGGTCCGAAGGTGCAGGGCCGGCAGGGCACACAGACGCTCTGGCTGTTGCCAGCTGCTGAACAAGTGCCTCCACCATGATCATGCTGGACCTCAACCTCTGCTCCAGCTCTTCTCTGGGAAGACCCTCCAGACTTCCGGGTGGTACACTGACAGCACAGAAACAAAAGTTTTAAGAAGATACAGGTGAGTTATCTCACGATAATGGGCCAAATACTGATGAGGCAGGTAATCCAGAGATGACACCTACTTCCACAGGAGTGGGTCAGTCAGAGTGCAGGTATCCACCACAGAGAAATCCCTCTTTCTCTCAAACTGGCCAGATGTGTTGACGCTGTGTTCTTTATATTTCACAGGACTGGTGCCCACGCAGATGCTGTGGGATCCAACTGGAGTTGCTTGAGTTTTCGGGACTACGGAGACAGTCGGAGGAGGAAGTGGTGCAGTGGCAGAACCAGGACCAAGGTTGATCTTTCCCGACGCTAAAAGCAGGAATTCTGCCATCTGTCGAAGCTGCTGTTGAAGAGGGCCGTCTGGAATCAAAGGAGCGTCCACAACTGGATTCTGCACCTGTGGCTTCTGGGCCACTTTCTGCACCGGTTCAGTGACCAGGCTTGGCTGGCACTGGCCAGCGACCGCTGTAGAGTTGAGCAGGGGATGTGGCATCGGGCTCATCAGCTGCTCGGCCCATAATCCTGCAGGGTTGACGTTAACATTTGCCAGTAGGCTCTTGTCAGCCTCGAGGGCAGAGTCATCAGTCAAAAACTGGTCCACGGATGGAGCGTTTTTAGCCTCTAATAAAAACACAGAGGCTCTCCTCACAACAGGACTGAGCTGTCCCAGCTGCAGAGCTGAAGCCACCGAGGGGCACTCTGAGAGCACCTTTAAAACATCAGAGATGATTTCTGCCTCAGGTTTTTCTGCAGAGCTACAGAGACCTGCAGCATTTGCCGATGCTCCAATAGCGCTGTCTTTTGCTTCGCTGGTTTGTTGGGGTCCGATGTCCACGTGCTCCTCAGATATATACTTCTGATTTTCTTCTACAGGCATGGAGCTACCTTCCGACGCTGCATCCTGACTGCAGCCAGATGACTCTGCTTCAGGATGTGATGGATACAACACAGTGTCCTTTTCTAGCATTGGAGAGCTACAAGATTTATGAACCGAATGCTTACAGGATTTATGAGGCTGCGAAGGTTTAGAGAGTTCGGAAGGTTCTGGATCGAACACGTCAGTGTTTTTGTTGCTCAATCCGTCGGAGTTTTCTCCATTTTGATCCTTTTTGTTGGCAGTATTTAAAATGTTGTAATCCAGACCCGGGACGATGAGAACCTGGTCCTCCAGCCGAGCAGAACCTTTCTGAGTAAACAGAATATCATCCGACTCTTCGGTCTCATTTCCAGAGCTCTTTAAAGGCACCGATTTAACACAAGCTGGATTTTTAGTCAGGTCACCTGATAAATCAGGGCTGTTACGATACGCCTCTTCGGGAGCATCAGGGACATCAGGAAGAGTTTGATGAGTAAGAACGCAGCTGTCAATCAAGGGAGATGGATCCGCTTCGATATTACAGTATGGATGATCTAAATGTTCACTAAGGTTGTGAACATCTTGCACAGTGGTGGATATGCTTGGATCAGCTCCATAAATGCACGACTTACTGCAGGCTGAAGTTTGTCCAGCTGGTAGAGGAACAGTCTCGGACTCAAGTGTAGCGACATCAGAAATCTGAATCTCACCTCCGGTGCAGTTAAAGGATTTGTAGGTGATGTCGTTCACCCTTCTGGAACGTTCTTCAAAAACACTTTCATTTGCAGAGGAACTGGATGGAACAGCATCATGGGTTGTACCACAGTAGGGATGATCTACAGGTTCCACTTCATATTGTTGGTTGAGAACAGACAAATTTGCTGTATTTAAGCTGCTGCGTTCTAAATGTGGAGAAAACAGCAGGTGTGGCTTGGGAACTATCTCATCCAGGATCGTAGTCATGTCCAAAATTTGTACTCCACCACCATCGCAGACGAGAGATTTCCAAGTTAGATGGGCAAAATCTTCTGTGGCACTTTCGTCCTTCAATTTTCCCAAATCTTTTGGAGAGCTAGAGATTTCACTTGCTTTGTCAGCAACGAGCAGAGCATCTTTCATCTCCGGGTTGTGATAAGGGTGATCTACATGGTCAGCACAGCATGACTGATCTATCATACAGCCAGAGTTGTCCACATCTTCCGCCTCGCAAGTGTTGTTCATTCCTTGATCCAGGGGCAACATTAAACTCGCTTCTGCCAATAATGAAAAGTCTCTAATCTCAACCTCCCCGCCAGCACTGATGAAGGATTTATATGTGACATCTCCACATTCAAAGGCCATCTCAGCATTTTTCAAATCAGTATTGGCACTTGTTGGTATTTCTTTGTTGGTTAAAAAAGACTCTGGGTCAGACAAAGCCATGTTTCCCTGGTGATTAGAATAAACGATAAAAGGTGTCACACAGGATGTTACGAACAGGCACATTGCCAGATACGATCACCTCACTAACCTTCATCAGATTGACATCTGCACCGAGCACAGGTTTGGGTTTGGACCACTGAGTTGGCATCGCTTCATTTTCCAGACTCCTGAAGGGGGTCCGGACTCCATCTCTGCCTAAAGGCTGCATCAACACAAGTAACCAATGTTTAGATCACTTACTGCTCACTTCTCTACGTACACAAGATACAAGTCTTACAAAGGCGTCCCCACTGGAACTTGACATCCTGGAGGACATTTCCACGGAGTAACGTGCAACTGTAAATACAGATAGTTTGTTCTTTTAGTGTTATTACACTGAGATTATGTAATCAAGATGTGCGCTTCGGCTAACTAAACTGTTCGGATAGCGGGTTCTGACAGGAAAACTTAATTTGTACATTTATCAGCGCTAATTCCAGAGCACATTCATGTCGATATTTCAATTAATCTAATAATGCAGCCCAACAAAATGAAAAAGCAAACAAAATTATATACGTCATAAATATCGTAATGCACATTCGGGGCTATATTGACTCAAATTATAACCAGCGTTAAATTAATGACGTGAATCTATTTTACAAGGTGGTCTACTGAGGAAGAATAGAGGGGACACTTACCCAACAATAGTTTCTAGTCAGTTATAACAAGTTATTTCCAAAAATGAGAAGATAATCACTTTTAACTTTGAGCTTCCATCAACCGCGTTTCATTCAAAACACAAATGTCACTCCTCTGATTGGTGGCTTTTCTTCTTCTGTGGTTCAGGGATCACGCGGGCGTTAAATACCTTAATTCACAGACTGTCGCCCTCTTAAGGGAAGACGTTGGTACTGCACAGTTGGGTTTGAGGCAACGATAGTTTATTTTGGTGCGTGAAACTGTATGAAAACTACATTTATTTTTACATTTCGATTTATTTTTTATCTATTTTTGATGCATTCGAAAGAACTTTAATCTTGCACTCACAACTGACCCAAAACAAAAGTCTGGTATCTACTCATCCATAATTAGTTTGGTTTGGTCAAAATGAAGAGCACTTGATGGTCGAAATGATGTATTTTAATGTAAGAGTATATGAATACAACCAAGTATTTCCACATTTTTGTAGACCAGTAAAGCTATAATTTGCTTCAGAGAAACACCACCATGGAAGAAAAACTCTTGATCAAACGTATATCAATAAATGTGCAAATTATTGAAACTAAATTAAAATGCTACTATAACTACATACAGTTGATATTAAATCTTTAAACTGAACAACATTTAAAATATATTCCAATTCATATCATTGATCTTTAAAAATGCTCAAACGCAAAAATCAAACACACGGTCAAACACAAAAATCGCATTTGACAGATGAGAACACATAAATTCTCAGGACTCTGACAGATCCAGACCCATCTGCAGGGAGGCTCCTGAGACATCGTGTTGAGGAAGAGGTCGCACCTGTAGCACTTCAGCAAACCCGTCTCCAAACCAGCAGGTGACGTGAGCTGTGTCCAAGGTAAAGAAAAAGAGTCTGTCTCTGCAGCGATTCCTCCTATAGACGGACCTTGGATCAGCTGACAGCACCCCACTGATGGCAGCAGCCGCCTCCTCTGTGCTGTGCAGAAACTTGAACTTGGGTTTGTTGGTCTCTCCAGACCCTGTGTGACATGTCGCATTGTTAGACGGAAAGGGGATGACGTTTATGATTCTTTATTGCATAGTTGACATTGTATTTGTGGTTATGGATAAATTCCTATCAAATTTTTAGTGGCTTCCTATAGAAGAGGACCAAGATAGTGTGGTTAATGTCATAATTCAGTCAGAAAAGTCTGTGTACCCGTAAATAGAAAAACATATTTCAGTCACAAGTGACATTATTAAATGGAAGTAGAGAAGTAAAATACTTGAAATCACAGTAAATTTTGAGATTAATTTAGCAGAATAAAAAAACTCCAGTAAAGTACAAGTAAAAATGTTTGACATTTTAATAATCAAGCCCTCTCAAGGACAAAAATAATACACCTGTTTGTGATTCAGTGTAAATTTTAACTGACCTGCAAAGTCTGAGGGGAGGAACTCCGCCAACTCTCGCTCTGCGTTTGGTGTGAATCGCACTTCCAGACTACCAACAGGGGGCGCTCTGATCCAGCCAGCGATGGTGCTGTAGGCCTCTTCTCCAAAGGTTAGATCGCCCGCAGTTGACTCCAGCCGTTCAGTTTTGGGAGGGACAGGAACTTTGTCTTCGCTCGCATGACCCACCTGACAACAGTCACTCTGGTTCAAATAGATTTTGACATCCTCCAGCACGTTTGTTAAGCTTTTGCTGGGGGAAAACCGAGGAGCCACTTGAGATGAAAGTGGAGCAACGGCACGGACGCCTTCTGAAAACAGATCCTCCATATGTTCATCACCAAATTCTTTGCTTTTAGAATCACATAGAGGCTCTGTATCTGATTTATGATGTACTGACGCAGAACATGACGGTAAATCATGCAACTGTGGGTCCAGGTCCTTCCTGGTGTGGGGGGAGTCGTACTCTGGGATGTAGGGCTTGACATCTAATACTGGAGTGCCATCGATCATGTCAATGTCAGACAGATATAAAGTATCACCTGTAAAATAACATTTTAGGTGAGCTTGTTTCAGCCAAGCAGAAGTTACTCCGATGTTTTTGCCTTGTTGATGTCACTTACCTACAACTTTATCAAGTTTAGCTAACGTTAGGCCCAAGGCATTCGGTCGATGAGGGCTGCGTGTTGAGTATACTCCAACCTTCTTACCATCGAGTCTTGGAGGTTTTACTTTAGCTTTGTAACTGAGGTGTCCGTTTTTGTGGAAGACAAAGACAATCCTGCAGACCAGAAAACAGAAAATGATCAGTGGGAATAGAAAATGTGAACACGGAGGAAGTTTTAAAAACTCTTAAAGTGAAGCGAAATCGAACACTTAAATGCAGTCTGATTGGAATTTGGCATCGCATTAGAATTTGGCCCTTGTCCTAGTTTACATGCGACGGAGAATGTGGAGACAGGAAGATGTCTTCCTCCTCAACACTAGGGGGCGATATGCATCCTTTCTGCTGCTTAATTCAGTCCTCTTTACAGTTGACATATTGCATTACCAACAACAGGAAGATGGGTAATCATACAGATTTACTCATCTCGTACGTAATGTATGCTTCACTAATAAGATGCACAGCTTTCTTGAATGCTTGTCTTCCAGGGTCATATGCCAGCGCGGGGTTTGTTAAGCACGTACACGTGCGTTTCCTATTTTAACTCCAATTAAGACGTATTCATGCCGGAACGAATCGATTTCCAGTCACGTTATCTTTGTGTCTTAGTCGGCTGAGGAGAACACCATCCCATTCATATGCACTTCAGTTGTCCAGTGACGGTTGGATTGAGGCAGTAATTGTCATGTAAGCAACACGCAATCATCCCGAATGTGTTGACGAAAATGCAATTTAGCACATTCGAATTCATCCTTGGATACTTTCATGCACTAAATGAAGCAACTGTATGTGTACTACCAGATGTGGGAGTAGTGCTCCAGGCCGAACAGAGAATGCTCAGGGTTATTGAAGACACTCTGCTGGATGCGCAGTTCGGCCCTGGAGGGCCCACAGATGGTCGGCTGTCTCGGGGTCGCGTTTTTGACAGAGAAACAGGAACTGATGTAACCGATGGGGACTGTCTGGACGTTTCCTGTAATGTTACAACAATGCAGATGATTGCATCAATACTTTTCAAAAAGGCTACTACTGGAAAAAGACATGTATATGCCACACAGCTAAAAAAATAAACATGTTCTAAAATTACTGACCATTGTTTGAAAATGAGATATGCTAGTTAGAGTTATACTGACTTAAGAAAACAAAATAGATTACGTTAAATTCTTTAACAAGGATATCTATCTGCTAAATGACAAGAGAAAGGGTGTTTTGTATTCTGTGATGTATATTGAATGTTTTGGATATGCCTAAATTGTGGGACGTGTTGCGGATTAAAGATTACCCCTCTCTAATGCAGCCTGTGATAGGTCTGGTGCAGGTGAGGGTGTTATTTGCTCTCCCCAGGACTGTCTGAGTCCACTCGTTGACACACTGGACTGAATGGCCATCATGTGTTTGCGGTTAGCTCTGATTGCGCTGTCCAACATCTGCCTGTTCAAAACACGCCGCATATATAAACAATACTTACTAACTATATAAATGAGTACAATTTTTTTGCCAACGATTATGGCTATTCAAAATAACACTTAGGATTTATTTAGAAGAACAGAGTGCCAAAGTTTTAATTAATTTTAAATAAATCATTGCACACAACGTAAACACACCTGAGATTCTTGACTTCCTTTCTCATCACAGAAACTTGCTGGTTCACTTTGTCGATGTTTTCGCGGCAGCAATCACCCGCGGGACCCATTTTTGCGATTAAAGAAACAGATTTAAAATGAAACTGACAGCTGTTCAATAAGTTAAGTGTTAAGAAGCAGGAATACACCGCACTGACACGAACACAGCCCCTCACGTGTGTTCGGAAGTACGCGTTGAACTTCCGGTGAGGCTGTCTCACGTGACATTACGAAAAAATAAAATGCATTTCTTGGAAATATTCCAATATTATTTCGTTTAGCCTCTTGCACCGTTTCTGGTACTTACGAATCCCATTTATACCTAAATCGCAGAAATTAATTTACCAACATTATATTATTTATATAAATGTAATACTACAAGTGTCCAGCAGATGTCAGTCATTGTTAAATGTATTTTTTGACAGAAATTTATTTGCAGTGTTTCGGTTTAGGCTTAGATAAACCAATATTCTTCAAGATACAAATAATGTACATTTAACCTGCATGTACGGAATTTTATCACAAAACAGTTTATGGAGCATTTACACTGCTAATCCAATAATACTATAATTAATACAAGGTTTAAATACCCCTTTAATGTACTTCATGACATTAAAAAAGATGTATTCAAATATCTTGAAGGAGCAGCTACAAATAACAGAACTTCAAGATCATTTTCATTTTGCAAAAATTTCAAATGCACACTGACTATATAGTGTATATGCACGCCATACCAAATGAAACAGAATGCCGGACTAACAAGCTATTAAACTATATAGTTTAGCTTCATGTACATATTCAATGTCAAAATGCTCTTATTCCCTAGAAATTATACATCTAAGAAGATATTGAGCTAGTCACCCTTTTTTATACATTGAGAAATATAATTTTGTTTTTGATGCTCTATTATTAATTGCACTATTTCTCAACTGTATTTGAGAGACTGGTAGAGATAACAATGAAAACTCAACACATAATTCCATACTGTATATTATAAAGTTACAATAATGCAATCAAATAAATCCAGGATTAAAATATAGGAGAAACAGAGATTATTAGCATGTATATACTTTAAACAAATAAATCTATTTTTTTATGCTAATAAAGACAGAATGGAACATACAGACCTTTATAGACTTTCTTTTTAAGCACACACCAAAATAAAATAATTCATAAATAATGAATCTATACATTTGTAAAGTGAGTCTCCACATGTTTGGTCTTTTCAACATGCTAACCACAGTTGTACTTATTCAAACTGCGAATGCTGGTTCCTCTAAATAAAATTACACTTCATTGGACAGTGAATCAGAGCAAGTTTTCCGACACATATTCTTGTGGAGGAGGTGGCGAGGAGAAGCTGGGAGCTGAGGGCATTTTGCTTTGTTCATTCATGTCAGCTGATGCTGTTTCTTTCACATCTAAAAAAAATAAATAAAAAGGAGCAAGAGGTGAAATAAGGTGAAAGATCTTTTACTATTTTAACATTTGCACCAGACAATCTTCTGGAAGTCTATATTTCCACCTGGTTACCTTCCTCTGCTCTTTTGGTTTGGGAGACTGAGAGATCTTGCTCCTCATCTGGGCCCACATCCTCAATGGTGACCTGGCCCTCCTTGTCCTGTTCCTGCATCTCATTGGGAGCTGCGGGAGGACCGACATCTGCAGCTGGAGGTGCAGCTGGGGCAGGGGCTTGGATGAGGACCGGAGCATCTGGAGCTGAAGCGGGAGTCTCTTCCTGGACGGGGAACTGACCTTCACCTGGAACTTTGGTGGGAGCTGCGGCAAGAACTGAGGGCGCCTGAGTCAGGTTGGTAGAAGGGGTGAAGCTCTGGACTGATCCAAACACTGGCAGGGGAGCAGCGGTGACAGACGCCGCCTGGGATTCCACGGCAGTCAGAGTGAAGAAGGTCTGATCGGGGTCGATCTGAACAGGTTCAGACGCCACCACTGCAGGCCCTGCTGCCACCGCCGCCTCTTCCTGAGCGGCAGATATCTCCTGCTCAGGCTCGGCCTTCCTGGGCCTCCCCCTCTTCTTCGCGCCGCCGTTGTTCCTCGTGCGCCTCTTTGTCGGGCTCTCCTCTCTGGAAGAGCAGAACAAGCTCAGCAAGAGTGGCTGTTGATATTAGCGCTTTGTGAGCAAAGCATAATAGTACAAAGTCCTTGACCGGGAACTGGTCAACTTAAACACCAGTGCAACCTTTGGCTTCCTTTTGCTCCGCGAGTATAAAGCAGAGCAACGATAAGCGGCTGATAAGGTTGACACAATATGCAGGACAGTAGATGAGAGACATTTCTACAGACAAGACACCGAATTTGGTAAACCTGTGAGAGCAAATCCAGATGGGCGCCACTGTAAATGTAGGTCACTGCACTAACTTTGTCCATAAATTTACCCATAAACCCACTGGTTAGTCTCCTTCTCTTCTGCTTCGGCCTTCCTCTTCCTGAGAAGGTCCCTGTCCCTCAGACGTCGCCGGATCCCACCTGCGAAACAGAAACGGGAGGCAAATGGCGCAATCAAACCACTTCAGGGACCTTTTCTTCAGCTTTAAAATATCTGAACTGCCAGTGCTTGCAAACGAATTACCCAGCTCCTTGACGTTTGGAGCGAAAGGAACTTAACAGAAAAAACTAAAAGAAAAGGCAATTAACAAGAAAAGAACATGAAATTTAACCTTGTTCCTCATTCTGGTCTTTATATGGCGACTCCTTTCTCTTCTGCTGAAAGGGATCCTCCATGCTGCGTCCCGGCTATGAATGAGTTGAACTCATTTATGGCGCGACTACAGACTAACGTCTGACTGTTCTCTATTCCCACCCCCAAATGAATTATCTGGTTAACCATTACCATAGAGTTGGGAGAGTTCTTGCAGTCTGGGTCTTATCATATTTGTAAAGCTGGAGGGGTTGGCACAGACGGAGACAGAAAAGCAGCCCGCTGACGCTGCTGTGGGTGAAAATATCGACACTGTCTGTGCCAGAAAAGGGGGCACTAAAGTGAAGATGTGGGCCGGTAATTAAAAAAATAAAAAAAACATGTAGAAAATGGCATCAAAGAGTGGAGAATGGCGTCAAAGTAACTGCACAGAAATGGTGATTACATTGACTCTGACAAAGCTGGAGAGTTGATAAGTGTGGAACCAGTAAAGCTTCATAAAGTTCTAACAGTGTTCTTGAACAGCATTTATTTCTAATAAAGTGTTCTTTCTGAGAGATTAGATAAAACATTAAATCCAGGAGCCTTATCTCACAGGTGGGGAAACGCTCAGTTGGGGTGTGTTCTCAATCTGCTCACAACACATTGAGCCCCGTTTTGTGTGTGTGTGTGTGTGTGTGTGAGAGAGAGAGAGAGAGAGAGAGAGAGAGAGAGAAAGAAAGTGAAGAAGCTATTTGGCGAAGAAAGAACCTGTCAAACAGAGAAAATAACACTTAACTGCCAGTTGCCTGAAGCACTGTGGGAGTTTGAGGGGTGTGTGGAGGTTCTGCCATTTGAATTCCGCAACACACACTTTGAGGATTATATCAGAACTGAAGTTCAGTCAGAATTATTCGGGTTTACTCATGTTGTGTGCCTGTTTTTCATTTTTATTTTTCCCATTGCAATAATGGCGTTGACGTGAGCCGACCCTCCAGATGTCATGTTTGAATAAAAACTGGAACTATGGTAGACAAACACACCCACGTCAGCTCCGACATGGAGTCAGTTGTGGAGTCAGTGAAAGTCAGCCAGCAGCAGATGATTGTTATCAAAGGCTCTCTCTATCACACACACACACACACACACACACACACACACACACACACACACACGCACGCACACACACACACACCCCTGCGGCCGAACAATGGAACCCGCGTCAAAGCAGGTGCTACAGCGCCCTCTTCTGGCGACACCGCCACATTGCTAGACACTGATTTAATTCCCCTCTTATCCAAATGGTTCTTGTGTAGCTCACATTTAACTCCCTAAATACCCAAATATGGATTATTTAATACGTCTGACCCAGCTATAGATGGGTGGGATTATAGTTTGAATTACTTATCTTCTTTAACTAATCTTTCAGCAGACTGACAAAGAATTTATTTCAGAAGCAAAGCTAATCGTCACCAATGGAAACTGATGTTCTTAAATATAAAGGCCTTGGCTTCCACGTTTAAGGGTCTAGTGTCTCAGGAAGTAAGGGGGTGGGTGGGAGGGAATGGCCCTCTCCCTGAATATACAATGCTCTCTTTACTGCATGGCAAACACACGTGTCCGAAAGAATTTGGCATCAATGAAACCAAAAGGGGCCACTCGATTCATTCATCATGACCTTTATTGATCAAATTCGTCCCAAACAAAGCAGCGAACTCACCTGTGGCCGCCAGACAACAGGTTATAAACGCACCAATAACCCGTTTTTTGGGAAAAAAAACCCCAAAAGAAATGTTTCAGAATCATGCCTCACATTCCACATTGTAACACAACGAAACGCGCGCACACACACAAAAAAAAGACACACCAAAGGTCACTGAACTTTTATTAAGTTTTAATCGGACAAAGTTCACCACATAACCCACATTCACATTATTATTATTATTATTATTTTTACAAATGTTTTGTGTATTTCAGCGGGCGACTCGCTTCACACGCACGCACGCCCGCGCACAAACGAGCGCGTCTACAACAAACACAACACACCACATTCCTTGCAGGAATAAACTGCACCAGAGCACATTAAGGGGCAGCGTCATGTTTGGTGACTGCAATGCATTTGTAGCTGCGATGGCCGTCTGCGGCCGCAGATGGCGCTGTTGAGCATATATTTTGTTTCAGTCCCGTTTCCCTCCATGGTTTCTCCTCTCTCCGACTAACTTAGCGTTAGGCTCAGTTCATTATACAGTCCTATATTCTCCCTCCGTTAGGGCATCTCTGCCTTCGGACTGAAGATCCCACCAAAACCCGAGAGAGAAAAGTTTAACTTTCCCAGGGCGAGATGGAAATGAAAAGGAGGATCCACTTGGAGCTAAGAAACAGGACACCGTCTGATGTGAGTCGTGCTTTTTAAAACCATCCCTTAGTTTTCTGGCTAGCCTCGTTAGCCAGCTTGCTACTTTTTCTGCTTTGCGAGTGACCTGTGCGGCTAACGCAATGGTGACCACATGGGCTTTACATTGCCCCCTTTTCGCGCTGGTAGCAGGGCGGAAAACACTCGCACAACAGCCTTATTCTTCAAACCGTTCGGGTTTGGGCGTATGTGGCAACCAGACGAGGAAAGCTAAATTCAATCGTTACTTTGAGACGGCGATTCCCCTGCTCGCTGGCATTATTGCGGCGCTTTAACCGTTTCGTAGCCTCTTTGCTCAGCGCTGCACGCAGGATCCAGCCCGGGTCCTTCGTCGGAACACAATTAGTAAACTTCTTTTAACGCCAAATCGGGACCATTTCGAACCGTAGCGCGTCTGGCATCCCGAGCGGTACGTTTAATACAGACACTGGGAGCCATGTTTGCTGCTAGCCTAACTGCTATAACGGGGCGCGTTTTGAATTCCGGATTATTCTTTACAACTCCGATGCGTTCGGCTGCAAAAAAAAAAAGAAAAGAAAGAAAGAAGAGAGAGCCCGATTTCGACCGTAAACGCGTCAAAGGTGCGCCGGGGAACCGTGGAAAGATTCTCTCTTTTTGGCGGAGTAGATTAGCAGCGATCCGAAGCGACCAGATCCAGCGGAGACAACAAAAGTCACTTGATTCACGAGTCATCCACACCGTGACAATTAAGCACCGATCGGCCGAAAATATAAACTAGCAACAACCGGCGTCCGCGTTTTGGCCAAAACCGCCTTTCGGCTGCAACAAATCGCAAGTTTAGAGTCGAGCGCGCAGCGGCCAAATTCCCCTTAAAATATCTGGCGACTTGTGTCGCCATCCAAAAGAGTGTTTTGACCCCCCGTCCAAGCATCGCATATTTATTCCAATAAGCCGCCCCGGTTCGCGACGATCGGCGGTCCCAACCAGACAGCAGCCCCCCTAACTTCGCATTCGTTCCCGCCATATTCCCCCCGTGGCTACGCTGCTCCAAACACGCCAAAATGTCCAAATGTATAACCCCCTCCTAACGCGCAAAACACCGAGTTTTGTCCGTCATCTGTCGCCCTCGGAGCGGAGCTGAGCATTTGTAGCCGAACAGATGGGTTCGTTGGCCAGCGGCTCCAATAACCGGGCCAGGCTGCTCGAATGACGCGGAGATCCGGTGCGCCTCGCTTGCTGCGTGGGCACTCAAACACTCGACCGCCGGCGTCCCGGCTCGACTCATGCACGCATAAAACCCTGATTTAACACGAAAAAAAAATCGTCTTCGGTGGTGTATAATAGCGGTTAATCGGCTTTCCAAATACCACTGTGTGCCTCTGGAGTGTTCAGAGGACTGTATACTGTATCTCAGGAGTCGCCATGTTGTCATTCTGTCGTCTTTGAAGCTCTGGGAGAAAGGAACTGTCTCCATCTTTGTTTTTACTAAATTTCCGTTCTCAATATATTCCCTTCGCCATTTCGCCCCGAAAACGACGCCGAACCCTGCGATAAACGGGCGGTATCGGCCGTTCGCTCGACGACAAAGAATATTCCACTTCCCAAACTGAAAGCTGGCGTTAAGGGGAAAAAAAGTCACATCTTTACGAGGGGTGTATTCGCAATCCTTCCCGCTGCTGTTGGGTTTGCTAATGGCGGGCGGACGGGCTCGTCGGGCTGCTCCTCGGCACGGCAGCGTTTAAAAGGGGGCAACGGCTAGCATGTAGCAAGCTAGCACGCCGAAAATCATTGCGTTTGTCATTAGTGCCCACCATTAGTGCCGCCGCGGCTCCGTGCGTGTGCACAAAGAGGCTGTTTCACGCAGCCACCGTCTGCAGAGGAAGTTCACAACGACCCGCGAGTGTTTCAGGCGGAGACACGGTGTCCATTTAGGCGATTTTTAAAGCAAGAAGTCGTGTTCTTTGCCGTTTGTCAACAACTTTTTTTTGTGTGTGCGTGTTCCAAGTGCGTGTGCGGCGCTGGATTGCGCAACCGGTGCTGGTTTTAATGGAGCCAGTCTTACTCCGCCTTTTCACTGGTTTTTCTAATGTTTCGCGACAACTTCCCAACGTGTTGATTATTTTTGCACAGCCCCCCCCCCTAATAAAGACCATTGTGAAATGCTGCTTTCTTTCACACGTGTCCGCACAATCACTTTATTTCTTTGATAATTTAAGCACATTCTAAATTCAGTCGGCTGTTATTATTGAGACATGTGCATGAATGAGAATGGTCACACTTAAGGGACTCCTCATAAAATAAATGTTTTTTTTTTAGGTACGAGAACTTGTGCTGGACAATTGTCGATCAACTGAAGGAAAAATCCAAGGCCTCACAGAAGAGTTTGTCAACCTGGAGTTCCTCAGTTTGATAAATGTCGGTTTAGTGTCAGTCGCCAACCTCCCCAAACTAGCAAAACTCAAAAAGGTAACCACCTTTTGTGCCTGGTCCTCATGTTGCATCCAGTGGATCCAATCTGGAATAACCACCGTGTTTCGCTGTCTTTCAGCTGGAGCTGAGCGACAACAGAATCAGTAGCGGCCTTGATGTTTTAGCAGAAAAACTCCCCAACCTCAGACATCTAAACCTGAGTGGCAACAAGTTGAAAGACATGAGCACGTTGGAACCTTTGGTATGTACCCGCCGGCCACGCTGTCTTTCTATTGTTAGCTTATCTCACAGCTCTTTTTTTAGGCGCGAAGTGGTTCGGAAGAGCTCAAACTTGCCAGAAATGACTGTATTTACTATTAAAATGACTCAATGAAGCAACAAGGATGCAGCAATGCCGTGTGCGGTGTTGAAGTGATATTCTGTTGTAATAAATACTCCGTTCTCTGCTACGTGTGGCAGAAAAAGCTGGAAAACCTGAAGAGCTTGGACCTGTTTAACTGTGAAGTGACAAACCTCAACGACTACAGAGAGAGCGTGTTCAAGCTGCTGCCCCAGCTCACCTACCTGGATGGTTACGACATAGAGGACAGGGAAGCGTCCGACTCGGACGGAGAGGTCGACGGAGACGGCACCGACGACGACGAAGACGAAGGTAAGGACCCCGGTTTGCCCCTCTGGGGGAAACTCCGCCACGGTGACCCACGGTTCTGTTTGCGTTGCAGAAGGAGAGGAGGAGGACGACGAGGACGGAGAAGAAGAGGACTTTGACGAGGAAGAGGACGACGAGGAAGACGAAGAGGAGGTGGAAGGAGAGGAGGACGATGATGAGGTCAGCGGAGAAGATGAGGTAATGCGCTGCCTCTCTATTTTGTCCTCGGCCTTTTGGATTAAAGTTGGAGTCGTTTCTGATCGGGCTGGTTTGTTCTGAAGGAGGAAGATTTCGCTCAGGATGGAGAGGTGGACGAAGAGGACGACGATGACGACGACGAAGATGATGGTATGTAGCAGTCCACAAGACCAAGCCAATGTTGACTGTAGAAGAGTTCCACAAAGCTAATATCCTGTTAATCGGGAAAGCTGCTGGAAGCTCCCTGACTTTCAGATTTCAAGGTCAACGACCAACAAATAGCAGATTTATTGTCTTGAATTTAACAGAATTTACTGACCCCTGCTGGTTACTTAGAGGCGTCATGTCATTGACCAGTTAATGCCCAGTTAAACATACTCAAACCACTCAGATAAGACTGGGGAATATTTAATATTGAACTGACGTCAATAAAGAGTCTAACTGGTGCGTCGAACCGCTTTGCTCCCCCCCCCGCCCCCCCAGAAGCAGACGCCGGCAAGGGCGAGAAGAGAAAGCGGGACCCCGAGGACGAAGACGACGAGGACGACGATGAAGACGACGATTAAACTAAAGCAAAGCTGGGAGCGAGCTTCTACCGAGTTTCCCTTCTCCACCCAGCCCCGGCCTCCACCCTCCTACAGCTTGCACCGCATTTGTAACCCCCCCTCCCGCTCTAAGCTCTTTTTACTGGGGCAAGACTGTACTGGAAGGGTGGGCCAAGTGGAGCTGCATTGTCATCAAGCCCCCCCCTCCATGGAACCGAGAGCCACCCAACAACCCTCCACCCCCCCCACCCCACCCCACCCGCCCCGAGGTTCTCAGGCGTCCCAGCACTCAGCATTCCACAATTTCACTGTTGACCCCCTCGTTATGTATCTCGTGTGAGGACTTTGGGACTGGTATCTAGTTTTTGGGTCTGTGCTTTTAATATTTTGCTGAATGATTTTTTGTTTTGTTGAGTTTATTATTTCTCTTTTGTCTATCCCCCCCCTCCTTATTTTTTTTCCCAATAAAATTATTGCTATAGCAGCTGTGCAACCAGCGAGCCATGATTTTTAGTGTGGCTGCCTGTTGCACAAATCAAGGTTGTAGCTACATTTTTACTTTCTGTATGACAAAAAAAAAATACAAACAAAAAAAAAAAAGCCAACTTTGTAAATAAAATGTTAACAATTTGTGCTTTGCTCTCGGTCTGGTTGGTGTTCAGGAGCGGAATTTTGGTCGGTTGGTCTTTAAACGGGTCCGTTTGAACCACCAGAGTCCAGTTTTAGATCAGATTTATTGAGCACAAAGTTGACTGAAACCCATCTTTTGTGTTTTCTTGCATTGGCTCCAATTGTTTCAATATTCTAGACTGTAATTCTTCATTCCGTTAACTCTGAGCCCGATTTGCTGGCTTTAAACTGGTAAACCTGCTTCCCTGCTGCGTGCATGAGCCTACAGGCCAGAGAGGATCCCTTCAGCTACAGGCACACGACCCACAGACAGCCACAGCCCTTCAAACGGTGTGAAAATGCTCTTTATTTTATCACAGGCAGGTAAATATTGTGTTCTGTCAGAGGCAAATAAGGGATTTAAAAAGAAAAAGCACTTGTGGAAGCGCTGTGAGCATGTTTTACATTTACAGAGAAAGGATTTTAACAGTTAAAACAAATATATGACCGCTCCGGGCAAGTCGGGGAACGCTACAAGGGGCTCAGGGATATAAGAGGTGAGCTTGGTTGAATACAGAGACCTCTGTAGTCAAATCACAGCAATTCATTAAGAAACGACAAAAACCCTGATCGTCTGCAGCGAGCACCATGGCGACGAGGACAAGCCATGAAATCAAGCGCTGGAAACACAATTCTCACACGACGGGGAAGGTGACGCTGATAAAGAGGTCAGAATCTGATTTTGGTCCAGTGTGATGAAAAAACTTAAATTCCCTGCAGATCTAAAGTTCTCATGAGGCAGCCCGTTGCACCTATAAGGCCCTCCGTAAACACACACCTTAAAATAAAATCAACGACTTATCCTCCACACACCTCTTTGATTAAATATGATAAAGACACAATAACTGTTATTTCAGTCTTGCAGCGGCCGACTCGAGTAAAAACGTTCTCACTCCTTATTAAAAAAGGGGGAAAAAATCAGCTACAACCTCCCGTTGTGTAAAGTTGATTCATATGATTTCTCGCATAAGAGTGATTTTAGATAACACGACTGGTAAAAGTGGTTCAAATGGGGCAACAATCAACAATCCTGGATTAAAATGATGGATTACGCAACACTTACTTACAGTACAAAACTGCATCAGGCCAAACATGAAATATCTCCTGAGCAAACGGGATCAGGGCGTGTTAATGCAGTCAGAAAAGCAGCGTGTGTGCAGGGAACGTGTCGATGGCCGACGTTCTGAACTGCAGGACGGCGTGGCAGGGTCACCCGGCGTTGACAGTCGTCACTGAGCTCGTGAGATTTTGGCAGTTTATGATCGACAATCCCGGAATTATCGATCACGCACTGGTTTGAACGAGTTCTCTTAACATGAAAACGTGAAAGGAGGAATGTCTTAAAGCGAGCACATTTACGCCGTCTGTTAAAAACAGCAAAAAGGACAAAATAATCTGACTGCAATATGGCTAAAATCAGGAATACCAGCCAGAACTTCCCTGAGGGAAAAACCCATTCCTGACTGCTTTCAGGGGGACGACCGACGGCAGCTTCTTTGGCCTTCTGTCCCATTATCATCACCCAGACACTAAAAACAATTAACCATTTACTACAACTTTTTATTCTGTTCAAATTGCTCAATTTCTACTGTTTAATTTGATCAAAAACTCCAGATAATTTATTTTAAAAAAACATTAAAATCTAGCTGAGGGGTGCAGATCTACGGCCCTGCTATGGCTTTAAATCTTTCTTCACAGTGGCTCTAAAAATAAGGAATTCAAGATCATAATTAGGTTGTTTTCTTTGATCGCAATAATTTGGGACAAACAAAGAGAAAGGCGGCCTCAGGTCCAGCAGTCAAACAGATACGCAGCAGGGGAACGCATCCAACCACGCAGACAATAAAACCTCACTTACAGTAGCTTCAATATTAGCGGAGGGGAGGAAGTAGGAATCACACTAGGAATAAAACAGAAATCCGCCTCTGTTTTTACAATCAGATGGGATGTTTGCGTCTACAAACAGAGACATTCAGTCAAGGTAGCTCCCGTCATCCGTTTCTTTCTCCGATATTCCAGAATGGATTTTTAAAAAAGCTTAAAAAAAAAAAAAAAAAAGAGCGATGAACTTGCATAGCTGTGCAGCGTAAAAATCAAAAAGGGAAAGGAAACATCGGGTGCAAATTAGTCGGTAAAGTGTTTAAGTGTATGTACAAGAACAGAATGTGCACTGTGGAATGGACAGAAAGGGAGGAAAGAAAGTTTGAGGTGAATCCTGGAAAAATAAAGTCACCCCTGTGCAGTGAGAGTGGGCTCAGTGGGGGGGAGAAGGTGGGTCAGGACCTCCAGGGGAGCGGTGGGCTAAAGCTGGACAGTGGTGGAGCTTTAAAGTGAGTTGTGAGAGTTTTTCATGTTCTTAATCTCCAGCTCCAGCTGCCTGATGTGCACGTCCCTGTGGTTGAGCAGCTCCCTCAGCCGGCGGATCTCCTCCTGCTGCTTGTGGAACTTCATGAGCAGCTGCGGACAGAATAAAAACGCAAGTTTTAAACCCAGAAGTGGAGGCATCGCCCTCCCAGACGAACCTGAGCAGTCCCCGTACCTCGTTCTCCGTCCTGGGGGGCGAGCAGAGCGAGTAGCCGTCTCCGTTGACGACGGCCGTCTGGCCCGCGTCGTCCGCCGCGCGGTTGCCGTCCTCGGCGCCCTCTTTGGTTCGCAGTTGGTCCTGGATGTAGCCGCGCTGTGCCGTGGCCGACCTGCTCTGCCCCCTGTAGCCGTCCGTCCCTTTGTTCATCTCCGGGTACGACTCCGCTACTTGACTTCCGGGCTTCAGCGACATCATCACTGGGCCTGGAAGACAAAAGAAAAGTCGGGAAGAAAAGTCGTTTTTAAAAAAAACCAAACAGAAACACGTTAAAAAAAGAGTGATATATTTAGCCAAAGACACACTGACCTTTGTCGGTACCGCTGAGCCACTCCCCTGCAGTCAAGGCCGGCATGTTCCCGGCTGTCATCGGATAGATGTCCTCCTGGTACGACTCCGACTGGAAGTAAACGCAGGAAGAGTGAACACTGGAGTCGTCACGAACGGCTCCTCGGTGAAGGAGTCAGCGCCTCTCACCCTGCGCGGCACGATCATGGAGAGCGGCTCGATGAGGCTCTTGATGGTGACCAGTTTGTAGAACCGGAACACCTCGCAGGAGCTGACGTCCAGCCCTCTCTTTGGCATCACACCTGAGGGGAGAAGCACCGTCTGAGACGCCGTTCATCAGCCGCGTGGTTGATGCCATTAGACAACGATGTCAGCACGAGGCCACAGAATAAAGGATTCAATAGTAGCATCAGACGTCTCGAACGGTGCCCGTGTTTAAACACCTGCAGCTGCAGGCGCACGTGTTGCCCGATGATTTATGGGCGGCTCGTTTGCCTATTCAAATCTTGTCCACGTTATTTGAACAGCCGCTTTGTTTGCAGCTGGATGAGAGGTGTCACCATTCTATACAGGTGAGACGGTGTGTGTGTGTGTGTGTGTGTGTGTGTGTGTGTGTCTCACCCATTCCTTTCTGAGGTAAATTAGAGCGGTACTCTGTAAGGTAGTGGATATACGGTTTCTCTGAGCTGATCTCGTAGTACCGTATGTTTCCGTCACCCTGACGGGAGCAATAAGGAGGCATTATATCGTCTCGTGTACGGATGCAGGGACGCTTCATCGAGCTCTCAGAGACACACCTTTCCAGCAATGTAAAGCATGTGGGTGTCAGGGTCGTAGAAAGGAAAGAGGACTCCCGACGACCCATCCAGGTTCTCCTGTACCAAAGGCGCAGACAGATCATCCTAGGAAGATACACAAACGACCAAAACACTTTATCAAAAAATCACTGATAAAAATCTTCACTCAAATCTGTTCAAAGCACTCTGCATCAAGGATAAAAAACCTGAGCTCTCAATCCCTAATCCACGCTGCGGACATAATCCCCCGCCCACAATAAACCTTCACAACGTGCCGCCCGGCCACAGACTGGCGGACGTCACCGCTCATGACTTGACCACAATCAAGGGGAGAAAAGCTGGATCTTCCTCTCAGGGATCCCGGACAGGGTGTCCACCAGAGGGCAGAGTTGTGCGACACATTGAAAAGTAACTGATTCCATAAAAGAGGCTAATTTGAGCTAATTTTTCAAAACGAGTGACATTTCTTTGCCATTTTCACTCGGTTGAGATCATTTGTGCCTTTCCCAGAGTGAACGCAGCAGGTTCAGGCGTCATCTTGTCATAGGGGGGACGCTCTCTGACACCTGGCCCACCTTCGTGTGGGTGAAAGTAATCGGGGGTGAAAAAACAACAAAAAGCAAGAAAAGTGGATCATTTTGTCACAGGACTCTGCCCCTGACGAGAGCGATTATGCCGCGGGTCTCACCTGGTCCCACAGAACCATCTGCCGCTCATTCCAGCGCGACGTTCCGGTCGAGAGCAGCATCTTCATGTTACCCAGGATCAGCACCTTGCTGGCTTTGTGCGTCTTGCAGCCGGCCTCCTGCGAGTCGCGGCATACAGTGAGGTAAATATCTGGTACAGCACCATACGTCAATTTTTACGAGAGCGTAGCGAATTAGCTCGACGGCTAACCGGTGGTGATGTAATGGTTCAGTTTGGCAGTAGAAAAGAGCAGAGCGGGCTAATTGAATGTGTGTGTCACTGGCTGGCAATTCAGAGGTGTGTGAAGTGATGTAGCAGGCCTGCTGCACCTAGAGGTGTCACTTTTGGCCGGATGGTTCTGGGCGAGAGCCCCGAGTGAGCAGCACTTAAACACTATTAGCTGCTTTTCCATACATTCACATGCTGGATGCTAATTTTTGGCCCTTACGCCTTATTGTGACGACTGTTCAACTCTTTCAGAGCCTGAATAATCTGTGTCTGGGATCGTACATGGACACACAGCCACGTGCACTCACCTGTAGTAGGTTTCCCGAGCGCGACTCGATGAGTCGGATCTTTCTGTCCCTGCAGGTGGTGGCGAAGAGGCTGCCGTCTGTCCCGAAAGACATGGAGAGGACCACGTCTGTGTGGTGGCTGATTGTCCGCACGGGGTTCTTTATCACCTGCTCCAGACAGTCCAGGTTCCAGATCATCACCTGTTCACACACATCACACACACATTTAGGACCCACAGGCCTTGCGAGTGCGTTTCATCATTACGATCGATGTGCTACAACTACAATAAATGATTAGATAACGCCTGAATAACAGTTTTTAACACGTTTATATCGAGCTAGCATGAATCCAGTGTGAAGGTGCAGTCGCATTGTTTACAGTGCTTCATAAAATAAGCAGCAACAACCGCTGCGTTGCCCAGCAACAGTAAACGAGGTTTACGATCACCTGATAAGAAGGTCGGGCCGCGGCAGACACATGACCCGTGACGCGTCAGCGGTTTCTGGGAGCCGCCTGAGCTCACCTGGTAGTCGTAGCCCGTGCTGAAGAGGATGTTGTTGGCGGTCGGGTGCCACTCGATGAGGCCCACCCTGCGCCTGTGACCCTGGAGCTCCTTCCACGGCACCGTCAGGTTCTTCAGTAAACCATGAGGGGGGATTTCCCACACTTTTACCTGTCGGCAGAACACACTTACTCATTCACGGCACCGTGCACTTTAAACACAACCTAAACTTTTCCCTTCACACTTTCACAGACTCTTGGCTTTACACGGGAAAAACCGAGTGCCACCCCGGTCCAACACCGGAGCCCCTGTTCTTTTCTCTTACTGTGTGGAGATTTATTCTCTTCTCTCACAGCTGAGGAATGTGTGGAATGACTCAGGGTTATTACTGAAGGTCGAACGGAGAGGCAATAAAATTATCTCCCTGCTGCAACATGCTCTTGTAAAAAAATTTTTTTTTAAAAGTCAGCAGGTCATCCTGGAAATAGACAAACCGTGGCGTCCTCGGAGCAGGAGGCGATGCAGTGGTCGTCGAAGGGATTCCACTTGATGTCTAACACGTTGCCTTTGTGGCCCGACACTCTGGGGTGGTGGGGGTCCACTTTGCCCGTCTGGGGGAGAAAAACGTGACCACAGTGAGATAGGAGCCAATCAATTAAGGCACATTTACATTAAATCTATAGAACCTTTGATTTGTATCACTGCCAACGGGACTTTCTGCCTCAACACGAGCGCTAATTATGTTGGCGAATCCTCGTCTTCCTTCACCTGTGGGCCACGCCCCCACCTTTTTAAGGTGTGTCCGGCCGCCGCCGGCATTAGTGAGCGCGGCGAGGGTCGAAGTTGCACCTTCTCGAGGCAGTGAAGCGAGGGGGAGGTGAGCAGGGCGGGGGTCACACGGTGAGTTATGCCATTCCTGAGCTTGTGTGCAATTCCCACCCACCCTGGCGATCGCCCGCCGCCACCACGAATGATGGATCTGGCGTTTTTCCGCCAAGAGCCGGTTTAAATGTCACGCGATTATCTCGTGAGCCCAATAAATGCAAGTGATTCGTGTTCAAACTGGGGATGAGGAGGACGATAAGACAGAAAAATGAGGCAGAAGAGTAGAAAGCACATGACTACTGAGTAAATGGGCTGCTGGGGGGGTATTTTGGGGTGTTTCTTTTGGCTTGGCTGCACCAGTTCTATTTATAAACGGAGAGCAGGGCTGTGCAGGAGTAAAAGAAAAGGTGTCGCTTCACCTCTAGACAATTCTTTTTCCCTGTCCAACTATGTCGTTTTATTGTGCTTTAAGTTCATTTTTTCCTCACGTCTTCGCATATTTTGATGTGTTTTTAATTTCATGAAAAAGGAAAAGTTCCCCCTCTCTGCCCTAACCCATTTTTTTGGAGCTGTGCCTCCTCTCTTGGGGTCTGTCTTTTGCACAATAACGGTCATGTTTGGGATCGACAGAATTCCAGCTGTTAGCAGCTAGCCGATCAGAGCAGGAACTTTAACGTCCATGGTGGACACCTAGCTCGGCTCCTTCCGATCTGACCTCGTCACCGGGTGAATGGCAGGAGCAGTCGGGCCGCTGAGTGTAAAACCGGATGTGTCGCTTTAAAAAAGCACTTCTGAACAACCGTGACATCACAGAGGTGCTCACATGATGGACGGACAGGACCAGGAAGGCCCCTCCCCCGGCGCACTCGGTGATGACCGCCAGGAAACGTGGATTGACGGCACAGAAGGTGTTGTCCTGGACGCTGCGTGTGATCGGCACGCCATCATAGCAGCTCTCCTTGGTGGCGGCCTTACCGAACACGTGGCGGAACTTGGAGCTGCGGTACTGAGGACGCCATGTCATCTGCAAGAGGGGGGAGAAGGCACAGGAGGAGGAGATATAACTTCCATTTCACCTCTAGTTGTTCTCCTGAAGGACAAATCAATGCAAAGGTGATTTTAAGAAGAGGCTGTGACATCAGTCCAACCATATTTTACATATGTAAAATAATATTTCCTGGAAAGAAAAGATGATCACAGATCTTCTTTCAAGCTTGATAGATCAATCACTCATTTCTGAAATCCACTCATCTCGCCTCCACGTCTGTTACTGGAGTACATGCATTCATCACTCCTGTGAGAGATAAGTGGTGCTGGTCCACTGGGAGCAGGCCCAGTCAGCCAGTGTGTCTGGCCTGCTGCTCCGCCTGGCTCCCAGCACGCCTGCTGTAGCCTCATTACTTATGAATTACTAGTGGAGAAGGCTGATGGACAACATGTTAACACAACAAATGGGATTTAGAGCACACACTTATGCAGAAACTGTGCAGCCAAACTGGGGGGAACCGAAATATCGACACCAAATGATGACCCAATATATATATATATAATATACCGCAACGCACAATCGGAGCCGAGAAGACAAAAGTAACATGTGGTTAGGGCGCCACGGGTGTGGCGGCGGTGTTGGGAGTGGCTGGGAGCTCAGCGGGAGATGGAGGAAATCTGGTTAAAAAGAGACGGAGCTTCCCAGGTGGAGATCCACACTGGCTCACCCCCCCTCACTTTCTGCCCCGTCATACTGGGATATTTCATTACAAGACCAAGATCATTTAACACATCGATGTGACCATGGCGACAGCTTCTACTGTCGAGGATTAGCAGCTTTGTCATGCAAAAGAAAAAATGGGTAGAAGTTTGTATGAAAACAAGCTGCTGAACGATGAAGGTTTTTCCTCAAGGCTCCGTAATCATACGTGAGGACACAGAAGACAAAACATAAAATGATTACAGCCTAAATGTAAAATAAGCTGATATGTAGCGTCTGTGTCGCTAAAACAACGACCCCTGTGCTTGATGACCATCCAGAACCGAAGAGGAAGAGGCTGCAACTGTGACAACTTCCCCTCCACATTTCATCTGAAAAAGGATCCATCAGTCATTCCAGTGTCAGGAGACGTGCGCTCCTTATCTCACACACATTCCTCCGGCTGTTGTTTGCTGTTGTCACTGTCAATATTTTCACACTGGAACACCACGCGTGTCGCAACAGCGGCTCCAAATCTGTCCCTGATTGGGATCAGCCCTGTTAAAAGAATGCAACCTGCTTTTAGACTGGAACTGGGGAGGTGGACAGATGGGGAGAAATAAAGGTGGAGAGAGACAGAGAAATAAGAGATCTCGTCACGGAGAGCGGTGGCGCTCTGCTATTTTTACACCGGTTCCTCGTTGATCAAAGCCCATCAGTGACAGCAAGAAAAAAAAAAGATTTATGCGCAAAAGGTTTTAAAGTATTTCACCTGTAAAATAAAAGAGAGAGAAAGAGAAAGAGAAAGAAAAAGAAAGGTGGCACAGTTCTTTTCATGTCGTCTGGGACCAGTGAGTCACGGCTGGAACCGTAATAACGGAGCTATAAAAAGCTTAAATGAAAAAGCAGATTTAAAAAAAACCAAAATAGCGGCGCTGGACTTCTGGTCTCTATCTCTAATTCCTTATTCGATCAGGCTCGCGGCCACTTCTGAGGGCTCTGTGACGGAGGAGGAAGAGTTCAAAGATTACTGGTGTCACAATGTGGGTTACTTAACCAGCGCCGCTCCCAGAGCATCAAATCTGCCTATTCTAAAATGATAACGGTCCTGTCGTCAATACGCCTGCGAGGACTTCTGACCTCTGACCTCGTCAACCCCCAACCTGACTCGAAAATCACCCGAACCAAAAGCAGCAGCGGATCATATTTTGTAAACATCCAAAGTGTAACTCAAGATCTCCACGACAAGAATAACGGAGCAAATCTGAGTGGACGAGGCGCACTTCCCCTCGGTTTACACCGCCACACACAAATGACTCGTCATCGGATGACCGGTAAACCGATAGCTGCTCTGGCGCTTTAGAGCGCACATTTGGAAAGCTGGAGGTGCAGAGCAGCTGGGCTTACAGTAGTCCTTCGCTCCAGGAAGCTTCTTTTACGAAAACATGAATAAAGGCGAATTAATGATTAACGTGTACAGGAGCCTGGGGGGGTGAGGTGCGGATTATACAAATAAAACCAACCGACAGATGCAAAAGAAAGCCGCGTGACTCAGACCACGCGTGAAAAAAACCTGGGTTCTCCAACAGGAACCTAATTGGGGAAAAGTGCCCCTTACACTGAGGGGACTCATTTAGCTCGTATTACAAGGTGGGGGACTAAACAATGGTGGAAAGTGAACACCGGCTCAACACCTGGCAAATCCCGACGTTCACCGAGACCACAGAGGAGGGCCACATGTGTTCCGGTCCTTCCACACAGCTGACAGAGCAAATACAGCAGCGCAGCCCAATTATCAGGCAACCAAAATGGATGAAAGGTCACGGGGATCCCAGGGGATCACCCTGGCAGCGGAACAGGGGATCGGTACAAGCTACCGTAGGCTCGCCAGAGGTGGCCGCAGCCACAGAGGGTTGACGCTGACTGAGACGTCGGTGTCAGAGGATAAATGGGTGAAAGGGGTCAGACAAATATCCTAAACGATGTCGCTGCCCTGGGATCTCATTTATCACGTGACAGCTGAGGACGTGCAGTGAGTAAATGCTGATGTGTTTACTACAAAAAGTAGAATACTGTTGAATAAAACCCAACAACAATGGTGAATTTCTGCCTTGAGAGCAGTTGCGTTGTGGTTTTATGTTCAATGTGGGCGTCCAGATGTTTGCAGCACTTTGAACAATAGTGTCAGCTCAAAAAGCTGTGAGATAGACCTGATTTGAACAGACACAAAAGGTTTTTATATCATATTCCTCATGCAAATATCAGACTTTAGAACCACACACACACACACACGCACACACACACACAGAGGTCAAAAAGGTAAATCAACAGGAACGTCCACCTGCAGGGACGGATCCCTGGGGGACACGAAAAGAAGCCCAGAGAGCGACAACACAGCAGGCTGAAGTTGTGCAAGAGACCGTGATAGAGTCAAACTGCGGGTTCAGCAAACTCACCCTGTCGAGCGAATCGCCACGGATACGAGAGGCAGCGAGTCCTGGAGGTGAGAAGACCGACGCCGCGTCCCGGGAAATGAGAGACGCTCCTTCCCCAAATGGAAAAAAATAAAATAGAAAATCTCAAGGCAGCTGAATGTCACCGTTCTTTTAAGATCTCATGGATGAGCTCAACACGTGCACCATCGCAGGCAGACACACGAGCACGCCGTCCTGTCCCAACCAGAGCTGCTTCTCCTCTGAGGTCCACAATCCCAAACAGGAGCCTCGGAGTGTGCGTGTCTGTGTGTGCAGCATGAAGCAGAACGCATGTGTGAACAAGCAGGAGGCGAGCGCAGGAGTGTGTGTGTGTGTGTGTGTGTGTGTGTGTGTGAGGACACTCCCTCAGAGGGTGGTGACTCCAGTGAGAAAGGAAGCAGGTAATCTGCAATGGCCTCTCCCTCTCTTCACTCCTCCGGAGTGTTTGCTCAATCCAACTTCCAGATAATACTCCTCCAACAACCTGGTTGCTCAATAAGTAACGAGCTGCAGCTCAGATACACTTTTAAACTCAAACATCAAACCGCGCTCCTCGGCTCTCCATGGCCGTCGGAGTCAAATCCTGCATTCCTGAAGTTGGCGGAATGTCCCTTTAGAGATTAAAACCAATGCAAGAGATTGGGAGCCAAGGACATCCCAGTCTGTGTCCTCTACACGACTGGTTTAATTTAGTCTACTCTTATCTTAGAAAATCCTAGTTCAGTAAAAACGGGGACATTTGACAGCAACAGGAAGTTGATCCCGAGGTGGCAACGTTGTTGGACTGTCTCTGTCCTCATGTCTCCATTAAAGTCTTCGGCCCAAACACTTGACGTGCATGAAGCCGTGTTCAACGCGGCGCTTTACGTAATGACATGTCGGCGTCAGAAGCCGCGGCGGGACCGGATCAATGACGAGGCAGAGCAGCCGGAGCCCGACGATCGGCCCTCAAACAGTCGAATGTGAGTGCAGAGAGTGATCAATGTTATTGCGTAAGCGCGCACGCCCGCGTCACAGCTTTAACCTACTCTCGCTAACGCGGCTATTTACCACTCCTGAGGCAATGCTTTGGCTTGGTTTTGTCAAATAAGGTTACAATTTTACCATCAAAACAGTGTTTTTTTAGATTGGATTTAAAGTCCCGTTTGAGATTCAAACCTTGTGTTACACCAAAAGTGAAATTGGAATAAGTGAAAAAAATAAAGGTGGATGAAACGGAATTAGATTTTATTTCCACATACTGTACGTAGTCAAACACTCTGCACTAGTTCTGGTTGGATCTTCACAAATCTGGACTCCTGATAACAGCCGGATCCCTAAAACACACAACGGGGTCCAACAGTCACTCAGGAAGTGGAAGTGGTCAGGTGCAGGTGTTATAAATTATGGGTTATAAGCCCTGTCAGATCTTTTTCTACAAGTCTCCTCTTAATCCCAGAGTCATGGCTAGATTAACAGGCAAGGCTGTAGGTGGTGGTGGGGGGTTCCTTAATTCAGCTCTTGGTTCTGACCACTTCAGTAGTGGTGCTCCTCTGTGAGTGTGTGAGTGTGTGAGTGTGTGTTGGTAAGGACAGGGCAGGGAGACCTAAGCGCTCATTACTCGGAGCGCGAGGTCGGCTCTTTAATCACAGATCACACGGTCGCCGGCTAATAGGTGGCTGCTGTGAGAAAATAGGCCCAAGCCTTTGACTCGGGGGATTCGTAGCGTCCTTCCCTCCCTCGGACCGATTATCCGTCTGTGTTTTGGCTGCGTAACACCTGGTTAGAGTGCGATCGCACTGGGGGTCCTCGGGAGGACCGTTCGGGCCTCCCCACTACTCGATTTTAAGAGGTGAGTGTTCAAAAACGAAGCAAACGGTTCAGCCTCAATCGAGCGGCTGCTCGCGTGAACAGAAGCAGATGAGTCGCCTGGAGCTACACAAAACCCTTCGTTAAGGACAGGCTCATTTAAACCGCTCAAGTTTAAACATGTGGGAAACACCTTTTTACTCCTGGAATGGGGCGGGGGGGGGGGGGGGGGGGGGGGTGACATTAGCAGGGCAGATTTGCAGATTTGGTGGATTGTTACAGAAAAGATCTGAGGAATGTGAGGTTTTCTGCTAAAAAGTTGATCTGAGGTCGAGCACAAATACCACAAACCCACGAAGAAGTCCGAAAAATAAAACATCTGAAAAATAAAAGCACCGATTCTTTCAGCCGGATCATGGGTCAGAGGTCAGGAACCCATCAGAAAAGATCCGTGCGTAAAATGCTCTTTCATTCAGATTAATGGGTACCAAAATGGTTATATTGTACATCAAAATAAAACAAACATGCTGCATTTTACTGACAGAATTGCTTTTATTTTGAAAATCGATTTGCACCGTTGCTAAGCCGCATAATTACCTACTTTTATTGCCCCTGTACCACATCACAAAAGTTTTTAAGTTGGCGAAATGTAGCCTAATGTTTTAAAAGTATTGTAAAGTTAAAACAGTGGCGCTTTGATGGGATATTACACCCGGAGCAACGCCAGATCATGATTTACTCTGTCTGGACAGGTTTCAGTTGTGGCAACAGAGCTGAGCGGGTCACCGAGGGCGAGAAGGTCCCACGCAGGGGTCTTTTCATTTCAGGAAGTTGTTTGTTGAGGTGGATCGGGATCAGACGGGAAACGACGCGCTGAGCCTTCGTTAAGATGAGTAACTCATTTCAGAACAATACAATGCGATCCTGACACGCGCTGAGGTTAGCGCTGAAGCACGGGTTAGCGTGTTCCTGCAGGGCACTTCATTCTTTACTTCTGACTCAGTGGAAACGCAGTTGTTGGTACCTGCTACCATTTCGTAATATTAAAGCCTTGAATAGCTGCTTACATCAGCTCTGAGATGCGTGTACAGGTCACATATTAAACCACGAATGAGTCTCTAAAAAAAGAAATGTTGCCTCATATCATAGGATATATGTATAATTAGTATATAAGCACTCGTTTTTAGGTGTCTGCAGAGGGTTTTGATTATGCTGCCTTAGTTTTGGACGGCTTCTACGGTTAGATATATTCAGCATCAAAGTGAAGGGCAACAAAACTGGGTTAGATAGTCTAAAATTAGCTGTAAAGAACACGCCTTGGGAAATAGTACGGTAAAGGGACAAAATGTATGGCAGAAAGTCAAATTTAAAGCACACAACTAATCCTGAGTGATCCCTTTTTTTTTAAGAAAAAAAAAAAGGCATTCAGCTGCTCACGGACCACTTAATATACAGGGTCAGAGGCTAAAGCCTTCTTTCCATCCCAACCATAGTAACAGTAGTCAAGGTGAGTTTCACTTTCTGTGACACAGGGGGATTAGCTCGTCTTTATATAGGCTGGGCCTCTCTGGTAAACAATGCACAGACGACGCACTGCTGCATCCCTGCCCCACAGAGCCGAGGACGGTCGTCGCTAATTAGATCAAACCCATCAGCTGGCTGCATTAACCTGCTGTGCGCGTGCTCACAGTGTGCAGGTGATTGCTAAGATTGGGCTAAATGCTAACCTCAGCATGCTATCCTGCTGACAACAACAAGATGCCAAAGAAGATGATGTGCCAGAGCATATCTGGGCAAGAAATCCTTCAGAGTCATTTGGAGCTGGCGTGCACGGCGATGCTTGTAAAGCAAATGAATTCATTTGCTCTGACAGCTCTTTGTTTTCTGTCCAGTTCAACCATTAAAGCTACTTAAAAGCTTCTGGAATCAATGGACAGCACCGTCGTAAGATGTCCTCATGAATAATAAATAACTCTCTGCTGGTCCATCTGCTGGACGGTCAGAATTCTCTCCTACGGGCGGCGACAGAAGCCGCAGTTTTCCATAAACATTCATTAACCTGTAAATAATAATGAGCTCTGGCATACGTAGATACCTCAGCTCCAGCGTGTGGGATTTGGCGACATCTAGTCGTAAAAGACACAGTACAAATAAAGCCCCTCTGATTTTCCGGAGGGCAACAAAATAGATTTTTCTGTGTCCCGATGTGCATCCCGATGTGACATTGAGCAAATCCAGTCCCTGCCTCTCCCCGTCCCTCCCTTTAGGTAATCCCCCTCCATCCCTCACGTGTGAGCAGCCCCAGATAATCCTCCAACGGTCGGACAGCTGTCATGTCAGAAACGTGCCAGGCACCCCGCTGAGAGCGCGAGGGAGTGACAGCGACGTCACCGCGCGCGCAAACCTTCTGAGGCCGACCTGTGTCGTTTAAGAGCAACCAGGAGCTGAAGTGTGTGTGTGTGAGTGTGTGTGTGTGTGTGTGTGTGGGGGGGGGGGGGGGGGGGCAGTCATCTGTGTGTGACCATGTCCGGCTGTCATGTGCAGACTCTCCCGTTACATAAGAGCATTTTAGGCTTTCTAAACCACCGTGGGGACGCCAGTGATCACCATCATCCTCAGCACCCTGCAGCAGATTGTCCACTAAATCCCGTGACGACTCAAACATGAGGACATTTGTCCAAATCAGCTTGGTCGCCACCTTCACAGTCTGCAACTGTCAACAGATATCATCCATAAGAAACATCAAAACATCAAAGCTGGCAGCCTCGGCCCTTTAGATTCTCTATAAAACCCCAGTCACACAGCAGAGCTGCAGTGGCTGGTTTGTTCGTAGTTTAAGAGACAATGAGATTAAAGGGCAGACAAACACTGCAGACTCCACCCGGGTGGATTCTTCCAGCCACAGGAGATGCCGGTCGGCGCCGGAGACCCCCGTGGGCTTTGTTCTGGAAGTATTGTCATGGATGAGCCATGATGCCTCACCAGCTTCTCCACTGTTACCTCAGGGGAATCGCTCATTCAGCCCCCATGATGAAGTGAAGCAGCAGAGAGGGCGTGGCAGGATCTCCCGCTGGGAATCGGAGATTTTGGGGCTCCAAAAAGACTCATAAATGCAGGTATTATTGGGGGACGCCTAACTTGAAGCCACTACTAACTATACTGGAAACTTCTTCTCAATTTCCCAGCATCACCACAGCAGGTTGACCAGATTTAACTTCATCCAAAATGCAACAAATAGCGGAATCAAAACCTGATTGGGAGCAGTGAAGAGGCTTTAAGCCAAAGTAGAGGAGGTCTCTTTGCTGATGTTAGTGTGGGGGAACCTGGAGATTAATGGACGATCGAGATAAATCCCAGCAACCTTTGATTATTTGATTTCCTCAAAGCATTCCTAAGATACAGAGTTCACTGTGACTGAAGGACATTACAAGGACTTGTAAGTCTGGTTCCTGAGAACCGTCGTCCTATATGTCGTCACGCTGATTTTACAGCAGGTTGGACTTTGATACCTGGAAACAGCAGCAAGCGCAGGTCTTTGTTCTGTAATATCACATTTTGCACGTCAAATTCTGCGTAGGGGAAAAAAATACCACCAGAAAAACTGATTTAAAGCGGCGGCGAGCTTCTACACATCAATGGACACACGTCTGGACAAACCGGGGAAATCTCTGGCATGTGTTACAGCGCGATGGCATACCAGAGATTAAAGTTAACGTTTTATGGCAGAGGGGCACGCCCGTAGCGGGTTTTACTGGTGACAGGAGAACAAATGAAAGTAAGCAAGAGAAGGACCTTTAAATATCACAAACGCATCAGAAATATCTGCAAGGAGAAGCGGTTTAACCAGTGTGGGCCGGCCAGGTAGGCTCACCCTGACTCACACTGAAACACTGCCAAGAGGTACCAGCCAAGGCCAAATATTTACAACAAAAACCATCCCAGAATTCATTTCTATCTGTGGCATCACGAGGAGCCTCCCCTCAGAATCCACTGGTGGAAACAGGAAGTGGGGATTGGGATTATGCTCTCACTCCCAAGTGTCAGAGTTAGGGTTTAGATGTCCGAGCGTTTAAATAACCCAAACGATTCAAAAGGCACGTGTGCACAGTCTAATACGGCTCTATCTTTATACCGCCCAACACATAAGGAAACATAGACAAAATGTACAGCTGATATGAAAAAAATGCTGTTTAACCATTACAAATTTCCTCATTTCTTTGTCTTTCTCCGAGAGACCTACTTTAGTGAGCCACGGTCAGTTTCAAACACAAATATCCAAATATTAAAATGGAAAAATGCCAGCAAAGATACATCATTTCCAGCAAACATAATCTGCAATAGGGAAAATGTGCGTACACCAACGCACCGTGCACAGTGGAGGAGCCTCGGTTTGTCCCGCTGTTCAGCATGCGGTGACCATTAAACCCGGGTCGTTAACCACAGAACCCTCAAACTGATTTTCTTTGTCTTTAGTTTGTTTATGTCCATCGAGACCGCACAATAGCTCCAAATCATCTGGTGGGACTGTTGGATGGGCAGGACAGACAACCACCCGCTGGGCCCAGATAATAGATTTCACATAAGACTTAATGTGTTTGGGGACATGAATGTGACATCAAATGAGAGGCTACGATACACCCTGGGAAGGTACAATGGCTGCGTGGCCTTCGATAACGATGCACCCAGGATTATTACGACCACAATGAGAAATAGAAAATCATCTTTACACTTTCCCTGGAGAACTACAGCATCAGAACTCTTCCCAAGTCGGCTAAGAGGATTCACCAATGCAGTATTTTATATCTAGATTGTGCTTCTGTGGAGATGGGCAGCTGAGGAACACCTTCACAGACCAGTGGGAGATTTGCTGTCTGCACAAATTCACAAGATCATTCAAACACACGCAAATATGCAAAGAACATGACTCAAAAAAACCCACAACGTTTTCATGACTAATCGCTGTTTCACTTCATTGTAGTATGTTTAGAATAGAGCACTTCTGCTGCTAGTGAAGTGAGATAAAATTAAAAACTTCTCCAGAGGAGAGTCCTCACAGCGGCGCTAAATTTGCCGCCAGGTTTCCGGACCCACGCGGAGCCTGGAGCGGTGTTTTCCTGGCCGCCCGCTCAGAGGAAGGAAGCCGCATGGTAGAGCTGCAGCCCCGGCCCACGCTGGGAAACTCTCTCCGGGAAAACACGCTCTAGTTGGGCGAGACTAGAGGCGAGCAGGAGCGGCGAGGTGAACTCACCTTCGAGACAGTCATGTGGCGCTCGATGCGTCGGCAGGTGGTGGCAGTTTCCCCCCGGAGAGGAGCGAGCGGAGCGGCTGATGGAGGAAGTGGAGGCGGCGCGGTGCGATGCGGCTGGCGGCGTCGAGTTAGAATACCGGGGTCTGTTGCATGCTGGTTATTTAGAAGTCATGGCTCTACCTGGAGACTCTCCCCCCTAAAAAAAAATAACCTGCGGCGTTACAAACGGATCATATGGTTCCTGCGGGCGGAGGGGCGAGGACGGGAGGGAACTGGGAAACGCGCAGCCGGAGGAGGAGGGGGGAGGAGGGGGGAGGATGCGAGGACAGGATGCGAAGGAACACGGGAGGGGTGAGGGGGGAAGGGGGAGGCAGGTTCATGTGGAGCATCCTCATCCAGGCTGACTTTTAAAGTCCGTCGTTATCGTAGAAAGTGAAGCGGAAACGCGCGTGCTCGTTTTCACCTGTCCAGCCCAACAGACCTGTCGTTCCTAAAGGAGGAAAACCAGACTTTTGCTTTAGTTCGTGTATTAAAATCGTTGGGGTTGAGGGTGCCACTGTTTTTAGAACATGAGGCTCAGTGGGCCGTTTTTGTGGCTCACGTATGGTGAACGCGTGCTTGTGTGCTGCTGCAGGTGTGCACAGGTAAACGTGTGACGCGGATAAAATCCCCCTGCGATGATCCAGGTTTCAGGGTGCCCCCTAGTGTTGGAACAGTGGTACTACAGTCTGGTTTATGAAAGGGAGCGATGGAATATGTTTTTTTGTATTTACATGAAATCAAGAGTAGGTAAGTTACACAAAAACTGGTGGAGTAGAAGGTAAACTGAAAAGTCCTCTAGCCTAATTTAAGAGATTCTTGCAGGAGTATGTCTGGGTGGGGCTATGCTATGTGTTGTTGTGCCCCAAAGGCTCCAAACAGTCAAACAGAATTTAAACTGCGCAGACAAGTTCTCTGGCATCTGACAGAATGGAATCAGGTGATTATTCAGCTTGTCGTACAGTACGTCACTGCATGTTATTTCTATGCTGTGGCCCTTTTAATATCACAGAGATCCAAAAAGTTAAAAAAAAATAAAGACGCAAAAAGGTGCTCGCAGTTTTAGTAAAATTTAATTTACAATTACTAGGCATACAGATCAATAGATTCTTTATTCATCTAAAGGTGGCTCATAAATCGATAAGTTACACAATATCATACACAAGCTGGATGCCAAAACTGGGCAAAGAAGTTGCAAAAATAACCACCTCGCCATTTTTAGTCAGTGTTTTGCAGCATATTGTAGAGCCAGTAGATTGTTTTGGAGGTGAGATGGACCTTGTGTGTACGCAAACTCAGGTGGGGGGGGGGGTAGTGATGCGGCGCTGTAAAAATTCCTGATGTGAGCAGCAGAACAGGACTGGTCGCCGGCGTGTTTATGACAAAATCAGATTAGGAACGAATCTGTCTCCGGTTAAGTTGTTGCTACAGTTTTGTTGGTTGTTTTTTTTTTTTTTTTTTTTACACAGTGTGAAGAAGAAACTTTAACTCTACATTAAACTACAGCGAATGAACCTCAAAAAAAAGAACCTCATCCCACACTAGCGGGAATACGGCAGCGGAGATGAACGCACCGACGTGTTCACATGTTTATCCGTCACATCCGGAACACGAGGAAATGTTGCGTAACTGACGGGTGCGAGAAAGTGACAGTTGGGTTTCTGCGCAGTCTTCTCTTTTTGTTGCCCTGCTGACATGAGTTTCCATCTTTAATTCTGCCTTTTTTTCCCCCCTCTAGTCCTCCTCTTCGTCATCATCCTCCTCTTCCTCATCGTCATCCATTTGGTCCTTGGCATCCAGGTCGTCTTCGTCTTCGTCTTCCACCTGCACGTGCAACGATCACAATCAGCTTTGAACTGCATTAAGGTTCTAACTTTTGATCAGAGTCTACGCTCGTACCGATTCTCCCAGATCTTTGAGCCTCTGCTTCAAGCTGAAGATCTTCTGGTCCTGGTCGGACAGCAGTATCAGCAGGTCGTCCTGCTCCTTCTTGGACTCCTGCACTGCCGTTTGCAGCTTTGCCTTCTCCGTCTGCAGGATGGCGACCGTGCTGGTGGACGAGGCCAGCTGCTGCTCCAGCTCCGCCCGGCTCTCCGTCGAGCTCTTGGCTTCAGCCTGAGTCGACAGAACGCCGAGAGCTCAGAGACGATAACAACAGAACACGACAAACGCCAAATTTAAGTCGTTCCACGAACTTTGAGTCGCCCCATCTCGGTCAGCTGTGTGGTGAGCCGGCTCTCCAGCTCTGCCATTTTGGCGCCGTCCATGGAGCCATCATTCTCGGGATTAGACGACTGAGGGACACGAGCCAGGAGGGTGTTAGTCCACTAAACATCACGGGGGTGACACAAAATGCCAGATTTGCAGGATATTCACCCCAGCTTCAGCTCTTCTCAGTAGTTCCTGTCTTTCCATCTTCACCTGGTTGAGTTCTGCAGACTGAGACTGAAGCTGACACCTCAGAGCTTCCAGCTCCTGCGTCAAATCCACAAAATATGAGTTCATCTCCAGTCAAACATGAGCATTTACTGGGTTTCTGGCAAAACATCCATTGTTCCAAATGGTTCCTCGCACTGGTATAGAGGCTTTGCTCACCTCCAGTAGCTGTGCGCTGTCAGAGCGTCCCGCTGAGCCCTCAGCCGTCTGTGACGCCTCTGACCTCTAAAGAACAAACACACAAATGATCTAAACTGCTTCGATGGTCATATCCAGAATGGATTTGACCCGCTCCAATGGTCTAATTTCATATTTGCTAACCAGTTTGTTGATCAGAGCGTCTTTGTCGTCAAGTTGTGTTTGAAGGAGCGCGTTCTGCTTGCGCAACTCCTCAACGTCCTCTCTGAGCTGCGTCAGCTCCTCTGTCTGCATCCCGTTCACCTGTGAACCTTCTCCCTGATTCTGGTTCTCCTTACCTGAAGACATGGTATTGTGCTTATTTTATATATACACAGAAGTGTAGCTCAGCCTAACCAAGAAATTTTTATGTTTGAGATTCTTAAAATCGCATTAATTAGAATTTTGTGTTTAGTTTATGCATTTCATGGAATGCGACTTGTTGCAATGCTGTCTCCCAAACAGCAGGGGGCGACACACTGCAGCGCACATGTTGACAGGACAACGCAGTTCAGCGTCTAAATTCTAAAAAATCTGGTACACAAATAGAAATTTGGAACCTTTTTCCAGGGTGGCAGTAAAATAATTCCACCAACTGCAGAAATATTAAAGACATTTACCATAATTTAAGGTTTTGATTTAAAATAAATATCCTGATTATCAATATCAGTCAAAATGTGCTGTTCCTGTGTACAACTTGTCTCTTTCTGCCCAAAGTTACATGGGGTGCATGGGTGAAGCCCACCTAATTTCAGCTTGAGGATGTTGTACTGATCCTTGTGCTGCTGGATCTGCGACAGCTGCTGAGTCATGGTGGCCTGCATCTGTTCGTTCTGAGACGTCATGGACGACAACTGTTCCTTCAACTCCTGGATCTGAGCATCCTGAAGATGGAACAGTCAAAATAAAATGATCAGCACCAGCGTCCCGCGCCTGGACGATTAAAAAAAAAAGACAGTTCTTTGCTGCGTTTACCTGCTCTCTGATCAGCTCTTTATACTGAGTTACTATGTTGTCGTGTTGCTCTAAAGTCTTCTTCACCTCCTCTTCTTTCTTCTCCTCTTCACTGGATTTGTGAACGGCTTTAGTGATCATACCTATAACAACGATAAGCAGCAGGAATGTAAATGACAACCCCAACCAGGAATTCGTCACGAGCCGCCGATGTGCCTCCCACTGACCCTCCAGCTCTTTGACCAGCTTGGTGAACTCGTGGTCAAACAGCATCTCCTCTGGAGATGGAAAGATGGGCTGCGGCTTCTGAGCCGCTCTAGAATAAAGTTCATGTTTCGTGATGAAACCCAGCTTCTCCACAAAGTTTTCCTTCCCGATCCTCTTCTCAATCAGCTGCTTCAGCTTCTCTCTGAGGAGGACAGAGGAGGCACTCTGAGATGATGACAATACTGAATTTTGCGGTACTGCTGAAACCGTCAGATCCGGGCCTGTGAAAACACAACGGGTGTGTTTGATAGGGTCAATGCCTACTTGGTGTAGTTTTCCAGCGAGTTGTCGTTGTAATAGATGCAGATGCCGAGAAGCAGCGCACACAGACCCTGCACCAGCCGCTCATCTTCCCCCAGGTTCTCGGAGATCTGTGCTGTCAGCTGCAGGAGTCGGTCAAAGATGCATTCAAAAACAGCTGGAAACATGATTCTCGTTCCTTCGCAGATCGGATATTTTACGTAACGTAACGTAACACCATGCTGAAGACATTCAAATATTTAAAATGCGGCTCGTGCCATTTCAAGGATACAAAAGGAACGTTTTCCTGATTGTGGAGAAAGTGTGTGACTGCTATGGGGCAGTTGCTGATCCATGTGCACAGGAGCATGAGGAGTCCAACCCTGGTCTGCACTTTACTGCCCTGCAGAGCACATGAGGAGGTGGAAAAAAGGAATTAAAGAAGCCCTATGGCTGAATGAAGGCAATCTGAGCATCAAAACACCAGTGGAGCAGTTGTTTCTATCAGCATGTGAAGTGTTTTTCTCAAAAAAAAAAGGTCCAAAAATAGAGAAAACAATCAATCCAGTCCAACCACATTAAACATTAGTTGTTAATGTTGTTATAACACAATAATCTGGTATGGGAAAAACACTCAAATTCAAATAAAGTTATGTTGAAAAGAGCGAGCAGCGTTTCCATGAATGAGTCAACATTTGTCTATAAAGCCTTTAAAGAAGCTACAAAACTTGTTTCTACATTAGTTACAGCTTTTATAATATATCATTTGACTGACTGATGACATTCAAAGCATTCTAAAAATCTGTATTTCACTGTTTTTTCAGATATCTGCACATGCAAAGCAAGAAAATTAGCTTCCATTGATGCAAAGTGGAAAACAAGGAGGTCGAGCAACGATAAGAGATCCAGATGCACAACAGACTACAAATGTCAGTTTAAACGTTTACAGGAAACGGCAAAAAAATGAAATCATCTCAATTCGCTGTAGAAAACGCAGGGTGACTTTCATTAAATTGCAACAGAATTTAATGGACATGAAGTTTGCGCTGTTGCAGAAATGCATTGAAATTAATCTCTCCTCTCCAGCTTAAGCTGTCTGATGAGAATGTGAAATATAAAGGAACCAACATGCTTTAACAGGAGCAGACGCGTTTCTTCTACTCAAATCAACAATGCATGCCGGCCCAAGCGACAAAGGTGTAGGTAACAATAAATAAATAAATACCAAACTAAAAAACGTAGTCACCTTTTCAGATTTAGTCTCCAAATTGAACGTCATGAAAAATTAAAAAGAAAACAAGACAATGAACTTTTAATTGGCTAGACACTCACCCATTATCAAACTAAAAAAACAAAAAGAAAACAGAATAATATGCATGCCCCATTCAAGAAATCCAAAACATCAATGTTCAAAGCCAACCTAGTTCTGATCCAAAGTCTCTAATCCAGTCCAAAAACCCTCAGCTGGAGAATTTGATCCTCGGTAAATGTAAATTGTACTATCTGTTGGAATAATCCACCTCCTGCATGTACATGAAATAGACAAATATTTAAACATCTATGATCATCCAACAGATCTGCACAATCTCAGTAGAAGGGTTTTGGAACCCTCAGATGTTTAAACCCTTTTCAGACAGTTAAAATATTTCTGAGGATCAGAGGCTGTACGCTAAAGGCTAACAGCTAAAGGTTACAAACAAGGGTAGTTGTTTCCATTACATCTGAAAAAAAAAATAAAAATACAGCAGCTACACCTTGTTTCTCTCCTGCACTCGTTCATTTTCCAACATTCACAGCAGTGGAATCCATAAGACAGCGTCCATAAGTTCATTATTTATTACCAAGTGAATCACAGTGCTACGTTAGTGCTGGTAAAGAGTTAAAGGAAAGCAAGAATCCCCTGACCCCCCCCTTTCCCCCAAAAACACTGGGCCAACAAGACCCCTACTGCAGATGCCAGGCCAAAAAACCAGCACAAGTGACGCCCAAGAGCTCAAAGCTCACACAGACACAGCACACACACGTTACTCACCCGCCGGACGATCTTATCTCCCTGTAAAACCACAACAATGTGACACTGTTCTATTCACTGATGTTGAGGATACTGCAGCAAAAAAGCGCGATTACACATGTGTACCCGGACACTGTTAACGTCTCTGTGGCCTGAGCCGAGCGTCTCGTGAGCAGCGTCCTACCTGGGAGAGGATGTTGGTGCACTGCTGCAGTAAAGACACGGGGGGCTTTCCCAGACTGGTGGCCAGTTGGACCCTCAGCAGCTGCTCCTTCTGGGTGAGGTTGTCCTGCAGGGCGTGAGCCAAGGCCACGGCGGCACACCAGTTAGACAAAGAGTCTGCTGAAAAGAGGCCTCCGCACAGCAGCTGCCCCGCTGAGATGGAATTCGCTGTGAGGAAGGAATAATAGTAACTACAATGGAGTTAAGTGGTCATTGCAGTGGAGTCTACTGGGACAAAGATCCATCTGCACACGGCTGATAATTCCATTTCAAAGGTGGAATTACCATCAATGGTGGAGGGCAGCAGTGTGGCTACAATCTCTCCCTGGCCTTTCTGGTTCTTGTAGAGGAAACACTGGAAGCAGTAGAGGACTGCACAGCGAAGGACAAACGGTTGTCTCTCGTTCACCATGGACATGAGCAGCACCACGATGGCCGGCCTACGGACACGCGGAAGTCGGGGAAAGAGATTGCAGCATCGGATGGATACTGAAGGTTTAATGTCTCGGGGGTCTCGTCCCGTCTTACCGCGGCGGATTTGAGGGAGCGTTGACAGAAGCAAAGTAGTCCTGGTTGACCTGTGAGCCTCTGATAACCTCCGATACGGTGTTGATGGTCTGAAAACAGTGGTTGGGTCAGGTTTGACAGCCTCACGTGAGCCTTCACCGTCGACAGCTACGGTTGTAGAACTGCAATTACCTCAGTGAGGATGTCAGCTGGCACTCCGGTGGCCATGAGGATGGTGCAGAGCTGCTGCAGCAGACCACACTGATACATAGACTTCTGACAGCTGGCTGTAGCCCCGGGGGAATTCACAGGCGACACCATGACTCGAACCAACTGAGAGCACAGAAGAACGCTCAGTGAAACCACACCTGCTGCCCTGCTGGGTGGATCTAAAGCTTAGCCTCGGAGGCGGACAAACACGACCGCTCTGCTTTACCTGCAGCATGAGGTGAAGGTTGGTGACCTTTTGTGCAGACCAGCCCGAGTTGTCATCGCCCACCTCGAACCACGGCTTCATTCTCTGGATGTAAGAGCCCTCTTTGAAGAAGTTCTGATTGGAGCTGTTGTTCTTCAGCAGGTTGAGCAGCAGCAGCAAACAATCCTCCACCACAATACCTGCACGGAGAACGTTTACATCAAAAGACAAGCGGGCCTGTGTCGCCTGTGTCCCCCCCCGGCTGAAACAGAAACTCCTTCTACCTCCGTCACTACTGCCCTCCTCTGTGATGATATCAAGGAGACGCTCGAAAGCATTTTCAAACGCCACGATTTTCTGAATGGCAGCATTGCTTTTGGTGAGCTGCTGAAGTAGCAGCAGACCCTGTTGGGAACGAAAAGAGATCTTCAGGAAACACCACTGAGGACGGCACATTTGGAACGACAGACAAGCGAGAATGGAACTTACACAGATGCTCTAAACACTGCACTGGTTCACAGAACATTCAGTGGCAAACACAAATACTCACGTCATTTCGAATCACTTCTCGGGAATCTGCCAGTAGATCCATTAATCTGGAAACACCTACAGGTGGACACATACAATGCAGTTTAGCCCCGAGATGGGAAAAGAACCAAGTACAAGAATTTCCAGCCCAAGGGTGGATTTTCAGAGATCTAATACTGGTTTCACTTTGGCCAAACTATTCACACCAAAGTCTAAACAGAGACATACTCAAGATGAAGATCATATCACGACTCCTTCATTCAAATTGGAATTTTTTTTGATCGTTTCAAAGCTTATCAGATTCAATCATCGATCCATTTAAGGACTGATGGGATTGTTTCCCTGCAGTTCTAAGTATACGAGCGGATGTAAACATGCAGGGAGAAACTTACCCATGGGGCTGACCAGGATGACACCTTGGACCTGTGGCCCCTGGTTCTTTAGCAGAGCAGTCAACAGCTTTACCCCAGGCCACCGCACATGGAAGTCAAACTCCTAAAATAAACAACAACATCAAGCCACCATTTACAGAAATGTTACAACATACATATTTCTGAGAATAGAAAAGGTCCAAGACCTCCAAAAGAGTGAGAAGAAGAGTCAGGTGTTCTGGGTCCTGAATGAAGTGGTCTGTAAACTGGGCGCCCAGGTCATCTACCTGCTTCTGAGTGTTCTCATCTGTGAAGAAAGGCTCGATTCAGGGATGTTTCAAGTGAAGCAGGACTCAACAATACACAGAAAACACAACAGGATCCCCCTCAAGGAATTTTCTGTCAATACTACTTGGAAATAGAGGTGGATGTCGGCCATCAATATCTTTAATCTATAGATCACAATAAGCCAACTTTGATTGAGCTTTTCCCCGTCTGATGCAGACCTTTAACACTCTTGTAGTGAAATACATTTCAGAGGTACTGCTAATTGGTATAAAAGTAAATTCTATGATTAAACTGGTAGTTATTTGTTTGTAACTCACAAACAACAGTTTGCAAAAGGATGCAGAATGAGCAGGATGGTCTAATATAATTTTAATGAAATGGTTCTGGTAAAAATGAGGTTTGAAAAATGAACAGGAGCAACCAACCAGCCATTAAAATGTAAGGAAGACAAAAGGTGAATGAGACATGGAATACAGAGAGGATGTGATGGGATTAGTGAAGCATTGTCATCACCAGCCAAACATCTCTAGACTGTCAGAAATAACTACGATAGCGAAGGATCGTTCCAGTACTGCCCATCCACAGAAACACTTCTATTCCTTTACGAGGGAGGAAAGGGTGCAAATGCAACTGTGTCAGTTAAGATTTAAAAAAACAAAACAAAACATTGACCCAGAAGTTTTTGCATAATTCTTCACAGAAAAAGTGCAGAACCAGCTGGCTGAGCAGGGTGAACACATCAGCCTTTCCAATTTTTGCAATCAGCTTGTAAAGCAAGGTTGTTAATGTGCACTTGTTCTGCAACAAAACCAATGTGAAGATTTGATTTTGTGCTGGGGGGGGGGGGTGGTCATGCACAGTTCTGAAAGAGTTTTACCTTCTGATTCATCTGTAGTTAAAAACATGGAAAAGAAGAGAGATGATAATCTTTACACAACACAGTTCAGAGAGGAAACTGTGTAACATCCAGCTGAGGTGAATTTAGACGCGTTTAAAAGGGCAACAACTGAGGCAGTTAGCAGTATTCACAACAACCAATTTAAGCTGGCTCTCATAATTTGAAATGATTCTCCTTATCGATACTGCGAGCAGCCAGTACCTTGTTCTTCCTCCTCATCACTGCAGATGATGTTGTACAGTGTGTCCAAAGCATAACCAATGATTTCAGAGTCAGACCTGATGAATCAACAGGAAGATTAACTTATTATAGGGAAATTTATTAGGCATCTTAAGCTGCATTTACTTTTACACAGCAACCAGCAGGAAATAATTTCTCAATGAAATAGTAATAACATGGACATACCTGTCAGTTTGCAGTATGTTGATCAAGTGATCCATTGCCTGTGTGCCAACTTCCATGCGATATTTCTGCACAAAAATGCACAGATCACCGTGTAAGAGGCAAGAATAAACCCTGTACAGGTCAGCAGTCCATCACAGGAATATATACCATTTACAGTCACAGCTAGGAGCAAATTAGAGTGTCAAATCAACCTAATGTTCATGTTTTTGGACTGTGGTAGACAAAACCCCACACAGGCAGAGAGAGAAGGTGCAAACTCCAAAATAAAAACCCAGAACCTGTGTGTGTGTATATAGTATATATTAAATATAGTCTTTGCACCTTAGAAAGGGACTTAAGGGCACGGACAGCATCTCGGCGGTCTTCTAGGAGTGTTGAAGAAGCCACCCGGTCACAAAGCTTCTGGATCTGTCAATGGAAGAATTACACATTTGCAAATAAGTAAAGAGGCTGGTCTTTTTAATCCCAGGAATTTCTTCTTTTATGTCCACACGAAAAATGGCAAAACGAAAAATGCTGCAGATTTCCCAAGGTTTAAATGCCCCTCAGGAATCCTGCAAAGCAGGATGTGAACTGTTTGTATATTTAAATTGACTGTCTAAGGCTCCCCAATGCTAATCGTGAATGTCTGTTTTTCTCCTTTAATTTCCTAGATTTCCTAAATTCCTAGGCATTAAAATAAACAGCAAATGTGCCAGAAAGCCCAGCTGCTGACTGACAGCTATGCTACATGAGTTAGCCCAATTAGCCTCCTGATTAGCAGGCTAAACTAGTTTCAGGGGAGCATTCTAGAACCTTAATAAACAAAATAAACCACAATCAGTCTGCGCTAACACTTGGATTTCGTTGGTGAGGAGTCTCCACACGCCCTCATAGTAAGAAGCGAAGCTAACAGCAGCTAGCCGGGCTGGTTCCTTACCGTCTCCGCTCCGGACGGCTGCGGCCCGGCTGCCTGCCCACCCATCACTCCTCTGAAGAAGTTCATCTTTACAGACGTCCGCTCAGTGTGGAACACAAATCGACTCTCCTCCTGAGGAAAAGCAGACTGTCCCCTCAGTGCTCCGCACAATGTCTGCGTAATTACAAGAGAAAATATGAAGAAAAGCACCTTTTTCGCTGTGTACTGTCCGACTGACCCCGGAAAACAAGTGTTTTGTGCTGCGCATGCGCGCAGACGTGGCGATACGTGGCCTATCAGCAAGCACGAGCGCAGTTATTTAAAGGGGAAGGAAAGCTACAACAGTCGCTATCAGTTTCACAAAACCATCCATTTTTACGACTTAAGTGTAGAGGAAATGGCCGGATATCATTTATAATATATATAATACTGAATTAAGTGTGAGGTAGAATGCAATTGTATGTTCTTTACAATACCTCATGACTGGCTTGGTACTGGGGCAGAGGTCAAGGACCTCTATGTCAAGGCGCTCAGCAGGTAAAGTAGTGGTTTATGTGCCTGCACATTCCTTTTGACAAATTCTAAGTGCGATAGCATCTTCTTGCACAAGATAACGGGTCAGGAAGACATTAGAGGCCATATGGGCACCTTGATGCAGATCCAGCACGCCAGTGTCAGACTGTACAAGAGAGTTGGGCTGGTGTAGAATTTTGTTGACTCAGTAAGAAAGATTAACATTAACATCAGTTATTGGGGAGAGATTTGGGAGTCCCAGGCCTGGGGGGGGGGGGGGGGGTCTCTTTCCAGAGTTCCTTACCTTATCTGGCTGGCGTTTTCCTGAATGTCATCTGTTCATCATATCAACAAGACAGTGATGCAATTTGAAGGCATACAGTTGATCGTATAAATTATAACTGATGAACATACCTGGGAGCAAACTGTACAACAAATGCATGTTTTGCAACTAATATTACAGTAATACATTACTCCACATTCAAGTTGACAGGTCTGGAACAGAAACCTAAAAAAAAGCCCCAAAAAACCCACACAAAGCCCCAAATTATAATCGTGTTTGTTACACCAACCACCTTCCTACAAATGGTTGCTCCTGTGTTTGCCAGATGGCATCACCCAGGGCAACAGCAGCCTTTATTCTCCCCTTTCACTGTGCAACAGCAGCTGCTTATTGAGATTACCCCAGCGAAGAAGCTGCAAACATGACAAATGTATAGGAACAGTGCTGATATCAGTAGTTTATTGTATGTTATGTGAAACACATCCAAAAATAAAAACAAATTAAAAAAAAAAAAAATCAAATTGCAACACTTTTGTACTAGCAAGAGTAAACACAGTTAAAAGAATAAGATGGCAGCCAACTGTTTACTACGCCTGCTAAAGCCGAGGAGGGACTTCCGATTCAGAAAAAGAACAGATGATCCACTCTACTGCGTGTTCAGCCGCGGGAGTTTTCCTTAACGTGCGGAAGGTCGAGTTGGACAACCTGAACCCAAATTGATATGCGCAATAGTTTTAACCCCACAACCATGTAAAAGCGGAGAAATGCTCCAAAGCACATCGGCTCTTCACTTCCTTTGTTCAAAAGTGACTGCAGTCAAGTGCTCATGGTAAATTACCTGATAGACATTCAGAAGAGCTGTTTTTACCAAGCACCCCCCCCCCACCCCCCAGAATAATGACCAGCCCAGTGAAAAATGTGTGGCAGGTTCGTATGAATATCAGGACAGGTCCGCAGTGCCAATAGTTCATAACCTTTTTTTTTTTTTTTTATTCTTTTCAAAAATGTTGGTTGTCTTTAAACTGGCACGATTGTCCCGGGAATGTTGGGTTTAGTGCAAAACTATCAGACACGGAAGACCTCGTTGCTTTGTCCGTCCAGAAAAATGCTACATCGTTTTCACTTCCAAATCAGTGCAAGAAAAATGTAATGCTTAAAAAAAAAAAAAAAAAAAAAAAGGCTGCTTTTTCTTTAACACATAAGGTCTTCCCTCCCTACCAAGTGGTAAAAAAATAAACAAGACAGGGAATCTGCCATGGATGTATGCATCAAAAAGAAAAGAGAAATCCAAACAATGGCAATGCACCAGCTATTGAAGAGCACAATTATTGTCAGTTTCACCCCCGTCAACCTGCTGCAGAGAGAGAATTAAAACAGAAAATGGATCTTTTCAACATCCTGGCACTGCTGCCATCAATGGAGACAACCCCAAACAGGAAATATCCGACAGACTCCCGCCATAACCAACAAAGCGATGGCATGAAAACCAAGGATCAAACACTCTGCATCACCATCTTTAATGTACCTTTTTGGAGGAATGCCTAAACCATTTAATGTCAGAACCCGAGGCACCAAAAGTCTCTTGTGACACCGCGACCAGACAACAAATGTACAAAACTGGGAACAAAAACAGACCACGTCGGTAGTAAACAGTATGGAAAAAATAAAGTAACCACCTGAACAAAGTTCAATTTTGTAAATACTGCTCCCCCCGTCCCCGCTGCCCTTACACAGTAGCTCAGAAAGAGCGGCGAGCTCTGAACCACTCCACACTTCAGTAAGACTGGAAATGGTGAGATAGAAGGCACCATCATGCACTTATTAAACAGAGAAATAAAAATATACACAAACATACAGTAAACTATCCTTTATGCTGCACATTTACTCTGTTCCTCCACACTTCAGACAGGGCGAGAGGGAGGCATCGTCCGTCCCAGTCTCATGGTCTAGTCGGCAGAGAAAAGATGAAAAATAAACCTGGAATTAGAGAGAAAAACAAAAACAAAAAAAAACAGAGCAAGCAGCCATCCTTAACACCACTCTTCTATTGTTCCACTTTGTATCTTGAACATCCTTCTGTCCCCCCCCGTTCGTTTGGGAAAGTCAAGGACTGGAGATTTTCATTTGTAAATTAGAAATGAGGAAAAAAATACAACATAGATTTGTTTGTCGTCATGTCCATCCAGCAGTAATTGTTTTGGGTCAAAGGTGAGAAAAGTACATTGGTCACAGCTGACAGGCTTGAATCCAGGCCTGACCCGGTGGAGCCGTATCACTCCGAGACAAAATGGGTCTCTCCGGCGGCGGTCCGAGCGAGGACATCAATGCAATACGGCAAAAGTACCCATTGGTGCATATTGAGGAGCGCATTATGCAATTTTGAAGCAGTGGTCTCTTCAAAGGAAAAAGTTAAAGGCAAGCTTTTTCCTCGGAACTGCACAAACGTTGCACCTCACTCTTCAACAGTAACGGGCAGAAAACGACCACATCAAATGTGCAATAGGGATTTCATGAAGCAGCGCCTCCCTTTAAGTGGAGGCATGTAATCTCTTTTCCAATATTGGGCTGTACTGTCGAAGTTTAAAGTCTTATCAGTCCCTCCTAATGTGGCAGACTACTCCTGTTGGTTTGCCATTTTATCGTGAGCTTACAAATTTAAGTTTGTGAATTCTTAAGAAACCTGGAAAGGAGGCTCAACTCACAATAAGCGAAACTGGTTATTTGCTTATTTGTTTGGTCTATTTCACAAACAGTCGACAGGCTGTGTCACATTCCAAAGCAAAGAGGGAATAAAGAACAAAACCAAAATCAAGTTATGTCTATACATGAAAAGTTCTTTTCTTTCAGAGAACGGTTGAAGATGAAGAACACGGTACTACTTCCACAATGCAGGCGGAGTACTTCTCAGCGACGCTGGGTCGTGAAGCGGCCCTCTCCTTGGATCCCGGAGCCTCTTCCTGAGCCTGCGCCCATTTTGGGGGCCATGCCGCCTCGGGGAGGGGGTCCCCTTCCGTCGCGGTCACGCATCATTCCACTTGGCACGAAGCTCCGCGAGCCGCCGGCGCCGCGCCTCATGTCCCGGCGCTCGTCTCCGTTGCGGGTTTCTCGTTCACGCATGGCTCTCGTTTTCTTCTCCTCCACGTTGAGACGCACCTCGTTTCGGAACATGATGGGCTGTGAAGAGGAAAAAGACAAAATCGCTCCGTAAGAAACAAGAGAATATCGAGGACAATAGTGCGTGTGCACGTTGCCTCCACCTTGGCTGCCAGAATTCTCTGCACTGGTTCAGAGTCATCAAAGACAACAAATCCAAAGTTGGGCAGTTTCCCGCCAACGCCCTTGGTGTTGATCCGAAGCTCCAGCACATTTCCGTACGCTTAAAGAAAGAAAAGAAATTGCATCATTTCACCTGGTATCGATTCGCACTGGCAAATTATTCATTTTTTAATTATTATTTAAAGGAAAACGCACTCATGAAGAAATCTTTGAGCTCATTTTCATCAATGTCATGCGGGAGGTTGCCAACAAAAAGCTGCTGGCTGTCTGGGTAGCGGACAATTCGCCTGTTGTCCAGGTCTCCAGAGTCGGCCTCCCCCCTTCCACCTGCAGGACAGGATTACAGCCAGAGATCAGCTCACACGAAACAGACTCAAAAAATAAGAAATACGCACGAGTCGAATTCGTACGAGTGACAAACATTTACCTTTGTTGACAAAGCTTAAATGGGATTTTCCTGCTTGTGAGTCTGAAGACTGAACACCATCTAACAATGGTAAAATTGCAGATGTTACAAACAAACTAACTTGAAAAGTTGAGCGACAGTGATGCAACATTATGTGGAAAATGAGCAGGAGCATTACCAGGTCTGGGACCCCGCTGAGTGAAAGTCAATCTGTCACGAGTGCGCTGGTCTCTGGGCCGTAGAGGAGCATTCTGCATCTCTGGCTTGGCTTCAGCTCTGGGCTGCATAAAGCATGAATCAATCTATTATATCCTTTCACAAAAACAAAAACTAGCACAGGAATTTAATTTAAAAAGCCATTCCTTATTACACACATGTGGACAGCAGGATTCTTTGGAAAAAGAATGTAATCAGCATACAACAAAGGTTACCTGTGAGCTGGAAGCTTTCACAACATGGGGTGAGATTCCAGAGGTGGTGACGGTGCCAGTAGGAGGCAGGTTTTTGCTGGTCACAGATGCCCACGAGAAAGCCTGGATGAGGAATAGAATAATGCAGCCAGTCACCATTATACTGCAGTGTCGATGGGTGAATTCTGCATGATTAAGTGGCAGATAAGCAGATAAATAACTGGTCTGTGGATGCAAGATAATTTTTCCTTTTTTTGGGGAAGATAAATATTGAGTGAATTTATGCTCATAGATGCTAATGAGCACGTTTTACCTTGGGAGGCTCTTGGATGTTTGGTGGAGACTCCACAGGTGCAGGGGAAGGTGCTTTCTCCTCCATCTCCTCCAGAACCTTCTCCTCCACTTCGGGCTTTGTCTCCTCCCCTTTGGGTTCTGGTTCAGGTTCTGGCTCAGGCTCTGGGACCGGCTCCTCCATGGGCTCCTCTACTCCATTCCTATTGAACACAAACACCAAATCACTTCTACAGTTGGCAAAAGTCCATTACTATAAAACATTTTTTTAAAAACAGACAATGATGTTATAGCCTACGTGACAGGGTGAGGTTCATAATAAGTGGTGCTGTTGGGGCTTTCTTGTAGGGGCTCAGGCGATGGCTGTCTCTCTTCTGGTTCTTCTTCAACTTCTTCCTCTGATTCTTAAAGGAAATGAAACAGAAGATATCACCATTAGCAACCCCATGAGTCATATATGAACATTAGCATTGATATAAATACCAATCAGATGTGACATCACATGCTTTGACCCACCAAGCTACACAAGGGTACGGTTTATTGTAGTCACAGGTTGTGAAAAGCATATCTTTGCCTCTAAAACGATACATCAAAACGACTATTTCCTTGAGTACAAAGATCGGCTAAGAGCTAGTTTGTTGTAATCAGCTCACCCTCATCAATTTCAGCTTCAGAGTCTTCAAAAACCTCATCCTCATAACGGAAGATGTCGTTATGGACATAGAACTTGTTTGCCGCCGAACCCTGCAGAAATAGGTCATGAAGAAAGAAAAATATATTTAGAAATCTAAAGCAAACCACAATTTTATGTCCCCAAGTGTGTTATACATCATTATATAAATATATATGTATATATATGTATATATGTAGAAGTACTCACCTCTGGAGCAAGAACAAAGGTTTGCATGAACTTCCTCATGGGCTGACCATTGTTGGACAGCTCTCCAAGGACTTGCACCACAACTCCATCATTGAGTGTGGCATGAGCATCCACATGTCTGATTTTGGTGTGGCATTCATTAAACTGCAAGGACATAACCTTCTTGTGGATCTCCTAAGAGATGCAAAAAGTACAAAATCAAAACACTGCACTGACAACAACAGCATATGTGGTTTTGTAACAAAATTCCCTTTAAATAGTCTGACATCTGTGTGTTTTTTCAATAAATGATGCACATTTTGAGAGTATTTATTAAAATCTCTGCCCCTACCGCCTGCCCATACACTGCTTCAGCCAGCTTTCCACTTGAGTCAAGACCTCCGTGGACATAAGAGGAATTCCTTCCATAAAACCTGGTTGGCACAATATGACAGTCAACCTATTGGCAGCACATATACATTTAGTATCAACCGTGATCCCGTTTCTTCCCTACCTGTGAAGGAAGTCTGGTGCCTTGTTCAACAGTGTGTAATACTGCCTCACAAACTCCCGCCCTACAAGCAGGGGACTTGGCTTCTCCATCACCATTTCTTTGGTAAACAATTCTAAGTGCTGAAATATATAGGCAGACATAACCGTAGTTATTGGCATCATGCTAAATGTGACTCCTTTCAGACATGGTAGCAACATCAAAGCAGCGCGTATTGCTCGACAGGAATCCAAGAAGAAAAGTGAAAATGAAGACAAAGGTTTCAGTAAGAGCCTGAGCAGATTCTGGGGATTCTAAGCAAATTTTCACATAACCTTTGTTGGATGCCAGGTCATTTAGGTTCCACGTCATAATTTGATAAAAGATATACACGGAAAAAAACCACTTTCAATTGCAGCTTCATTATTATCATTATTATTATTATTAGACAACATGTTCACTGCAGCTTCCGTTTTCACGGAACAAATACCGAAAGTAAATCTGAAGGGACGATCACGACTTTCGCATCAACACCAAGTCGTTGCACCATTTCAGACGAAGGTTTCTTCTAATCGTGAATCTTATTGTAGGTTCTCCACAGCTGATGGTTTAGCTATCTGGCTACCACACAAGCTAACTGCGCCATCAAGTTCATCCAATGAGACAAAGAGGGAAACCGGCTACGGGTAGATGGACGAGCGAATGGTGCAGGTGTTTTGATAGGAGAAAAGAAACTTAAAACCAACCGAAATCCTTGATCCTCAGAGTTTTCCCTCTATACGCGGCGCCTTTGCGCTGTGAATAACTGGCCAAAGGATTTGATGTAAACAACAAAGCAACAAAGCCTTTTATGTCAACGCTACCACCTTTTAGCCGTTTACCCCCCCACATCTGTCGCATGATCATTTTTATCCCGTTGCTTTCCACCTTGTGTATTTTATGCGTCGTTTATATTCATTTCCGGGACATCGCGTATTTACACTGTCAGCAAGGTTGCCTTGTCTACACTGTTAAAAACACGAATTTAAACGTCGGCCCTCATCTTGCTAACAAGCTAATATTAGCCCAGCATACTTGAAAGCAACGCCAAGCTCGCGACACTTTTGGTTAGCTAGCAACCGTTAGCCGACTTGTGGCGTCGTCGATATTCCTACACCCGGTGTTGTCAGATCACTGGCGCTCATTTTTCACAATGTGCACATTTATCACACATGATTATCATTTCGGTGGTTTTGTCAACATTGGAAAAAACACTTGACAGCGTCACTTTGTAGTGCTTTCATAGAGGAGGGCATCAATAGATGGGTAAATCCATTGGTCTGGTGATAAGCAATGTAGTTTTCAAATATAGTGTATTGATATCATACAATCGTGGCTCATATATTGACAATCTGTCTTTCTGCAATATAACATCACGTAAAAATATGTTCGGCCATTAACTCGGACTTTGCCCACAAATTACCCACGAATGTCAAAACCGTCATGAGACGAGTTAAGTGCTATGCTATCTTGTATTAAACAAAGGGACATCTTACTAATGCACGTTACTGGAAAAACTGATGGCACAAGGGACAATGTGTATAGCCACCACCCACAGCAAATATCAATTAACTAATCTTTTCGATCTACGAATTAATCGTGGTTTTGCTGTACAATACAGCTAACGTCAACTTCTATGGTTTACGCTAGCTCTCCGGCAGTCTCATGGCTAATTTAGCATCAAAAATGGCTAACTTACCTTATGAATGACCTAGCTACGTAGAAAGCCTTGAATGTAATAAATAATCTTTTATGTATTGTTTGGAAATGTATGTCAAAAAGTATATTGTAGTACTTTCCCCTCCTCTAACAGTTTCGGATCTCCGCTGTACCAGCGATTGAAGACTTGTAATGATAGCTTGTATTTATTGTTTTACCCCTGCGATCTGGGGCAGGGAACCCCCATCACAGAAAAGCAGCCAATTAAATCTTTACACTGGGCAGCATAAATTATGACGTCGGATGGCGACCACGCCCCCAAACATTGAACCGCTGGGCATGATATTTCCCATATTGCACTGCGCGCTTGTGACTATGGCGATGAAAGCGTTTGTTTGTTTGTTGATTGGCTTTTAGCAAAATAACAAGTTAGGAATACATTTTAATTACTTTTTCCAGAAATGTTGATAATGGGCAAAGGAAAAGCTGATTCCATATGGAGACGTTCCGGATCTAGGACAGAGGGACTTTGACCTACCTAGTAGCCTTGTATCACAGCTGCCTGTTTAATGTATATGCATATGTTGAACCCACAGTACGTGGGTTAATGGTCTGCTTGTTTCTTTCATGCAATTTGCACACACCGAAATGTGGATTTTAAAGTGACGTATTTTGAAGAATAACTCTTATTGATTGACCGTCTTGATTCTAAATTTTCAAATGCAGCGTATCATTCTGGTCTGGCAGTGAATTTAACTGGAACTTAAATTGGGCAGCAAAATAAATGTCGATCTGATCTAGAATAAACTTAGGTATTTTTCTTACTAGAATCAATCTTGCCATATTTACATCGTTATACCACATAATCAAATATATGTTACATACGTGTTTGGTCTGTGGCTCTAAATTGTAATTAAAGCTTCAAATTGTGTGTGAATTTGGTTTGCTATGGTGTGAACGGGCTGAAGGTGTCGACAGCTGCCAACACAACGAAATCCCTTCATTCATGCATTTTTGCCTTGGAACAAAATCGCGCACCAATCCTCGTTAATCATGCACGGGCATGAGACGCCGCCAAGTGGTCAAATGATGCATTTACACCTTTTGGAAAAAGCACGTACCATTGAATCGGTTTCTGAATTTAAAAAAAATCGTTTCATTAGAATTATCGTTATTGTTAGGAATAATAATGTTTCTTTGAGTTTATCTTTCAAGGATTTATAAATGGCAACCTGTCTTTAGCCCAAGTTACCACACAATTGACCAATTTCTTTCTTGGTACAAAGGTGTAACTAGAAATTACTCACAGTCAACATGTAATTTCATTATAAATCCTTGTGCTTGTGTAAAAAGACAAAACGTGAGAAATAGCGTGGATTGTTACAATTTCAGAAATACCAAAAGAAAATCGATGCGCTGTTGCTGAAAAGCTGGCCTTGGAGCGCCTCCTCGTTGTCATAGCAACCCCGACCCAAACATAGACTTTAAAAGATGTAATCAATTTAATAGTACTTTAAATGCCGTCTAAAACCTTTTATTATTATTCTGATCGCTTTCATACAATTATTTAAAAATCACGTCAGAGACTTTTATGACGATATAATAACAGAAATATTGAAGTTATTCGTTTTAGGAAAAGACGTCATAAAAGGTTTTTTTTTTTTTCCACTGGTTTTGTCGGTAAAGAAAAGGTTTTTCCATTATTTAATGCGACACCGTGGCTTCTAATGTAATTCGAGTCCAGAACTTTGGAGAAGGAGGTTTTTTGGGGGAGAACATTTCAGGAACAAGATGGCTGTCCCGAGGCGAGAAAAGGCTCCTTCTTCTTCCACCTAAACATCTCAATTTGGCCTCCGCCACCATAAAATAGCATTTGTGACGCAGCCATAACGCTATAAGGACATTTTGTACATATCCGGGCCTATTTTGGAGACGAAAGGAAAGAATTCCAGCAGTTTGGTGAGATTTAAACCCACTGGTGCTGCTATGACGAGCAGGATAACTAACGGAAAGTCCTGATTGCGCAGCATCGACTTCACTGATCCATTTGGCTGATTTTGCGTATAATTTCACCCAAACACCAACAGGATGAAAGTTTTCTAAGTCACGGAAGGCCTTTAGATGCTCGGATAACTTTCCCACACAACTGGACCATGAGTTCATCCCGAGTCCGACCGCAGCAGAGCCCGGCCGCCAGGATGCCGCACGGGCTCGAGTCCGGCGAGGGGATAGAGATGGAAAACATCCGGCACCAAGACCTGGGTCTCGGGGGAGTGATTGGCACTCCGTCTCCGCCATCCAGACAAGCGTGGAGCCGAGATAACCCCGGGTTTGAGCACGAGGATGGGATCATGGAAGCAGACTGGCCTCCGGCTAGTCCCGGGAGGAGGTCCGCTTCCACGGCCTCCGGCAGCAGCTGCAGCAGCGGCCTGGGAAGCTTCACCGGCGGCGGCGGCGGCGGCACCCACGCTCCCCGAGGAGGACTGTACCCGACCCCGACGGTGGACACCCAACAGCAGGAGAGTCACCAGCGACGCAGCTGCATGAAGCAAATCCTCCAGAAGATCAGAAGTCAGTCGCTTTTTAATGCTTTATAAGTTTTTAACCAAAGAAAAAAAAATAATCTTTGCGCATAAAAATGCATTAATCTGTACATTAAGTCTTTAAAACATATTTATTAAATAAACAACTTGAGGCTGCATAGTTATGTAACCACTACTTTGCACAATACTCACTATTAAAATAATAAGAAATATACCTAAAAACATAGCATAATATTTCTGTTTTGTGGTGGGTCATTTAGAAAAAAGGTAGTTCTAACTATTTATGTTTATAAAAGACGACATATTTTCGACCTGATCAATTTCTTAAATCCAAAATGCACCACATCTTATTAATTCATTGTTATTTACATATTACATTGATAACATCTCAGGCATCTGTAATGTAAATAGTTTCCCGTTTTGTCGCCAACCAAGCTGAGAACTTCTTGTCTGCAGTTCTGTGGGGCACCGAGCTGATGGAGGACAGGGACAGCAGCCGTGAAAGGTACCTCCGGAACATACTGAGGGAGATGATCACGTACATCGCATTCCTCGTCACTATTTGTATCTGTAAGTAAACTTTTGACGTGTCCTACGGTATTAACATAAGTCCACGTCCTTGATTATTATTATTGTTCCTTGGACTGATGTGTCTGCACATTTCATTGCCTTATATTTTGTTATTTCAATATTAATCTTGCAGTCCTGACCCTGTTCTGCTCTTTCTAAACAGTTTTTATTGAATATGTGGGTAAATATTGAACGTTGAGCCAGCCTGACCTGACCTTTGGCAGCTGAGTTTAGAACCCATAACAGTGGATTCAAACCTCTCACTCATTAATGGGATGGCTGCATGCTGGGGCGGCAAAAAAAAAATACATTTAGGATCCGCAGGATGCAGAGAAATGGGAGTTTCGGCTCTTTCCTCTTTGCTGCAGTTACAAAAGAGCCAAATTACGGTTTTGGGTGGATCAGGAAATGGCTTTCTAGCAGAGTGGATTATGGCAGCCAGAGCTGGTCTTTTAAAAGCAGTTTCCATATGCACTTCCTCGTAGATATTCAATACTATGAAGAACAGAACGCACAAATGAAACCAAATTAAGTTTCATTTGGTTTTCAACCTATTCGCTTTAGTTGTAATGTTCCCAATGTTGTCATTTCCTTTACAGTGACCTATGGGATGGTTAGTGCTAATATGTACTATTACACCAAAGTCATGTCTCAGCTGTTCCTGGACACGCCGCTGTCTCCTGGGGATCCAGCCACCTTCAGAAGCCTGGCAACAATGGAGGAATTCTGGAAGGTGAAAATGCTTCAGATGCTTTTTTGTTTTTCAGCTAGAATCCATTGAACAATTTCTGATGTACCAGTTCCTTTCTTGATGAGAACTTTAATTCTTCTCTCCTAAGTTTTCAATGGATATAATGTTAACTTTAGCATCTAGTTAGCCTAAAACCAGGAAAAGAGAAGACAACTGCCTCAACTCTATTTAGTTAATATAATCTATATGATAATCTACATGTTAAGCTCATACATTTTTAGGTTAGCCAAAAAAGAGACGGTATTAAGAAGCAAATGATGAAAATATCGCCTGACGTCATTTGCATGCTCATTCGGGCTGTAGTTCACAGAGGGGCCTTTCCTCAATGGCATGTACTGGGAAGTATGGTACAACAACAAGAGCCTGCCGGAGAATCAGAGCCTCATCTACTATGAGAACCTCCTCCTTGGGGTACCGCGGCTGCGGCAGGTCAAAGTTCGCAACGAGTCCTGCTCCATCCACCAAGACCTGAAGGGAGAAGTTCTGGAATGCTACAACCTCTACACCCCATCTAATGAGGACACTGCCTCCTTTGGCCCCAAGAATGGAACCGCGTAAGTCCAAGAGAAGCATAATTGTGTAATATTTGTCTTACTCCCGATGACTACGTGCTGCTCTACTTCCTGCTGTGTCATAGGTGGGTGTACGCAAGCGAGACCGAGGTCAACGGGAGCAGTTACTGGGGACAGGTGTCTAAGTACGGAGGTGGGGGCTACTACCAAGATCTGTCTCGAACAAAAGAGGAATCGATGACCAAGCTGCAGCTTCTCAGAGAGCACCTGTGGCTGGACAGAGGAACCAGAGCCGTGTTTCTGGATTTCTCCGTCTACAATGGAAACATCAACCTATTTTGTATTGTCAGGTGAGAAGCAAAAGCGCAGTTTTACAGAGATCCCTGAGAAGAATGAAAATCTGATACACTTGCTGCATGCCCCAGGTTGTTGGTGGAGTTTCCTGCTACTGGGGGGGTGTTGACCTCCTGGCAGTTCCAGACTGTGCGTCTGATTCGATACATGTCCAGCTGGGACTACTTTGTGGGCCTGTGTGAGGTGGCGTTCAGTTTATTCATCCTGTACTACATAGTGGAGGAAGTGCTGGAGATCCGTATCCACCGTCTCCATTACTTCAGGAGCTTGTGGAACTGCCTGGATGTTCTCATCATCGTGGTATGCAGCAGACATCATATTATAGGATCACTTTTTTAGTCCCGATTGATTGAGGTGAGAAATTCCTGCTCTTTTCGCAGCTGAGTGTCATTGCCATCATCATGAACATCACCAGAACAGCCATGGTTGGAAAACTTCTCAAAGGTCTGCTGGAGAACCACACTGCTCACCCCAGCTTTGGGTCTTTAGCCCACCTGCAGGTCCAGTTCAACAACGTGGCTGCCATCATTGTCTTTTTTTCTTGGGTGAAGGTATAAAGTCGCATCTGCTTCACAGTCCATCTGACTGGAGCAGAGTTGGTGTTGACGATGACGAGCCGTTCTTTTCCTCTCAGCTTTTTAAGTTCATCAACCTCAACAAGACCATGAGTCAGCTCACCACCACTATGTCTCGCTGTGCCAAGGACCTTGTGGGTTTCGCCATCATGTTCTTCATCATCTTCCTGGCCTACGCTCAGCTCGCCTATTTGGTGTTTGGAACCCAAGTCGATGATTTCAGCACTTTTCAGGCCAGCATGTGAGACCATAAAAACAACAGTGCACAGATGCACGAAAGCCTGCTTCCTGTCGTTAAACTGTGTTTTCCGTCTGCAGATTCACTCAGTTCCGGATCATTCTGGGAGACTTTGAGTTCTCAGAAATTGAAGAGGCCAATCCGGTGCTTGGACCCATCTACTTCACAACCTTTGTCTTCTTCATTTTCTTCATTCTCATGGTAGGTAGGACTATCGGGACCATTGCGAGCTACCAAGTTTGTGTGGATCTGCTGCATGCCCCTCACGATTCGCCTTCTGTCCATACAGAACATGTTCCTCGCCATCATCAATGACACTTATTCGGAGGTGAAGGCCGACATGTCGCAGCAACGGTCCGAGATGGAAATGACCGACTTCATTAAGAAGGTGTTAATCTCTTCTTGTAATCTCAGTCACCATCGTTTGGGATCTGAAGGGGAGTTTTAATGTGGCTTTGGTGCATCGGTCTCGCTGTTTCTCTCAGGGATGTAACAAAGCTTTGATGAAGCTGAGGCTGAAGAAGACAGCTGTCGATGACATCACTGACAGTCTACGTCAGGCCGGCGGCAAATTGAATTTGGACGAACTCCGTCAGGATCTGAAAGGGTAAAACAAACCTGAAACTCTTCTGATTCTCTCACTCAATATTTCCTTGGAAATGTCCATATTTCATGAGTGTCTTCGCCCTCAGGAAGGGCCACACGGATGCAGAGATTCAGGCCATCTTTGCTAAGTACGATCAGGAAGGCGATCAGGAGCTGACGGAACACGAACACCAGCAAATGAGAGACGACCTGGAGAAAGAGAGAGTGAGTGACGGAACAACGTCACAATTCCGCGGTTTGGACTGAAACACACATTTTTCATGACATGGGTGCTTCATGGCAGGAGGACTTGGAGCTGGAACGCAACTCGCTGACTCGACCCATCAGTGGGCGGAGCTTCCCACGTACGCAGGAGGACTCGGAGGAGGACGACGACGAGGACAGCGGACACAGCTCTCGTCGCCGTGGCAGCAGCTCAGGCGGCGTTTCCTATGAAGAATTTCAAGTGTATGTAGCTTTTGCTGTCATAAATAATGTGGTTGAAAAAGAAAACAGCAACTGCTTTTCACGTACTCTCAGGACTGTATTTTACATGTTAAAGGATGAGGCCAGTACGATGTCTTTCATGACACTCTGTCTTGCAGGCTGGTGAGACGTGTGGACAGGATGGAGCACTCCATCGGCAGCATCGTGTCCAAGATCGATGCCGTGATCGTGAAGCTAGAAGCCATGGAGAGGGCCAAGGTCAAGAGAAGAGACGTGCTGGGCAGGCTGCTGGATGGCGTCATGGAGGTGAGAGGTCGTTTTGATGCATCTATGGTGTCAATAATTTCACATAACAAAGGTCAGTAAACTTTGAAAAAAATTATCTGATCGTGTTGTCGAAATTATAAATACACATTTATGTAGATTCAGACTTGTAAACTAAATAATAGCCATAATTATTGAACTCACTTTATTATTTCAGTTTGTTTATGCTGCCCTCATGTGGTCAATCCTGTGATCGCAGCTGTAGGAATTTTGGCTTTACATGTGTACATTATAAGTAATGTTGCGTGTTATGGTTCCAGTAAATCCAGATTAACAGTAACATGTTTCTGCTGTCAGGATGAGCGTCTGGGACGTGACACAGACGCCCACAGGGAGCAGATGGAGAGGCTGGTGAGAGAGGAACTGGAGCGATGGGAGTGTGACGATATGGGCTCACAGGTCAGCCACCCACAGCCCGCCACTCCCGTTGGGCCCCGACCCCGTCCATCTTCATCCATGTCCACCGACGGCCTCGACACGGTCACAAACGGAAGCAGCCACGTGTGAGGACCTCAGACAGGATGTTCAACTCCTGACAGACATTTACTTCGGCACACATAAATGAAGATGTTGGACTGTTTTTCTCAGCAGAAAAGGACAAACCCCAAAGAAAAGGCGCCAGCGTGTTCAGACTCAGTATTACAGGGGTGTGAAAACAATCAAACGCACCTCAGCTCTAATGCTAAAGCGCACCGAACGTGAACAAGGCTCCAGTAGGAAGCAGCCACAAATTCCTCCCTAAACTGTAAAAACTTGACGAACTGACGCTTCACCTCTGCTCAGAATACACGGCGTGTGATTTTAATACTTCACAAGAAACATTCCCCAGCTGCTTTTATTAACTTTTAATCACATTTTAGCATTTACACCATCACCAGCTGGGCTACAACCACCACTAGTGCTGATTATTTCCAACATTTTAGTGCAGGTACAGTAGTAGGTACAAGTGTGGCACATTCTGTCATATTTACTCATCATTTTTACAACAGGGATGCAATTTAAATATCTCATTATCGTTTTATGATATATATATATATGTATATATATATATTGTAACGTTAAACAAACTTCAATTTGGAGTGCATACTGTTCATGGGAAACCCATGCATTTATTGTTGTTGTGCGGTAATTTTTCCTCTTTTTTACAATCTTGTTCTTTAATCTGTTATGGCAACAATAAAGTTTTGATAAAACATGAATTTGTTGTATTTGTAATTCTTATTTTATATATATGTCCCATTATAACAAAGGGTTCATCTTGATTAAATCAGGGTCAATCATGGCGGAGATTTTTCAAAAATATAGTTTTATATAATCTTCAATACGTGAGGTGAAGATTTAATAGTGTAATTTGGTTGTCATTGTGTTAATAACCAGACTGCATACAATTAACAACAAACCAAATTATTATTATTGCAGCATTAGAAGAAGCTCTTGAAAACATAACAAGCAGTCTTAAATCATTGAATATGCTCATAGATAAATACAACATAGAGAAAATAGAAAATTGCTTCTTTCTTTGAAAAGAGTGAGTATGGATATAATCATTCTAAAAACAAAAGTCTGGATATGAAATGAAAAAGTACAAAGATAGAAAATTCTAATGAATAAAATGACCAAAAGCATATTCATGCTCTTAAATCTGTTCCTCCAAATCTGTATCAACACTGGTTTGGTTTTGATTGTGTAATCGGGTTTTATGTCACGTGCGCGTTGTTTCGGACGGGATTTTGATTTTTTAATGCTGACATACACTCAAAAGACGCACGCCTGTAAAAAGTAATGCACGTTTTTTAGAGCAAACGTTTTAGTCAAGCTTGTGAAAGGCAGAAGATTTAGAGTTGCAGTTTTAAGAGAATTTCTTGATGTATCGTAGTTTCAGGTAGGCGATGAGGAGGAAAGCGAGCATCATGGCGATCAGGGCCACGTGGTTCACCCACAGGCCCCAGGTGGAGTACTCTATTCCCAGGTACTCAAGGTACTGCTCGCCGGTGCACCTGGAACAGACGTGCGGTTACGTCTCATTAAGCGAAGCTGATCAAACGCTTTCATCTGTAGAAATACGACAAAAGCAGCAGGATTTCTCACGTCAGGCCGGCCGGGTTCATGCTGCTGCTCGCCGCTGCCGCCAGGCTGCTGTTTCCTGTCACGGCCTCCTTGCAAAACGTCAAACCCACAAACTCGTTGACCTTTACAGCCTGAACAAAGAAATCACACGTGCTCAGAATCAGAGAAAGGGCTGACCAGTACCAACCAGTACATACTGGTACTATGGAAAAGTTCCTAAGAACACATTAAACAAGGTCTGATTTCTGTATCATTATGTGACTCATGTCAACTGGTTCAATCTGGGTTTAATTGGCTGATTTGCACTTTATTTGCCACACTTAGATCTGTAATTCTTCCCTTCCTGTCCCTTGGCTTACTGCGAGGCCGTAGCGAGGAATGCTGAAGTACTTGAGCCAGGCCAGCCAGTCCTTGATGCTGGGCAGGTTGACCAGGAGACCCGAGAAAATCTGCAGACGCAAGCGGAATTCACCTTTGCAGATCCGAGTCTGAGATCAGACGGAGAAAACCTGAACGGGATGTGTGTGTGTCTCGAGTCTTACCATCATGAAGACGAAGGTGATGGTCATGAAGATGCTGGCGAGACCCACGACGCTCTGGTCAGCTGAAATGGCCATGGTCATGGCCGTGGCGGTGTAGGCCACCAGGGTCACCGTCAGCGTGAAGACTAAAAACGCTGAGGCTGTGCTCTTCAGACCTGAGCAGAAACAATCACGCAGCATTCGATTAAACCTCTGTCATACGGTATATTGTTCATTTATAGATAGGTGCCAATAATACCGATCAGAAAGTAGACAATAGAGCTGAAGATGACTGAGGTGATGGTACGCATGGTGATGTCAGACAGGATTTTAGCCAGGAAGTAGACGGACACCCTATAGTAGCCGCTGATGTACTCGTGTCTGTCACAGACACAAAACCCAACCAGCACCCACGTGATCCATACAGATTCTGAATGAACAGCATAGATTCATCAGCATCCTGTTACGTACACAAAGAGCTTCCTCTCGATGATGAAGAGCTCAGCTGCGGACACGGTGCTGAAACACTGGTTTGTCGTGATGAAGAAGAGGGCACCCATCCTGCAGACATAAAAAACAAGACAATGAATGTGACACCCTCCTCTAATTTGTCTTTCAGTCATTAATATGTTAGATGTTACGATTCAGTTTAGGCTATTGGATTAATTACGCTGTCTGTCCAGCAGGGGGCACTGCTCAGCATTGTGCGTGTCCTGGACTGGCGCCCTGTCCAGAGTTTATTCCTGCCTCTTACCCATTTACCCTAATCCCCCACCCCGTGACCTTAATCAGGAAAGAGTGGTCACACTGATTGATTTACAAAAATAAAAACGATCCCCCCCCCCATCCCAAGATTATCGTCTGTCCAAAAAGCCAGCCCTGTGCAGATTATGGCACCATAGATGTATAGAACAGGGATTTAAAAGGTGACTCCCACCAATGTGTTCCCCCCACCCTCCTGAAAAGGAGGGAGAGTTGAAAACTGCAGACATTTAAGCCAAACACACTGATGTCTGCCTGGCTGCCAATGCACTGACCATGAATGTAATGACATTAGGGCCTCATATTCCACTGAAGCATGCACGGAAACAAGGAAGGAGACTATCGGGACCTCTGATGGGCTTCACTGGGCTATTGTGTACCAGGTTCTGCTCAATAATAACGCGGTAAGAGGATTATGTGTGCAGGAATTGCTCTACTTTTCACACTTTGATATTAGCAGTGTGGAGCAAACCTTCATGCGCACATTACAGATTTATACTTTTATATGTAAGCGGACCTGCGGTGCCCTGGAACAAAATAGGTCAAAATATTAAAGTGGAGTTGCAGCATTCTTGCATCCACAGAGGGGGGCCTACAAAATATCTAAATATATATGCAACCAAACAAGCAAGGGTGGTAGGAGAAACTCTTTTTAACAGGACGAAACCTTGAGAAGGACCTGGCTCATATAGGGGGGGCCCTCCTGTTGATGGTCAGCAAGGTAGGAAAAAGACAGTTAGGGGAGAGGGAAGGAAAGAATTTGCACTAAAAATATAATAAACAGTAATAAAACTATAAACAACCTTCTGTGACGAGCATTGATAAGAATGAGGAGATGAGGGGAGAACTTTCAGGAACTCTGACCTGTTCTGGATGCCGCTCTGATTGTCCTGGACTCCAAAAAAGATGGCTCCGACAACAAGGCCGAGGAAAATGTGGACTCCCACCTGCACAGAAGGACAACAGCAGCAACCGTGAAGCGAGCCCTGCTTATAAACTCTGAATTGAATAAAGTTTAAAATGTCGGGATCGGCTTTTCTGACACACAAACTATTAAAATTCGGTTTTCTTCTCTATGTAAAGTGGTGCCGAAACCACATTTTTAAACCAAAAATTGGAACAAAAGGACAAATAATCTGGAGATGAAGGAACAACGAGGGTGGGGTCCTGCAGGGGGTCGTGATTATTGAATTAAAGGTGGTCTGTGATCAGTAGATCACAGGATGCCGGTGGGAGGGGGGAGATGACAGAAAAGAGTGAGAAAGTGACACAAGTTCAATTTGAACAATTAACAGATTATGACAGGACCAAGTGGTTCCCAGGGTGAGGGGATAAGCTGATACGGTTTAGCCCTGTTCACCTCATTCCCCGCGGCCCCCTCGTGTGAAAGCGTTGCGGCCGAGCGAGAGGTCATCCTGCCATCATGTGATGAGTCCCAGATCAGGGCCAAGGGGCTTTGTTCAGATATGATATCAGTTCAGATCCAGGCCCAAAGAGGCAAGAGTAGGGTCAGAGCAGTCACCAAAGCCGATTATGGCCCCCACGCTACCTAGAAACCCTCTTGTAGGATTATTTTGACTTATTTAGGGCCAATTAGCTGTTAATAATTCTTAAAGTGAGGAGATTTCTAATGACTAATTGCTGCCATGGGGTGACCGATGACCTCTCTGGTCTCTATTTGTCTGTAGTCATGATCACAGCAACACTGACAATTTTCTAGTGTCAATTTTTCTAGTGGAACGGTAATAAATAAGTAAGAAAATATGTAATTAATAAAGTGCAAGAGGTATAACATTAAATTTGAAACTTTGAACCTAAAAAAGTGTACTATACAATATTTTGAGTATTTTGAATACTTAAAGTCAGTTTTAAAGAGTAAATTTGTGTTCTAATTGAGTGTCATAAATAAGAAGTGGAATGAAACGATGCTAAGCTAAACTGGCTAATTATCTTATTATCAGCGCTGATGAGAGGGCTAAATTTCTCCTTTAAGACTCTTCTTCTCCTTCCCAAGACTGTAACTGTTTTGTAATTTTATTTCTTAATAAAGTGCACATAGTGCACCTCCAAAAACCATATTCCTGCATTTAAACACAATTTACTGTGGGAATCACCTGTGCCACTGATGTTTGGGGGTTCAACATGAGGTTTTGGAAGGTTCTCTTAAGCACCCAACGGAGCTGATGGAAGAAGGGGCTGTTGTAGGTGATGGTTCGGGACTTTGTGCACGGGAAACACTCCTTTTCTTGGAGGATGCGGTCCAGCTCGTCTCTGGTGTTGTTGGCGTAGCTACTGTTCTTGTACTCCTCCACCAGACGCTCCTCGATGCTCTGCCTGGAACTGCTGAGCTCCTCAAAGTCCAAACTTTCCCCTTAAACAACATATAATTTAAATATAATTAAATGAACATGAGATCCTATCTAAAGGTGCACTGATACCTGATATGGTCTCTCATTAACTGCTCAACATTCCCTATAAATGTGTCATTGGACTGATTTATTGTTAGTATTGATGCAGCTACCGTCAGATGTTTTGGGGATGGTTGCGCTGATGGAGTCTCCGTTGATAACGTCCAAAAAGAAGTCGGCCGGGTTGTTGTGCGATTCGCAGAGATAGCCTTGAACGCAGGGCAGACGATGGATGTTTAATAGACACCAATGGAAAAATAAGCCCTTTGACCTCCTGTGCAGTCACCGATGTTGGCGAAGTAGTCCAGAGCATTCGGCGCCGGCCCGTGGTACACCATTTTCCCGCTGACCAGCAGGGTCAGGGTGTCAAACAGTCTGTAGATGGAGTACCGTGGTTGGTGGATGGACATGATGATGGTTCTGCCTTGACTGGCCATCCTTAAAAGATAAGCATGTTTAATTACAGTTGTAATCCTAATCATGTTCATAATGTGTATTCTATGTGTACTTTTGCTCAAAAATATGCAGTTAGACTCCTGACACTTTCCTCTAGGGCCAACCTGTACCGATGATCCTTTCAAAGAAATGCTTTTGATTTAAGAGTTGACAACATTAGCAGCTGAGACGTGTCTTTCCTACCTTTTCAGTAATAACAGGACGGAGTTGGCGGTGCTGGCATCCAGGCCCGTGGTGGGTTCATCCAGAAAGAGCACCGAGGGGTCGATGATCAGCTCCATGCCGATGCTCGTCCTCTTCCTCTCTCCTCCAGAGATCCCCCGGGTCACCTGAGTGCCCACCTGAGGCACAACATCCACCCAGGTGAAGCTTTATTTCACTGGTTGTCATTTTGGTGATTATAAGCTGCATTCATCTCCCCTTTGTCCCTCCTCCCAGTTTCAATCTGAGCGAGACAACAGGAGACGTTGCCACGACGCACCTTGGAGTCGGCCACCTTGGTGAGGCCCAGCTCTTTAATGAGGTGGTTCACTCGGGCCTCCTTCTCGCTCTGAGGAACGGAGCTGGGGAGCCGCAGCGCTGCAGAAAAACGTAGATTCTCCCTCACCGTCAGGGTTCCCATGACGACGTCCTCCTGCAAAACTTCCCTTTTAGCTTTCCGGCATCAGAATTTGCCAAAACAATTAAAATCAAAATGTTGAACATCGACAAATCAGAAATATAGGAGTCAGCGTTTTAGGTAAAAGAGGTGACAGAATTCCAAAGGAAGACAGGAATCGGGGACCTGAACCACGTAGCCGGAGAGACACTTGAAGTTTGGCGGCTGCGGCGCTCTGTCAACGAGGACTTCCCCGGAGAGGCCTGCGGGGTCTTTTCTGGCCGCCAGAATATCTAAGAACCTTGGGGGTGAGGGGGGTGTTAACGCCACAAATGCAAAAATTGTGACTTTTATTCATTTAATTTAGATCGTTGGGACACTTACGAGGATTTCCCACTTCCAGTCGGTCCAAGAATAGCATTGAGGCCCGGTCTCATGATGCCACTTAAAAACCAAACAAACAAACAAACAAACAAACAAACTGACATAGTTGGTTTCATTCAAATGTTGAAAGATTTGATTATTTTTTAAACGTAAAAAAAATTTAATCGCCCCATCACAGGTTTCCCCTCACAAATCCTTCCCCCTTATCCCAATTAAAATAATATGTAGGAACCAAAGTTGCACCTTTTTTCTTCCATTAAATGATACGAGACAGAATTATGAGCTAACGAAACGCCGGCAGAGCCTCACGTGACGGCGTTAATTCGTTTCTCTGGCACGTTGCTCTTCAGCGCATCAGAGAGATTATATGCAAGAAACCATGATTAATATCTTCTAATTAACCCCGAGGCAGAAAAAGGCACAGAAACTTGTGTGAAATTAGTATTTTTTTCTTTCCATGGGAAATGTCAGATGTATTTAATACCAGGAAGTGGAGAGAAGGGGCAAGAAAGAGCCCACATCCTACCAACAACAGGAATTTTGGATCCAACAAAACATGGAACTAACTTGAGGTCAGTGAGGATTTCCTTCCCGCTGCTTTCCTTTTTTCCGAGGATTCCACCCCTCAGCTGCACTTTGTACCGGATGTCGTGGAAGCTCACGGTGGAGCCGAGCGGCGGGCCGCCGCGGTCCGCGGCCGCCGCGACCTTTGACCCGGCGGACCCGTTGATGTCGATATTGTCTATCATGGCGATGTTGATGTGATTGGCTCTCTCCATCATCGGCCCTGCTGCCACAACCCAAGTTGAACCAAGAATCTTTGTGAATTAACGTCACCGCGACACAAAACCACAGATTTTACCCCAACTATGAAATTTGTATTTTACATTTCTGGATAAACTTTAATCAAATACAATAATAAATAAATAAATTGTAAAACGATAATTAATATTAATCTAAAAGAGGACATTATTGTACTATTATTTCTCTTAGATATATATATATAGTAAAAAAATATTCTGTAGAATTTTGGCTTCATTAAAAAATGTGACAATGTTTCAAGGTTTTAACTTGACGTGTTTACAGTCAAATACACGGCATAACTTCAACTTAAAGATCTTTGCTAATTTTCCAAATAATTATCTGGATTCAACATTTTTTTATACAATTGTTTAATGAGAAATAAAGCAGATCCTATTCTATTTTAGCTTCAGTTTTATCTTGTTGTTTTTTAAAGTTGTACAGATATTAAAGAAATGGATATTCATCAGCATAATTTAGCTTTGATTTGTTTAAGTATGAGCTGCAACAGTGCTCTACTGATATCATTTAATTGAAAGCTTGAAGACAAAGGAAAAAGGCAAATGCTGTTTGATTATAACTTGATTCTTTTTGATCATGCTGTCTTATATCGAAACCATTTACCTCGTTTCTCATTTTTTTTAAAGTATCTCTGGTAAGATTTTCAACCAAAATCCACAAAGCTGCGATCACTATTTTAATGGAAGCATTTAATTTCTGACCTCACAACTGATATTCACAATCCTCTTTCGACACACACCATCATCTGCCTGCAGAGTTCTGTCAAACTTAAAGAACTATTAACTAGAAAACAGAAAAAAAGGCTGTTTTTGTTTACCTGGTTGTGACCTGGGAGAAGGCTGCAGGTTGGTGCTCGATCAGCAGCCTGCAGAGACGCTGCTGCCGCCTGAGAGCAGAGAAACTGTTCAGGCTGACCAACATAAGCTCATGACAGCAGGGACAGGTGCCTCACTGGCCCCACACACACGATACTGGGATCACAATGGGTGTAACTCTTTACTAACCAACCCAGACTACAGTGGCTTAAAAGGAAACATGAGTTATTACAGCTTTATAAAACCATATTTGTATTTGTAACATCATGTGTGTCGGTCAACTGAAGTCATTTCTTGAAAATCATTGTGTACCATATCTTTAATGCATATATTAATGTATACTTCACACATTAAACAGGACACATTGACTTAAATGTATATATTTCACTTTTATTTTAAGTGCCTCAACAGTTTGAACCAAAAAGTCACAGTTGGGTCCCAAACACATTAATGAAGTGTTGAGACGGATGAGTGGGGGAAAAAAAACACACAAAAAACATTAAGATGACAATATATACACAACCGGTTTATGACAAGTCAACACTGATAAATATGAAGGAAGAGTGAGAGAACAGGGAGGGAGGAGAGTTTCAGCTTACACCCGACAGGGTACGAGAGTGCTCTTTAGTCATGGAGGGCATTAAAAGCAAACATTCACACTGTGGTACATGGCTCAGGGCGAAACACGTCGTAATGCTGCATTAAGTGTGCTTTGTTCTCAGGAAGTGACGCATAAGACAACCAATGAATGACACAACGTTAATACAAACTCCTCCAAGAGTGTGTGTGTGAGACAAAGATAGGAAGAAAAGACACATCAGCTCAACCGTCGACCCTCAGATGGACATAAATAGAATTATATACAAAACGTAGATGCTGACCCCTCGAGTGGATCATTTAGGATCGCTACAGATCAGCGCCAGGTATGATTCTATTGGCAGAAATATTAACCTAAGCTTTTATCTTAGGAGCTAGACTTCCATGTTACCTTTGAGGGTGTTAGAAATACTGAGAGGCTCCACGCTACGGACCACAGCAGATTTGGTTGTTTCCTATCACGACGTTCCTTCCCTTCACAGTAGATGCACAGACTTTAAACTGGTTACCCTGACGCTTGATCCAGATGCCTTAGCAGCTGCAACATCCTCTGAATCCCATACAGTAAGTCATCCATTTTAACAGCTATTTCCAGTATGCACTTCCAAAATTAAAGCAATGGTAAAATGTGATCCATTAAAAAATAAAAAGTGCAAACTTGGGCGTCACTAGGAGCCTTTTTTTTCCTAAATGAGTCAATTGGAAGAATAACTTCTGCAGGACAAGCAACATGTTTCCTGACAGGAAATCACGTCAGACACTCGGCTATTAGCACCTGAAAGATCATTGGCTCGCTAGTGTGCAAATCTTGGTACGTACAGATGTTCTACATTAAGTGCACATTAGGAATTCACTGCTGCCTCGTCCCCACAGAATAAATGATAAATATTATGCAGCGATCAATAAAACTCCCACAAACGGTGATTACTTTCTTGGCAAAGCACTGTTTCCCCAAGGGCACGGCTATTTGATTGTATTGCACTCGTGGATTCGGTCCGTCCTCGGCTGTCTAGGCCCAACGTCCGCTGGACACGAAACCTCTGCTGAAGGAGAAACTGGAATCGAAATTCTCGTGCTTCCCCCAGGCGCCGAAGGGCACCACGATAATTGTGCTGTTGTCCTCTGAACCGTAGTGAAGAGCCTGGGAGGGAAGCAGAGAGCACCTTAGCCCACCTGTTGGTTTGTTTTCAAGAGTCATCCTTGCTTGGTTTTGTCTCACCTGGTCCGATATTCTCTGGGCGGCTTCCTTGGGGTCGTGGCACTGGTTAATGACGTTGCAGATCTCCTGGCTGTTCATGATGAAGTTAACGCCATCGGTGGTCAGCGCCAAGAAGGAGTCGTGGGAGTGGTGCAACTGAAGAAGAGGCAACATTCATCACTGTGCTGTCAGGATGTCTAAAACGCTGCTTCCTGGTTTACAAACTCACCGTTATTCTCTTCGTCTCTGGTTCAGCGATGACCCCCATTTTCTTCAGGTCAAAGTCTCCGATACTGCGCGTCATGGCTAACCTCCCGTTGACGTTGGACTGTCCCAAACTGTTCCAGGTGATGAAACCGCCACTTTTCTTTACTCTTGAGCAGGGAAACACACGAATGAGCTTGCGTCCACTGACGAACCCCCATGATGTTGTCCTGTTCTGTTTTCACTACCTGTCCTTCTCGTCCTTCCTCTCGGGGGTGTGGTCGACAGTCAGTTTAAGAGCCTCGCCCTTCCGACACAGCATGGCGCGGCTGTCCCCCACGCTGCCCACCACCAGCTCGATGCCGTCCCTCAGGAGCGCCACGGTGGAGGTAGTTCCCGGGTTTATCCGAGGTACTACAGAGACATAAGCGAAGACATGAGAGGACGAAGGTGCCGCGAAAAAACACAGCTCCACATCAACAATCACGCGGTGCGTCTCACACTCACATACACGGGCTAGGACAACGACACAGGGGGTGGGGAGTCACGAACCGAGGGAACTAAAGGAGGAGTAAACAGGAAGGGGGGGCACACATGCAGGTTGCACTGTTTCAGCAGAGTTTAATGACAGCAGAACCTAAAGACATCAATGGCATCTGACCCTTATAATGTCCAGCAATGATCCTGATGTCTAAAATGCAACAAAGATGGCTGTTTCTCATTTGCATGCACTGATGGAGGGTTACTAATGTGCTGCAAGGACGTTAATATGATCATTTACTTTAACGGGTTCAAGATACAAATGTTTAAATTGGTAAAAAGTAACGACTGACGGGCGAGGGTGGAACAGCTCACGAGGTCCGGAGTCTTGTTTGTATTAAGGTTGAGGTGGTTAATGACGTTTTTAAACGCTCCAGAATATGAAGTCAGCCTGTGATGTCATTACTGGGCTTTTTACCCTGTAGTCTTTCACTGGTCTCCCTCGAGGTACCCGTCTACAGGCTTCGCTGGTCGTAGCATTTGTACGCCCGAGCTTTCTGGTATAAACGGCCCAGATTTAGTTCCCCAGGATAGTCTGCTTCATTTGGGTGGGTGTGAGAGCTCATTTTGAACTCCAAACAAGTGAACTATGGTCATCCACAAATGTGGCTCTTAGTTTACTTGCAAATTCACCCCAGTTAATCCCCTGAGTGAAGCAAAGACGGGAAATGATGTTTAAAAAAGTATCGTATGGATGATGTGAAGGATTGCATTTGGATTCCAACACTTGATCATTCCTGTATCCCCCCCCCCATTAAAGGTTTTGCACACCAAGACACCAAACCAGCACCTTTGCGTGAACCGTTCCATCCCAAGAGTCCCAGTCAGTGGATTAATTAGCCTATTAACTGTACATGTTTAATGTAATGGAATTTCTATTAAAATGTATGAATGAGTGGATTTAAAGTGGATGCTAAAACTAGGAGTTTTGCAACATGCTGCATCTCAGGGACTCGATCTAATTCTGGAAAAAAAGATGTCTCTCATACAAGTTTTCAAACCAACACTGTCTCACAAGAAACTTTGCATACGCTTGGTGACAGAAGATAAGAGAGGGGAGAGAGAAAGAGAGGAGTGAGAGAAAGATAGGGAACCTTCCAGTAGTCCAGGATTTAGGACCCGCTGGACTCTCCTTCAATATTCTAGCCTCTGGTCATCCACATTGGTGCCAAGGGCCTCCAGCTCTTAGCTGGGTCAGCAGCTGCCGTGGATAACATGCACACACACACACACAGGCATATTGGGACATTTCAAAGTGTGGCCGATGCTCGGCCACTAACAGAGACACCAGATAACCTTAATCATGATAAAGTTTGCTTAAATGATGTCAAACTGCCCCCAAACGGCTATCAATGCCCTTTTTACACAACAGAACTGAAACTGTACGGTCTTTAACCTTATATCAGTGTTTTTCCTTTCATTTGCCACCATTCTGTGAATCTGAAATCTCCGTTAATGAGCTGGTTTTTTTTTTAATCTTAGCTGGTTTATTCTGCTTTAGAGTGAAAGGATGAGCTGTGGGATTTTGGCTAAAGTGGGTACAGAATTCTCTTAGATGGTTGTGAACCGTCTTCTTTTAATAGTGAGAGTAAACATGCGTTTTCGTTGTTAATCGTGCAGCCTCATAGAAAAGACAGTCTGGCCGTGTTAATCGAAACTCTCGGCGCCTTAAAAGGGTTAAGAAAATGAGTAAATAAAAGATATTAAAGTGAAGAGATTGTACTGTGAAATACATGAAAGAAACAAAGCATTTAGAGACTATTAATCTGCATCTAAAACAACTTACCATTTGGTGAGTAGTTCAAGTGCTTTTCAAGAGCTTTGTCGACTTCAAGGAAAGCCTTAGTTAAAATTAACTGCAGGTCACACTCCTCGGTGACTAGATCCCTGGAAAAACACAAGAGAAAACATTCAGAATGCTGAACTTCACATGACAGACACGCAATACTGCCCCGTGTCCTTACTTGATGAACTTTTCCATGTATTTTTCACAGAAGTCGGCTGCTTCTGGCCCACCGTGTCCGTCAAACACAGCAAAGTACATAATATTGTCAGTCATCTGTGAGACCTGAAAGCGGTCTTCGTTCTCCTTGCGTTGGCCAATGAGGGAAGCGCAGCCTACTTTAGACAGGCTGACCTTCGGAATGGGCTTGCCGTAGCGAATGCTGGGAGGCAGCAGGATGGGCTCGTCAATGCGATTGTCCCAGATGCCGAAGGAATCCCAAGTAGTGGGGCGGCCGCTGCCGTCTGCATCAAAGCGCATGTTGCTGTGGCGTTTTTCAGAGGGGGTGTAAAGGGGTCTCCGGAAGCCTGTGAGCTGGATGCTGTTGTGCTGCTGAAACGGTCCTCCTACTTTCTGCAAAAGAACGCTGCACCTTCCAAGGCGCAAGAGACATGCCGCTGACATCACCCTGACACCAAAACACTGTGGAACCACTGGATTCTGGGGGACTCCTTGTCACAATGCTGGGGAGATTGATTGAGACACAGCTTATTTTAATGTCTTGTATTCTGTATTGCTTTGAAACGGTCTCGTAGCAATGGAATAAACTTAATGCCGAATAAATAGACAACCTATTTCCCAAATGAAATGAAAACAAATTGAATTCCATTAAAAGGGGATCAAGACGAAGCGGGCTAAAACGATCAAAATGAATACGACGTTAGCTCAACAGTGGGTTATTTTCATCTGCAAACGATCAAGATTAAAGATTACTATCAAGATAAAGTAGATCTCTGTAAATACATAAAACACAAAAACAAATACACGATAAGTGAAACCCGTATGACTAAAAGAATCATTGGAAACGAACAACGATTAACCTTTCATCCACCTTTGGTGAATGAATGATGCAATATTTGCGCTAGCTTCTTTCGCTAACCTGTTTCATGTTTACAATCGAACCCACACAAAACAATACGACGAGCCAGAAGAACCCAGGCTAGCGTGGAGGTACAATGTCACATAATCGCTGTTTTCAACTAAATCAATAAGCCCATGCAGACGTGAGTTTGCGCCTTTTCGTTTCATCGGCATTAGCATCAACGTTACAGTTAGCTATCTAGACGACAACTAGCCGCTTTGTTAGCAGTAGCTAGCGCAGGAACATCGCATTAATCCACGATTTCAAAAACGGTCACCTTGGCACGCCAGTCAAGCGTATCGTACCTGTAGCGTCTAAAACAAATGGACCCCTCTTTTGGTGCGTTGCTGTAAACGCGCAATCTGGATGAAAACACACGCTCTACACGCAGCCTCGCTGTTATCAAACAGGGCCAGTGACGTCAGCGCCAGCGCGCCAATCAGGGCGCGGGAAATGTGGACGCCCATCGGGGCACACTAAATCCCGTGGGCATAAACAATAAGTAACAGGTGGATAAACACAACAGTAAACACACTATGCAGGGGCATTCCGTCATGGGTTAAACATGGGTTAAACAGCTTGATCTTTGGTGTAAAATATGTTCAAGTATCAGTACTCAAAGCATTATTCTAGGTTTATATTGGGTGGAAGAAAGTGTTTTTTGTCCAGATTCAAAAGCGGCTATTAAGTTTGAATACCAAAGCAATATGAAGGAATACAAATGTTCTGCAGGTTGGGATATTAATAGGGATGAGTACGGTTGGTGGAATTTATGGGACAAGGACACGCCTGGTATTTAGAGAAGAAGAAAAGGTGTCTGTCACATGACTTCTGGGCAGTGACGTAGGCATCGCGACTTCCTGGTTTGGTTCCCAGCTGTATCGAAAGCAAACGCCCAGATTCACTATGCATCTCTACAGGTAAACAACACGGTTTTTCTGCAGAACCAGTTAAATTCCAGGATGCGATTTTAGTCACGCTTAAATACCGTTTGAGCAGAGTATTTTTGTTGCGATCGGAATGACATTCACCGATGATAAAGATGGCTAAGGTTAAAAGCTAACGTTTTCATGTATCGGTTTAATGTTGGCTTTCATGTTGTTGTTTTGGATTGCTTGGAAGTCTGGTTTAATTAAACAATGAACAATAGTTGTATACGTACTTTCTTCTCTTTCATTCATGTCTCCTCATCGTAACAATGCGCGAGTGAATAAAGAAGCTAGCTTAATTTAGCAACAAGCTAAATCTCATTCCTGTCAATACCAAAAGTGATATTACGGTAAATATGGCGTGTTACAATAAGCTGCTGTAGAGCTTTCAATGTTTTACCCTCATCTTTCAGTGTTGTTGTAGTCACCCGCAAAGCAATTTTTATTCCTGTAAACAGACAGGTACGTTTTCTTTTCCGGGCTATGACGTACCTTTTGGTGACTATTTGACTCAAAGTGATCAAATAAATAATTTTATGTGCCCGTTAATTCCATATGCCTATATTGGACTTTACACAGAAACCACGGTGACTGGTTCTATTTAAAGTTCCTTTATGTGCATGTTATGTAATTATTATCAGACTCCATTGCTTTCATTTTGTAAGTGTAGCTCAAGGATACGGATATGTTTTTCGTTGTCACCTGTCTTGTATAAGTGCATTTATTGTTCTAAGCTAACTTAGTCGGCCTCATACATGTGTCACTTGTGGATTGGACTGGTCAGAGCTGTGTAAAATGGGATTAACTAGAAGTTCTTTAACCGTCTGTGCGATGTCTATTTCTGTGTTATCTTACATGCATCATTCTCAGCCACACCCACCTCTAAAACTGGCTTTACTTTATCCTTAAAGAGCAGGGGTCCACACATTAAAAATCAGTAGACAAATACATGTCAGGACTACAGAGTAATGGCACTATAATTCATTCCTAACTCATTTTTCATTCCTCTAGGGTTGGATGTTACATAAAGAGGAGAAAACGGGGCTGCAATCAATCCTGAAGACCTGTCTTCCTCCATCTGAGTGTCGCTGCCTTGCTGCCTTTATAGTTTGGCGCTCATCCCCTCCCCGTTTGTCAGCATGCTGTGTTGGGGGAAAGCAAAAGATGGGCAGTTGGGTATTGGAGTGGAGAGGAATCCCATGTTTGAGCCAAGAAACTGTAACGTGTTCACTGGCAGGGGCCTGAAAGAAATAGTCTGCGGAGGACAACATTCAGTGTTCCTGTTGCATGATGGGAGCGTGTACACATGTGGGTCTAACAGCTGTGGACAGTTAGGCCACAATAAACCAGGGATAACTCCAGGTATGCTTGTGATTTGCTTGACTCCTACAGCATCCTTGTATTTCTTATTAAAGGATTTATTTCTGACCATTTCCTTGCTGCTTATGAATAGTGCTGTTTTTTTTTTTATATTCCTCCTCTTACCAGAGTTTGTTGGAGCTCTGGATACTCAGAAGATCACGCTAGTGTCGTGTGGTCAGGCCCATTCTTTGGCCGTGAATGAGCAGGGCCAGGTGTTTGCCTGGGGAGCAGGTGAAGAGGGCCAACTCGGATTAGGAACCACAGAGACGGCAGTTCGGATACCAAGGTAACGCCGCAGCATGCCTTGGAGGATGTTAGTGTGATGAGGGAAGGAAAGTGAAAGTAAATTCTACATATTTAAGTGTTTAGTTATTTTTCAACGCATCTTACGGCCTAATAAGTGTAAATGTCTGTATCATTCCCGCCCCCCCCCCAAGGTTGATCAAAAGGCTGTGCGACCACCGAATAGCTCAAGTGATGTGTGGAAATCAGCACTGCATTGCACTTTCTAAAGGTAGGAAAGACTTCATCGGCTTGGTTTTCTTCGTGAGACCGAAGTGATTGCGGTGCGTGAATGAACCGTGCTGTTCTTTTCCCTGGAGATGGCCAGCTGTTCACGTGGGGTCAGAACACCAGCGGTCAGCTCGGACTGGGGAAGGGCGAGCCCAGCAAGCTGTTTCCACAGCCCCTCAAGTCTCTGGCAGGGATCCCGCTGGCAAAGATCACCGCGGGCGGAGACCACAGCTTTGCCCTCTCTCTGTCCGGAGCTGTGTTTGGATGGGGCAAGAACAAAGCTGGACAACTGGGTCTCAATGATATTCAAGGTACCGTAGATTAATGGAAGACAATCAATATTGGATGTTTAATGCATACAGTTTTGTTTTTTTATGCACAATATGTGTAGTGTCAAGTAAAAGGCTAGCATTTTACGGTGAACGTATTGTTTTATTATGTCGGTTCCCTGCTGGGATGAAATGGTGCTGAGTGATTCATTGGCCATCTTTTTTTTTTTGGAAATACCTCATGAGAATATTAGAGAAATCTAAACTCCACTGTTTTTTCCATCACTATGATTACTGCCATGTGTTGAATGTGCACATTTAGCAAACTGAATGCTGCCTCACAAGTTTCAGTCCCTGTTTGTTGCCTTATTTGAGTGTCATTCGTGACGTCTGGTCTATTTTGTCAGACCGGGCTGTCCCGTGCCACATCAAGTTTCTGAGATCTCAAAAAGTCGTTCACATCAGCTGTGGGGAGGAGCACACAGCAGCTCTCACCAAGGTGAGAATATAGCTCAGCTTCAGAGTGTTTACATTAATGGTTATAGGTTAATGGTTTATGCTCCGCTCTTGTGTGCTGTCACTTTTACAGGATGGAGGCTTGTTTACCTTTGGAGATGGCTCGTGGGGCCAGCTGGGCCACGGCTCCACCGCCAATGAGCTTCTACCCCGACGAGTGCTGGAGCTGATGGGTACTGAGGTGTCCCAGATCACCTGTGGCAGGTACCGGCTGTTCTAAACTCAGAGCGCCGTGATTTATTTCGGCCTGCATCTAAATCCTGCTTTTGTCAGGCACCACACTCTGGCCTTTGCGCCTTCCTCTGGTGGAGTTTATGCATTTGGATGTAACAGCCATGGTCAGCTCGGCACAGGAGTACTGAGTGCTGACAAAAGCCCCTATCCTCTGAAGACCAGCTTCCTGTCGGGAAGTATTCATGGAACAGGTAAGCCGAAGACTTTTCCGTTTAGATCGGATTCCAGCAACTTGATTCTGGAAATTGTGTTAATGAGCCATCCTCTAACTTTTGTGGACAAATAGTACAGTCACTTGAAACTATTATGTCTTAACCTTAAAGGCCCTTTGTTTTCCATAAAACATAGGACGCGTGATGGGGGCGGTTGATTTATACTGTAAATATTCAATTCTGTGGGGAAAATAACATTAGATAAATAAATAATATTCTTGAGTTAAATGTTGGACACCTTACCATTTTTTCTTGTCATTATGTATTTATTAGACTCCAAAAAATATTCAGTGACCAAAATCACCTGTGGAGGAGACCATAGCTTTTTATTGTACTCTAATGATCAGGTATGTAATTATGTCTATATTGCTGTTGTCTTTCCTTAGATTTATTCTTTTTATGAACAGTTAATATTTTCAAATAACAAAATTTGAGCAAGGTGCTCCAAATAGCCACTTTTTTCTTCTATCCTCATTGGTAATGCTGCGTAATAATTTGCCACCAGGGGGCGCTGGCGTCAATGCTTCTTTTCTGACGCAACATTATTCACTGTGCATTGATATTGACTCATATACACGTTGGTACCTTTTGTGAGGATATAATGCACATATTCCAACCTTGGCCTTAACCTCATGAAGTTGTGAAGACAAAATGCCTTCACGTCACCAGTGAAAAGTGTATTGCGTCCCCCATAAATGAACACACACAATAACACACACACACAGTGTGGGTGCAGACGGTCTAGTTTTGCTTTCTCTGTGCAGAATTCTGAATATCCAGAAGATTTTAGAGTGATCAACATCAGCAACGCAATCTCCCCGATCAATTACGAGCGATTGAATTCATGGAGGTTAAAGATGATGTGCAACAAGGATTCTGGTGTCACAAAGTAAGTCAAATGTGTCAATGCATCATATTATTGAATAGGTTAGTTCTGCTGGCATCACAATATTTGGTAGAGTTAAACTAATCTCATACAACCTGACGACATCCTTTGATCGTTTTTTGTCCACAGTGACATCAACATTCAGCTCTCCTCCACAGCTTGTTGGAACGCCAGCTTCTTGGACCAAAGGTATGGAAACTACATTTTTTTGGGAACATTAGCAGTGCTGGAGTTCCTGTTGTATTCATTTCAGTTGCTTAAAATGAAGGTTTCTTACAAAGAAGGTAGAATAACGACTTTAATTTAAGGGGGATTTTAATAAAAATACCAACATCAGCACCCATAAAGGTCAATAAAGTTGCAATAAAAACAAATTGAGATTACATTCAGTACAATTAAATCAGATCTTTAACAACCGAAGAGACTATAACCTTTACCCTTAGTACACAAACAGACGGATCGAGGGTGATTTTATTTCCGTTATGATTTGTATGATTTGTTTTCATGTTAAAGAAATTTTAAATGACAACCAGCTGCTTAACTATTTTAGAAGGAATGTTTATATTTAAGTGGCCACAATCAGCCCCTATTGTAATGCAGACTCATGGGAAGTGATGTGGTGGGAACCTCACAGGTGAATCACCAACTATCAGGATATTTCATTTTATCTGACCAGGCAAAACTGCTCTCCAGTGACCAGCCTGTCTGTCTTCTCACACCACCCTGATGAAAATAAGCATAATAACAACTGTTCCAGACTATCTCTAACATGTGTGTGATAAGGGATTCAACAGTGACAGTTTAGAGTTCAGCGAGATTCATGTGAACCTTCCTTTATCTCTGACGCATTAAGAGTCGTATTAAGACCCTGTTTTGTTTGTTTCTTTTTTTTTTGCCTTCTTAGCGATGATGCTCATTTTAGTACCAACCCAAAGATCCCGGGCATCGATCTCAACTCGGTCAGAATGTTCTTTGCTACACTCAGCACACCAGCTTTCTCTGCACTACTGGAGCAGGTATCGGCTCAGGCTTCTTCTGTTCCTCACTGCCGAGGGATGTAACCCAGGAACAGGAAAGGCAGTTATTGTAGGGACAAACCTGTCCGCTCAGTTGTGTTTTAGCATCTTGACTGAAGTTCTCTGCTAATGTTGATCGAAGTGCAAATGTTTATAGAGGTAAATATTAGCTTTTTCAACATCTGGACAGACAAAAATGATCTAAGAGCATAAACAGCCACATAACACTGCAAAATGAAGTTGTTGTATGACTATTAATGTTTATAGCAAAACTGTCTGAATTCCCTAAAAGGACACAGTTCAGATGTGAATTTGCCTTAAAATAAAAAGCATTTTCTGTGTTCTTGCCTCTGTGGAATCAGTTCAGAGAGGAAAGTTTGTGGCTGCGGATGAAAAACATGTCTTTCATTGAAATAAACAGCATGGATTTTTTTTAAAAAGAATACATAAAGTCCCGGACAAACTGACCCACAAATGTTCCCATCAATTATATCGAGGCAGCTCTCCAAACCACCAAAACCTTCTCCCTACATTCAGTCGCTGTCAACCTGATCCAAGCAGAGCGGAGAGCAAAACAAGCTTTTTTTAAAATAAAAAAAAATCGATGTTGGCAGCGTTTAAATGTTTTCTCTGATTTGTCTCCTCATTACTGTGTTGAATCCTCTGTTTAGGCCACCACGAGTTTTGAGAGCGTGCTGATCCCCCAGCTACCGCGATCCCCTCCCGATGTTGAGGCCATGAGGATTTACCTCATCCTGTCTGAGTACCCAGCCCTGCAGGACTCCAAGAACTACATCCGCCTCACCATTCCCCTGGCAATGGCCATCCTGCGGCTGGACACCAACCCCAGCAAAGTCTTGGGTACAATAATCATGTGCTTAGCTACACTACACCCTGCTCTGAAGGCTATATTTATACTCCTCAAACCATCAGAAATTGCCTCTGTTGTTAAGTAACACACTTATATAAAAGTCTGTGGCGCCACGTGACATCACACCTAATGTTTCCCCACTTTCCCCTTAAATAAATCCCCTCTGATTGACTTATCGCAGTGAGGAATATTCCAGATATTCCCCCAAATGAGAACAGCAATAACCCGCAGTTCCAATCTGATGATGAATGTGGGGAAAATAGGATTTTCCATTAATTCTTTCTTTGGATGATAAAATGACCTCCAGAGTTTAAAGAGGACGTCTCATCCGGACAGCTTTGCTTCATCACGGTGCTGGAATTCCTTTGTTTCCCTGCAGATAACTGGTGGTGTTTCATGGACGACAGTGTTTTTACCAGAATGGTCGATATGTACAAGAGCATCGTTGTGTTTTTGCTGAGAGGAGGCAAGACACTGCTTGTCCCCGTCTCTTATGAGAACCATTTTGTTGCCACATTGAGGCTGCTGGAAAAACTCCACAAGGTAATTAAGCAGTTCAGCTACAGCGTCTGTAAATGGCGTCATCTTTTCTTTTTTAGGACGATCGTGCTTTTATTTTGAAAGTAGCCCCCTACCTTCGAGTGATTCAGGTGTTTGTCCCGTGCATCCAGGTAAACTTAAAGGCCCAACACGTGGAGTACAACCACTTTTATATCCCTGACATCACCAGCATGGTGGACATCCAGGAAGACTACCTCAAATGGTTTCTGAGTAAAGCTCAGATAGTGAGTGTTGCTGCTGCTTCGAATATTAATTATTATTTGATTATTATTGACTCAAGTGTATCTGAACCAAATTCACAAACGGCTTTCTCTCCGGTGCTTTGTAGAAAGTGGAATCCCCCTCTCCGTCACAGGTACTTGACGTTAACAACTGGCGTGATTTAAAGCTTAAGGATTGAAAGGAGGCTCACCCAGCACGCTAACATCTTTCTGTGCAGACCGACTTTCCCTCAGTGAACCTGTGTGCCTACCCGTTCTTACTGAACGCTCAAGCCAAGACAACCATGCTGCAAACAGATGCTGAACTGCAAATGCAGGTACCGGCCTAAAAGGACAACTTTTCGCCTCTGGTTTCATGAATTTCGATTTAAGTTTGGATCCTTTTTTCCACCAAGATGGCAGTCAGCGGTGCAAACTTGCACAATGTCTTTATGCTGCTCACCCTGGAACCTCAGCTCGCCAGGAACCCTTATTTAGTGCTCCACGTGCGGAGAAACCATTTGGTTAGTGACACGCTGCGCGAGCTCACCTCCTATTCTGACGTGGACCTCAAGAAACCGCTGAAGGTGAGAGCGGAACGGAACCATCTAAAGGGCCCCGAACATTTGGAAGGAAGCCTGGGGGCTCTTCTGACCTGCTCGTGTTCTTCTTCACCCAGGTGATCTTTGATGGTGAGGAAGCCGTGGATGCAGGAGGAGTCACAAAAGAGTTCTTCCTGCTGCTCTTAAAGGAGCTCATGGATCCGGTTTATGGCATGTTCACCTTTCACACTGAGTCCAACCTGCTGTGGTTCTCAGACAAAGTAAGTCCGTTTTCATGGCCCGGTTTCCTCCTCCTGTCACAGAACATGAGCGATACCTGGTTTGGAGACTATAGTGTGTGAGTGAATGGTGCGTGTCCTGTGGTGAACTGGTGAGCCCTGCAGGCTGCTGGGATGGACCCCAGCACCTCCTGTGCCACCTATTATTAGCATTATTGTTACTAGATGAATAATGCCAAGACTAAATTCAGAGCCCTAAATTCAGACCTTTGCAGCAACATTAAGAGTATTGTTGACATCAGCATCCATGCAGAATTTGAGACGATGCCCTTGGAATATTGTCCACAGCTCAAAACTGCATAGTTAGGCGGCCTTGGAGGTTGACAAAACACTGATCGTTATCAGGGCTCAATCTGTTCAAAGTCAGTGTTGGTGTACTGGAACCTGTGGGTCATATCCAGTACACAGAGTCACCTGTTTATTTTTAGAGACACATTGAATGTTAAAGTTAAAATGTTGCGGTTTGGAGCTTACAGAGATGTTTCTATGATTCTCAGTGCTTCGTAGAGCAGAAATGGTTCCACCTGATCGGCATCATCTGCGGCCTGGCCATCTACAACTCCACAGTGGTGGACCTTCACTTCCCCCTGGCTCTCTACAAGAAGCTGCTGGATGTGTCGCCCACGCTGGAGGACTTGAAGGAGCTGTCCCCCACCGAGGCCAGGTCACGTGTCCTCTCAGAGCGAGACACCTAATGACAGCTCAATAACTCGGCTTTGATTCTAGCGGAAGCCTCATAATGAGATCGCAATCAAGTGTTCCGACCCCAGAGGTCTCTCTAACTTGCGTAAAACAAAATGTCCCTATCTGTTCAGGCACACAAATGCACGTCCACCGTCAGGTAGCAACAGCACGTCGCTGTCTTGCATAACGCCTCCACCTACTGAGGCGGCAGGGTGCCTCTGGGAAAGGGTTCCTCATTACCAAGACAGGAAGTGTCAGCATTTCCTCAGCAGCTGATTGCGTCCAGCCGTGTATTGATTTTAAGATTAGTCCCCTGAAAGCTGCGTGTGGGGCTGCACGTCCTGCGCTCCCGTCGTCTACGGCAACGCTGACAACAAATCCTAAAGTGCTTCCTTTTCCCTTAAATTAAGAAACAGATGATATTTCAGGAATCATTCGAACATCACGATCTCATACACACAATGATGGTACAATTTAGTAGTTTTTATCCTAAATGTACTTCTTAGCGACTGCTCTACCTCGTAACGTTTTATTGGCTTTATATCTAACATTTGCCTTTTTCTTGTTCAGGAGTCTGCAACAACTTATGGACTATGACAGAGAAGATGTGGAGGAGGCATTTCTTCTCACCTTTGCTGTAATATAATTTTTTTTTTCTTATTCTAAATAATTTTTTTAATCAAAGTAATTCCTCTCATTGGACTTTCTGATTGTGTCAACCTTTAAAAGAAACACCCTCCCTAATTCCAACCAATCAATCAACCATCCAACCAATCAATCAATCATCTGTTTAAGCTTTGGTTAGTCTTTCACCTCTAAACACTCCAGCACCCCCTACTGGCGTGGAAGATTTGTACATGGTCATAACATGATTTGTCAGTTTGTTTTAACTTGGAAGGTTTTTAGCTGGAATTTTCACTAATTACATTTGTTTTGTGTATCCTACTGTCCTAAAGTAATTCTTTAATCGGGAGCTGAGCCTGAGGAAACAGCTTCATTTAGTTCAACCCCTCTGGGGTTCTTTTACCATCGTTATACAGAAGTGTGAAGATTTCTATAAATGAAGGGCAGGCATCTTGTAATGCATTACAGACCTGAATAATGGATAACAGCGTTATATCCAAGAGCATCTTGCAAGTAAGTCTTTAAATGTAAAATCAATTGCAATAAACTCCATGTTGTGTTGCCTTTCTAGATCACTCGAGAGAATTACGGGATTACTGAAGTGAAGGAACTTGTTCCCGGAGGAGAAAGCATCGGCGTGGACAAAAACAACAGGTGACGCTGTATGAAAAACCATCGCGTGACCTGTTTGGGTGTTTTAGGTAGCAATTACATATTTATGAAAATGAATTGACCAAGCCGTCCCTTCAGGCCATTTAAATGCTTTGTTCTGTTACACACTGTTCTCTGTGGGAGATAAATGCATTTTTAATGCGTCCCACCGCAGCTCTGAGATTAGCATGGGTGCGCGCACACAGCTGTTGCCGCCCTGGGCTCGGTGTCCCGACTGAAGGTCATGTTTTGCGTTGAAAACTCACAGTTAAAAAGCCTCGAGAGCCTATTTTTTGTTTGGTTTGCTTTGTTATTCCTCGCGGATATCGTCCTTGTTTCGCTGCCGTGTTTACTGTGTTTGTGTAGAGGACTTGTCAGGACGCCATGCATGCTGCTGGTGCCAGATGGCTGTAGGCCAACCAACCCCCCCTACACAACACACACACACACACACACACACACACACACACACACACACACACACACACACACACACTTAAAATAAAACAATAGTTGCAAAAGTAATACAAGATCTGATTGTTGCACTATAGATCTAGATTACCTGCCATTTTGAGGTACCCCTGCATGTTTACATTTTTAAATCAGTAGTTCAATTTAGATCAACTTACTTCCTGATTTTCCAGACACTCATCAGTTTCATGGAGCTGGAAGTAAAGTCAAGCATTTTCCCTTTTCTATGAGCTTGTTGGGGAAAAAAAGAGGGGTTCATTCCCAAGTTCTTCCTCTATAAGTTGAGTTTTTGGGATGCGCCGCTCTAGAGCGCTCCTGTAACGGGCATGTGCTGTCTGTGTATCAGGAAGGAGTTCGTGGAGGCCTACCTGCGCTACATCTTCCGGGACTCTGCCAGCGAGCAGTACACCGCCTTCTCCACCGGCTTCCTGAAGGTGTGCGGGGGGGAGATCCTGTCGCTCTTCCAGCCCTGTGAGCTGATGGCCATGGTGGTGGGCAACAGCAACTACAACTGGGAGGTGATGGAGAAGGTTTGTGTCTGGGTTAGATACGGCGTCACCAACATCCCCCGTTAAATTACCCCGAAGTACAAGTTGTTAAAATCGCACCTTTACAAACCCAAGATTTTCATCACATACAAGCGGATCAGTTTACAATTTCAGAAAAGAACAGTTAAGGATGATGATCGTTCACCTTCATGTTACAGGAACTGGGTTCCCTGGGATGGATGTGTAAGAGAAAAGCCCGACAGAAGATTAGAGATTGTTTTTTATGTTAATGGTGTTGTGTGTTTGTACTTTGTACCTATTTTTAAGTCATTTGCACTACTTAAATCTGATTGGTGTCAGTAATTTTATTGTCTTTATCTCAAAGCCGTCGGAGATGCCAGGATGTTTTATACTAACAATTCCTCTCCCCTCCCCCTCTTCTGGTCTCTTCTTGTCTCTTCTCTCCCCTTCTCCCTGTCCCCTCCCCCCCTTCCTTCTCATTTTTTCTCATCTCTTCTTGTATCTTCTCTGTCCTTATTGTCCCTGGATCCTATCCCCTCCCCTCCCCTCCCCTCCCCTCCCCTCCCCTCCCCTCCCCTCCCCTCCTCTCCTCTCCTCTCCTCTCCTCTCCTCTCCTCTCCTCTCCCCTCCTCTCCTCTCCTCTCCTCTCCTCTCCTCTCCTCTCCTCTCCTCTCCCCTCCCCTCCCCCTCCCCTCCCCTCCCCTCCCCTCCCCTCCCCTCCCCTCCTCTCCTCTCCTCTCCTCTCCTCTCCTCTCCTCTCCTCTCCTCTCCTCTCCTCTCCTCTCCTCTTCTCTCCTCTCAGAACACCGTTTACAAAGGCGAGTTTACAGCCACTCATCCAACAGTCAGATTGTTCTGGGAGGTTTTCCATGAGTTCTCACTAGAGAAGAAGAAGCAGTTCCTGTGTAAGTCTCTCATCACCTCATTATTCGCTCTCTGTGACAGTTTAATTACAGGTTACCTCACACGCTCTCTCCCTCCATGTTATAAAGACTGTATGGATGAGCCTGCTGCTCCTTGGTTGTCTAGCGGATGGACTGTAAAAGCAGAATCTTGACCCTATTGGCAGCAGCTGTTTACCATTTTTAATTGCAGCTTAGTTATTTACAGACTCCTCAAACTAATGACAGAATTTCCCGCTTCGGTCCTGTTGTCCCTCCTGCAGTGTTCCTCACCGGCAGCGACCGGATTCCGATCCACGGCATGGAGAGCCTGCGCATCATCATCCAGTCCACCACGGCGGAGGAGCACTACCTGCCGGTGGCCCACACCTGCTACAACCTGCTGGACATGCCCCGCTACCAGACCAAAGAGATCCTCCGCTGTCGCCTCACCCAGGCCGTGGAGCAGTACGAAGGCTTCAGCCTGGTCTGAGGGGAAGAGCCGTGCCGGGCACTTTAACAGCAATACAGCGCCACAGAAGACCCAATCTTTTATGACCCCTGGTTGTTTTTAATTACTTTGGGACGTTTCTCACCTTTTACAGGCAGAATGAAACAAACCCCCCCCCCCCCTGCAGACCCGAAACATCAAAGGCCAGATAAGGTTGAGAAACTGTGACTATTCTTTGGTTTCTTTATTGTCTTTTTGCACAGCTGTGTATTTTATATTAAAGTCTTTAAATTCTATTTTTCACCTTTAAAATAATTCAGTTGTTGTCGAGATATTTGTCTCCCAATTGTTAATTTATTAAACAGAGCGGTTATTTTTTGACTCATGGATTGTATATAGTGTGTGTATATAGTGTATGTATGTACATACCACCTTAACCAGATCTAGTCTTTAAGAAGCGTGTTGATCCCACTGATCCTTTTATGTTCGGAGGCTGTCCTGCCCTGCGTGGTGGAGGACGCCGCACATCAGAACAATATTACTTTGAGCTGTTTAGTCAGACGGCAGCTGAATTTGTCTAGAATAGAGATTCAACGCTGTTGCCTTCAACAAACCAGAAAATCCGAAACCGGGTGGATTTTATGGACGTCGTCTGTGTAAAAATAGGGTTTCTGTGTTTAAATGTTGGCCGCTCAGCTTAGCATTAATGCTAAAAGGGCCCGACTGAGTTCTGCTCTGAGTCCAACTGGAACCAATTAAAAACCACCATCGCAGTATTTTGGTTCAGTCTGATTTTGATATTCAGGTTAAATTTTCCTTTAAAGAACCATCTGGTTGGCAGCAGTGAGGAATAGTTTTTGCACATTTGGAATGTTTGAACACGCGTGATGGATTTCTTACTTTTAACCTTCACTGGAAATAGGCCAAGTTACTGGTCTGAATGGAATCGAACCAATATTTTGTCGCATTTCTGCTGGGAAAAGCTAACGTGCTTCTGCTCGTAGTGACATATTAAACAAGTGTGGCATCCTGAGTCGAGGTTAACGCTTTTTTTTAACTGAATATGTTCAAAATTTAGTGATTGTACTCAGTTTGGTGAAATGTACGGATGAGCTGATGAAAAAGACGGGTGATAAAAAAGTTCTGATATTAAAATGTTTCCAGAATGTTTAATCTGGGTGTGCACTGGCATGACATGTATGATCCTTTACATGAAAATACATATTTTTTAAATGTCTTTGATGGTGTAAAAAGTGTGGTTGCTTTTCCGAAGGTCTCCCTGGACTTTTTCGGTTTGGTTCCAATGGCATGTGCTCACATGATCAGTTTAAGTCCCACTAAGTTGATTTCTTCTCTTCATTCCTATGCAAATGTTTGTGGTTTCTTTTCCCCCCTCAGATTTAATACTGAAAATGTGATTTTTGTATATTTGTTGGGAGTCTAGACAAGGATCGCTGCTCCAGCAGGCTTTTCTTAAATAAAGTTATACTTGGAAAAGGCACTTTTCCTTCCTGTTGCTTTCCAAAATCACCTATTGAGCACATTTTCTAAAAGGAACAAACTCCACGTGACCCAGAGACTCAGTAAAAATATGATTTCATTTATAATATATACAAAATACAAATACAATTTATGTACTAAAATGTACACACTCCAAAATCCATTAAGCCTGGCCAGTGTTGACATTCAGTAAAAATAAAATTTTACACTGATCACTATGGAGAAAAAGGACACAAACTCACACGCAGAAATGTAAACATACAAACATCCATATTTACAGAAGAACGCAGCCAACAACGACTCAAAGATGAGCGATAGCTTATTTGACACAAAAGAGGGAGAAAAACAAAACCGTGCATCATATGTCCAGTTAAATGTCTTAAAGAAGTCAAAGTCTGCCCTCTGAACAGCTTAGGTTTGAAAATATTGAGAAAATACTCAACTTTTAGAGGAAAAGCACGAGATCATCGGCGAATTATAAAGATTAACATCTTCAATACTGTTACTGATTAAAGTTAGACAATTTGTAACATCTCCCTCAAAAAAAAAATAAAAAAAAATACAACTTTTAACCACAAAGTTCTTCACCAATAATTTTCATTTTTCAAACTATTTACTTGCGTTTTTAAGACTTCTACAGCAAAAACGTGAAAAAGAGCTTTTTTTTCCATGAAAAACATTCAAAAAGAAATAAACCGTTAGCGGTGAAAATTGTGATTTGGGCTAACGTGTGCGTTATCAAGTACTGAGAACAAAAATCCTGGCTCTCCTTCGAGAGCAGTGGGTGTCACCGTGGGCGCCGACAGGCTAGAAATCCATTAAGTGCTCAGTGGATCGGATTAACAGAGTCATCCCTCCAAGCCAAATAATAAAAAGAAATCAGCACGGATGGAAACCTGGATCTGTCCTCCGTCCCGTTTGTTAAATCTGTTCTCAGATGAACTTTGTTGCGTCTCTTTTGCTGATGAGGACCTCCAGCAGACGCAGTTTGGCTTTGACGTGCTTGTACTCGCTGTACTCCGCCGCCAGTGGGGAGCGGTCCTCCTTCTGCACGTTTCTATGGGAACAAGACCACAAATGGTAAGACGGGTAGCAATGAGAACTGTGTAATTACACTGACACAATTTTCCATGAAAAAGCAGCACAGGAAGACTTCCGAACGTCTTTTTTTACCTTCCGTTTTGTCTGAAGAACTGGTCCTCGAACTCTTTCAGGTTCTCGCGGAGTCTCTTCTTCTCCTCTCGCGCCTCCTGGAGCTGCTCCACCAGCTCCTGGCTGTGAAAAAGAGGCAAAAACAAAACATTGAAAACCTCTCGGGAACATAACGATGACTGACAATTGCGTAATTCAGCGGTGGAAGACAGTCTGGATCACATTTGTGGCGCGCCAGAAGCGCCTGGATTTGGAATGGTGACTTACGTGGTGGCGGAGTGCAGGTTGGACAGTCTCATGTCCGTCGTCTTCGTCGTGGACAGCTCATCCACGGGCGAAATGAAACCGTCCACGTCTTCCTCTATGTGGTCCAGGAAGCTGAGCACGCTGACGTCGGTGTGGACGCTCACGGCAAACTGCGTCTTTGAGTCCCCGTCGTCCTCGGAGCCGTCCTCTTCCTCCTGCAGGAGAAGAAAGACGTCAACAACATCCAATGCGACTTCGGCGCGGCACCGTTAGCGTCCAGCTACCAGCAGGGGGAATCGGTGTTAGTCGCCAGTGGTTATGAATCATCACTGTGCAGCCCCATAATGCATCACTGGTTATTAATGTACAGGCAGAGTTAATGAAGGAATTCACACAGTCTGCTGCTTCACAAAACTTAGAATCAGACCAAAAATGAACATGTAGATGTTAAACATCAGGCAGGTTGTGCTGAAAAATACAATTTCATTAGATTAGTTGGTGGAGCATTCTGATTTATTTGCAACTCGGGTTTCGTTTACGTGGTTACACCAGACCCTGTTTCTAAACTTAACCCAAAATGTCCTGTAGACTCTTTTAGAGGATAGAATCTGTGCAAAAATGTAGCACAGCAGCTACTAGGAAATAAAACAATTCCGTGTTTAAATTTGCCATCAGAATTTCGGGGAATATATTAAATATAGCGAGCCACTGCAGACCCAAGTTGAAAGAAAACAGAATCACTGTTATTACAGGAAAGGGCCAACTGCTGACCTTCTTCCTCCAGTCCACTGGTGAAGACACACCCCTTCTTTCAGCTGTGTGCATTAACAACACACATGTAGTGATAATTAGCATAGCTCCAAGCTAATACTGAACAGACGGAGAGAAACAAGGATGTCTGCCTTCAGGTAGTGGGGAAGGAGGAGGTCAACGGTCGGCCCACCCCTTTAACTCGAACACTGGAGGAACAATCACAGAGCGACTCAAACAGCAGCTCCGCTCGACTATTGATTCAGCATCTCTGCAGGCGCTGGTGACAAGAAACAGGCAGCGGTCCAATCAACAGGAAGCAACTGGAGGGGAGAGGTGAGCGGGGGGGGGGGGGGGGGGGGGGCTGGCAAATGATCACTTGGCTACCAGCAGCAGCTCTTCACCTTGATATCATCGAAGAAGAGGGCGGTTTCGCCCTCGATAATGGGCTGAAGGAGGGGTCCTCTGCGCTTGCTGGAGGGAGAGCCCTGCGGTTGAGGAGGAGGAGGCGGCGTTAGCCACGCTGAGCCAGGTTTCAGAGGCGGTGGCGAAGGCCCCCCCCACGTTATCAGGCAATTCTGAGCCTAACTGCTGCCTGAGCCAAAGCTAAACTGATTTCCCATCTAACTGGCGACATTTTTCTAGCTTAATACAAAAAGAAACTGCGACATTAATACTCATAATTTGTGCTTTCTGGCAAAACTACAGGGCGACAGCTTCATAATAGGGATTAGAGCAGATTATAATGTAAAAACTGCATGTTCGTAAAGCAGATTTACGTTACGCAACTGCTAATGCAACAAAGAGGCATTAATTCTATCCTCAGTTGTCTGATAAAATTGATATTTCATCATTTCCGACCCTCAACGGTTCATGACGTTATGTCCTGTGAACTCAATTTGCCATTTTTGAGCTCCTTTACAACGGGGGAGGGGTTCACAGAGCTGCTAAAGCCGGACTTAGGTCCCTGAAAGGTGGATAAAACGCCTGTGGCACGACCGTCGCCGGGCCAACAACAGGGACTGAATCCAACGTGAGCTGGGGATTACGACCCCGCGAGCGTCTGGACGTTGCGACAATCAATGCAGAAGGAAGGGGGGTGGGGGTGGGGGGTGGAAGGTTCTGGATACTTACTATGACTGGGATGGTGGAGGCTCTGCACAGGATCTGCTTCACCAGCCGGTATCGGTCGTACAGGGGTTTCATGATCTGCCTCTCGTTCTTGGTGACCTGCAGCGGAAAAAGACTGTTAGCCTCCTTCTGCCTCACCGGCTACACCGCTAATGCACATGAACACGACAACCGGCTCACGACGGCGAGGGCAAAGGCACTTGGGCCCAAACCGAGCGAGCACTCGGCAGGCGGAGGTGAAACAAAGGTCACACACAGGGAGGACATCTAATTTGGCAACGGGGATTAAAAATCAAGGACGGAAACACGCCATTCCGCTCAGTTTTAGCCCCGTTAAAGCTAATCACACTTGAAACACTGTTATTCACCCATGACTTGCAATCTGGGTCATGCTGAAGTTAGAAAATATTCTGCCAGAGGAGCCAAAATATTTATGAGGAGATGAGGACTTCTGGGGGGGGGGGTTAGCACTCACCGGACGGCCGTGGATGCTCTCGTAGTAGAGGAGCCCTTTCTGAAGGGCCACTTTCTCTGCCCCGATCTGCTCTCGCGTCATATCCTGCAAGGAGCGGGACAGGCGATGCGTCAGTGGATTTCAGAAGTGACCTGAATCTATCAGGTTCTCAAGCTAGCACACATGCATATTGCAGCAGCTCCACTGCACGGCAGCGTGCAGACGTGGTCGCTGGCTCACCTTGATGTCCTCTGGCCGGTTCACCTCCCCCCTCTTCTCCTGCAGCTTCTTTAAAATGGTCTCCAGGGTGGTCTCCGCGGGAGGCTTGGGCACTTTTTCCTGGGCTGGCTTCTTCTCCAGCTGCGAGCCGAAGCTCTTGGGCAGCGTGTTGCTGCGTTGGCGGGTCAGGGGCTGCAGGTCCTCTTCCGACTTCATCAGCTTGTGTTCTGTTGAGCACCATTAGCCTTACAGCAGACGTACACAGACACAGTGGTGACATTAGCCCTGCATGAGAGGAGAAGCTCACCTTTCAGGTCTTTGCGAAGCTTGGAGAGTTCGTTTACCCATCTGAGCACCTCTGGATTTGCAGCTTTATCGCCGTGTGAGGGCTGAAAAGCAGTCAAAGCAGAATTTAAAGCCAAGCTCGGGCGTTTTCATGCCCTACTCCCACATCTCATGTGCCTACCCTGTACTTGTGCTCCTCCTCAAACTTCTCTTCGAACCTGTGGATCTTTTTCTTCAGAACGTGGATCCTCTTCGTGAGCTGGGCCGTCGTCAGCTCCTCTTTCTCGTCATCGCAGGAGCCGAGAGACGAGCTGCGGCGGCGGCTGCGGAGAGTCGCGGCGTTAATTTTGCCCGCACGCGCCGTAGGACGGGCGAAACCGCGGCAAGCGTCCTACCTGATGAACGAGTGTGCGTTCGGCGGCGAAGGGGGCACTTCGGTGTCCGACAGATACTGCTGGCACTGCCCGTAGGCGTAAAAGCGGGGCGATACCATGGGGTCGCTGTCTTCCTCCAACAGCTGGCGGATCAGAAAGCCGCCGGCGTGAGGGGACAGTCGCGGCTCCTCGAGGTCCGTGTTCTCCCTCTGCAGCGAAGAGTAGGCCGGCACCGGCTCTGCTGGACAAAAATAGACACCTTTTACCTCAAAAGCAGAGTTTTTTTTTTAAAAAAAGACAACTTAGCGGAGGGAGGATATACGTAAACCTAAATCCAAATCCTGAATGAACGCAGCTTTTGTTTCCTGATTCAGCTCTACAAAATGTTTAAGGCAATCCCCCCCCCCCCTCCCTACGGGGGTCTTTTCCTTTCCCACAACTGCTGGTGAGATGTGCACAAACTCCACCTCTGCGGTTTCCACTGGCCATCAGAGTGAAAACAGGACAATCCAGGGGCTATTAATAATGCCCCAGTGCTCTGTGGGATAAGGTCAGGGTGGAGGACTCCCGAGGAGCCCACTGATGAGGTTGTGGCTTCCAAAAGTCCGCGTGCACGAGAGCGAGACCCGACGGAGGAATATCAGGCTCTCTGAAAAGGGGGAAAACAAACCCAGCGGGAAGTACGGAGAGCTCCTGGAAAAAGGAGGGAGCCGCCACGGAGGAGGAAGAGAAAACAAACGTCCAGGCTGCCGGAGAGAACCCGAGAAAACGCGCACGCCCCGTTCTTAAACTCCAAAAACAACTCATCTGAGATTCCAATCCCGGTCCAGGGGGCCACCACCTGCCCCTCCACGTACGTGCGCTGCAGCGAGTAGCGCGCCGCGGCAGGTGGATCGCCGAGCCGGGCCTGGTGGCAGCCCGTGAGGCTCCCCGGCATTTAAAATTAATCTTCTAAATCAACCCCCGCGCTGGCCGTCAGGGATTAAACAGACGACCGGAACGGTTTCTGGAAAGGTTGTTGCGAGTTGGAGGACGTTGCCAGGCAGTGGGAAAGGTCGCCCAGACAGTTGGGCTCATCCCGCACTCGAAGCAACGTGACTCATTGTCACGCCGCAAAAGAAAGCGTGGCGCCGTAATTCCCCTTTTCTCTCAATCTCTATTAACTGGTGTTACAGAGAAAAAGCCCGGCGGGCCTTTTCCCCTCCTCGCCACCACTGAACATCACCGGGTCACTGTGACAGGCGCTCGCACCGAGTGTACTGGGACAAAGGTCGTGCGCCACTGTGGGACAACCTTGCTCACCCGCCAGCCCCTTACTGTAGGTCTGCTTCACCATCTCAATGACTCGCTTGAACCCTCCACGCCAACCGTCGCAGGGCCGGCTGGCACCGGGTCCGAGGGGATTCTGGACCAACCTGTCACTGCCAGTCATGCATGCTCGTCAGCTCAGCTGTGTGTACAGTACAGAATGTACAGGAGCACAATTTCAATGGAGGCAACCGACCAAGAAAAACACGCCAGGCTCTACCGTGACATTCCAGAAGAACATGGAAAAAAAAAAAAAAAGGCGCTCCGCTACATCCTCCCAGGAGGTTGAAACTGAGGCCAAAATCAGTGACTTCCTGTTCATGTGACAACATGTGACTTTTTGACACACACTTCCCCCCTTCTCAAACCTGTCCCCCCCCCCATCCATCACATTTGTCCACTATAAAACTCCACGGAAACCCGCGGAGGGCCGAGGTGGCCCTCGGACTTCAGAATTTCCAAACAGGCAGATTGACTCCTCAGTCCCGCCGCCATGGCAGGGAACAGGAAACAATAGAGGAAGGAGTATTTGCAGGCCAAATATGTGAGGACATGTTGCAACAAGGTTCGTTCTGTAACTGCGTTTCCTTGGAAACCTGTTTGATTTCAGTGTCCAGTTCTTCTGCTTACTTTTCATTTCTGACCCTCCATTAATGTGTGACAACCCTCTAAAGGAGTGACCCTCTCCATTCTGCACTCGGAAACAAACACATTAATAACACACTGGGGGACCGAGAGGAGGGGCCAACATAGATGACAACATCCCCCCCCCCCACCCCAGCACTGTCCCTGGAGACGTGGGAATCATTTCAAATCATTTTCTGGAGCTGCACGACTGTAAGCACCATCCCAACCGCTGCCTGTTAATGGTTGACCACTGCAAACAGCTGCAGACATCCAGAGAACAACTAGATCAACTTCTACTGCCAGCCACGCAAACCACGCACGTCTTCCTCCTACAGATATAGGTGTCCTAAGCGGATCTTTTCAAGTTAAATCCTGCAGGGCAGACGGGAGGAGGTGCGCGGAGGGGCGGAGCAGCGGAGCTTGTGCAGCAGCTGCCCGGACACCCATGTGAAGAGCTGGTGCTCAACACTTTTAGTCCGAAGGAAAACATGTTTCGGAATAAAATGGTCCTGCATGTGCGAGAGAGCATGCGGCCCGAGGGTGAGCACGACTGCGGGGCGGCCTACCTCCCCAGTGGTTCTCCTCGGTCAGCGCTGTCAGGTCCAGCCGGGGAACGTCCTCGCAGCTCGGCTTGTCGCAGTCCGGGTCTCCGCCGCCGACCCTCCCCGCGTCGCAACTGACGGGCGGCTCCTGGATCTTCATCCTGAACGTCTGGACAACCATGAGCAGAAGGAAGAGAGCGCTCAACAACGACGGACGAGCCCGTGAACACACTCTTTAAGTCGGGGCACGCACTCTGGGGCCGAGCCTGCCCCGTCACAGGGGGCTGGTCCCCGGCTGTCATTGGCTGCTGCCGCTGGCCAGAACATCCGCCCACACGCCTCCGACCGTGGGAGGAATAGCGAGGAGATCCCTCCTTCTCTCCCTCCCTCCTCCTCTTGTTTTTTTCCCCTTCTTTACAGTAGTTTTCCTCGCCTTTCTTCTTCTCACTACCGATCGAGTATTTATTTTTTTTAAACTTAAATCTACTATTTATTTCTACGCAATAAACGTCGCGTTCTGCACGGACGATACCCAAATTTAATCGGATTCCTTTAGCAACCCTTCAGCATTTATGAGACTCTAACATCTAGAAATGACAAAAGGAATCGGGTTATACTTTATCGACTTATTCATAGTCATTTTTGGCGATTAAAATAAATAGGAGTTGTAATTCCCTGACACATGCAGTTCTCCGCCCTGGACTTGTTTGTTTCGCAGGAGCACATGGGAGGAGGGGGGTGAGGCAGTGGGGAGGGGATGTGAGCCTGCACACGTAGGCTGACTGTTTTTTTTTCTTTCCCCGTTCTGTTCCTTCCCTCCTTGCAAGCAAGCAAACATGCAGATTAAAACAGAGGTATCACATGCCTCACGTCCGGTAAACACAGCTTCGAGATCCGTTACACGTTTCATCTGTTGATTTCATCTTTCAAAATGGATTTCATTCCATTGTGTTCCCAGATGTGCAAAGAATTGTACTTGACACCTTGCTGGGGGGGTGATGTGGGAAAACAGCACGAAGATAATAAAATAAACCTCAAATTGTAATAGAAATATAACATTCATCTGATCGTAGTGATGGATAGCAACAGGGAAAACAACAGATGAAGCACCACACACAGTACAGTTACCTTTTCCATTCGTTTGGTTATTCTGTATTTCAGATTAAAAACCAAAATACAACCACCTTCTGCTCAACAATCTCCCCTGGCCTCCCTCATGTCTGTCTGCTCTATCAACTATTATGAAACTCCCGTCCAAAACGCTCTTATCAAACCACGTTATCATCAGAGTCCTGTTAGAGAAAGAACGTGTTCAGCCGGCCATACGCGGAACGTGTCCATAAAACATCTAACACTGGGGTCCCCTTTTCCTTCCTGCGTGTGGGATCAGGCTATTTTTAGGAAAAACTCGGCGCTAATGGAGCTCATACTGGGAGCTTACAGGAAGGGGTGCATTTTGGATCTGGTTACAGCAGTTCTTTTTGGCTGGTTTGTAAGAGATTACAACGTGCAGCACGAAGGGAACGTGCTGACTAAAATAATCTACCAGTTGAAATTACCCCGGGGCCTTCCCGTCAGGACCCATCAAGCCCCGCCCTCTTGCTTCTGAGCGAGGACATTCCGCAACGAATCCATCAGCAAACACTCCCTGACTGTGTATCACAATTCCCAACACTTCAAAGGGGGGCCCAACCAGCGGCCAACCTGACTCAAACCTATAATAAAGCAGACGGTAATCGGTGTACCGTTTCAGCCTGGTGCATTCTGGGAACATGCACGTCCTGATCTATTGCATCATCGGCCGTCAAGAGGACAGACTCTTCTGTATGTGAGACTTCAAATTAGAGCAGGAAGCAATGATGAAGACGAGTTGTCCCTTGTTAAACATTCAGGTGCAAATGGCTCATTGAAGGATTTTAATTTGATCGGACGCCTAATTATTTCACTGATTGATCAATCCGCTGATCAATGACCGGCAGGAACAGCTGGTGATTAGCGCTCAGTAGAGGCCCACTTCATCAGACCCTGAAGATGCTCGACGGATTAAACAGCACAGATGTTACAGTACATCTGTGTCCTTAAAACACGCTCCATCCACAATTACGTCATCAGGAGATGACCAGCTGGTGCAAGGGAGGGACACCATGTGTGTGTGTGTGTGTGTGTGATGGTGAAAGGACTTTGTGTAATTCCCACAAATACAGCTGAATCATTGTCCAGCGTGACACACATCCGCTTGTATTTCTATCTCTGTGAGGACTCTTGCTGATATAAAACATTGGCATTAACCATAATTCAACCTCAACGTTAACCTAAACCCTCGAACCAGGTATCAAAGACACATGGTTGTGAGCAACCAGTCAAAATGTCCTCACTTCCCAAAATAAGCATATTCTGGTCCTCACTCTATGGCAGACACACACACACACACACACACACAAACACAAGCAGGATTTGTGCTGATGTAAACTTCCTCCCTTCGTGTGTGTGCAGTATGACTTGTCCCTCTCTTGCTTGCTTTCCCTCTCACACACATCCTTGTACTTCTATATTTGCGAGGACTTTCAAGAAGCAATACACCCCCTTCTCCTAACCCAAACCCGAACCATCACCACTGTGTATTCGATATCGACGCATAGCATTGTACAAGACACCGAGAACACACACACATGCGCATTCACACACAAATGTGTACTTCTTTGTAAAGACTTTCAGTTTTACCAGCCTTTTATTCTTATACTAACCACCACCCCAAACAGACCATTCAAGTTGTGAACACTAGGTAAAACGCCCTTGCTTCCAAAATAATGTCCTCACTCGCTATCAAAATGCATATTTTAGTCCTCACACACACCCACCCACACACACCCACCCACACACACACACACACACTTTGCCTGGTCTCTGTCAGGGGCAAGTGGTGGTGCTCAGCTCCTCCTGCCCACCCAAAAGAGAGTTAAAAGTTTTATTTACAGTACGTGGGGCAAATCTGAGACGCCGGGGGGGGGGGGGGGGGGAGCAGAGAAAATGCAACCTGCACACGTGAGCGGGTTACAATTACAGCCGTACGCAGCAATTCCTGCTATCGGTTTTCCTCGGGTTGAAAAGCGTGACAGATAAAATCAGGTAAATTATTGTTTTACAGGGACTACTGCGATCCTGATAGGATGCACAGGTGATAAAACACGGAGGCAGGTGTGTATCTGGAGAACTAACTAATGAGATGTTTAACCTACAGCCTGATTTTTTTTAAAAATGGGCCCGTGGGCTATTTGCTTAGCAGGTGAGCTTATTGATACTATTTTCGCATGGAAGCTCATGGAGACAAAACGTCTCTACTTCCTCTTAGAAAATATTCCAAATGTGAGCGTCGCCTTCTGTAGTTACTTGGAGTCAAAGTTCGCAGTAATGATCACTCCAGCAACTTAATTTGCAGTATAAAATAGGGAATAAAACTATTACAGGAAGGAATAAAAACATTGCAAAATTCCTTCCGCCTGTGTAAAATAAGGACTCTCCAGTTTATAAAAAGAGGAAACATGATAAGAAAACCCAAAAGACCAGAAGAAAACTGTACCTGCTGCTGAGAAGAGCGGCCTTCTTTCCTTGGTGTGTAACTTCTGGGAAGTCAAACACAATGACACCGTCGATGAAAGACCTTTGCCAGAATGTGATGCTGTGGTTGCATGAATGTAAATAAAAGGCTTTTACCGAATTAAAATAAGATACTTGCCCTTTCTGGAATGTCTCCATGGGATCTGTCCCTGTTCTCTCACCAACACAGTCCTCATCCTGGAAAAAAGGGGGAATGATCAACCCACAAGATTAAAAAGTCACAGTGGGCTGTCTTTATTTGCACGTTTGATTGGCGGCTGCAACGATTACAATCTCCATTCCCTTTATTAGCCTCCTCTTTACTACGGGTGGCGTCTGGAGGCCGACATCACCCCCAGACATCAACAGTAATGTTCTCCCTCAACAGCTCAGAAATGGAGCCAGGTCAACCACCACACCGGCTCAGAGCAAGTATGTAACAACAATACAAGATGACGATGACCAAGCAAAAATAAGGTTGTGAAATGCTGTATTTCATTCTGCACTGAATAGGCTAAAGAGACACTGATGCCCATTTTCCAGAATATGGGCAACAAAGGCAGAAGCTTCCCTTAACTTAACAAGCTCACACTCCATGCGGCAGCTGTTCGCACCACCCGAGACACAGACCGCCACGAGCCAACCTCTCAGCGGAAACACTCCAGCCAATAGCGGCCGAGCCGGCGATGGCAGGCCAGCGCTCGATGTGTGTCAAGGCACCGTGACTCATCTGACCGGTTATGTAAGGACGTGAGTATGGGGATACCGCAGATCGAGAGTCAATCAAACTCCTTTCATCAGTTGGCTGGTTGGAACGCGTGCCTCAACCTTACATCATTCCAAGAGTGTCTAATTTATGACCCCAGCGTGCACAGCGATCCAACTATCAGATGTATATCTGGAGACTGGATGGTCACTGCTGGATCCCGATGGGAATATCAGAGAGGTGCTGGATTTAAACCCATTGGCTCTGGAGCTCTTTAACTTTCATTTCTTCAAAAATTGCAATAGGTTTTAATTTCAGTTTCCATTTCGGCCTCATTCTTGTTGTAACAGTGCAGCAGAATAGATTTTAAGAAGAGTCTCATTCATTTTATAACAAACTCATCAAGGTGCACCAATAATCCAGTGCCGGTTTTCGCAACCCACCTGGGGACCGTCAAAGGTAGACCGGCGGCGTGGCAAAAACGGACTCACCGCGCGGGCGTCCTGGTTGTTGCTGAGCGGCACCAAGGTGGGACTGTGCTTTCTGGGTTGGGGAGCCGGTTCTTCGTGGCCGCTGCTGCTGTTGCTGATGCTGCCGCTGTCGCCGCCCGCTTCGTCCCCCGCGCAGTCCCAAATCCTCGCCTCTCTGGAGGGGATGTTCTCCTTGTTGGGTTCTGCCTGCTCTGGGGCGATTCTGTTCCTGGATAGAAAACTAGGAAGAAAGAGAAAACCGTCTTCAACCACACTCCCTCTGCACTTTATCAGTCTGACATTGGATGAAATATTGCTGCAAACAAACCAAAAAGCCCCAAGGTCATCCTTCCACCTCAGTCATTTATACTTTCTCTGGCAGTTAATGAGCTGTTTAGCTTCACTGCTAATTCTATTTAGCTCCTATTTACTGTCAACACTCTTATTGACATGGTCTGATCTCACTTGATGCGCTTCCCTAATCCATGTGTCAGCCAGTAATCAGACTGGAGCAAATCTCCATCAACAAGGATTAGATTCTTCCCACCACGACTCCAGTTGTTATGACTGTCTCTGTGGACAAGGTTACAACATGGAGTACATACAACGCAGAGTTGTAGTGGGAAGAGATAAAGATTTAATATTGAATTCAAACAAAATTCCGATTATTTGCCTCCAATTTGAAGGTACTTCTTGCGTGTTGCGATCAGAGTTACAGCTCAACAGGGGGTGAACAACCTACAATTTCCTTTAACATGTGTGGGTAGAAAAGCTCAAACTTTATGTTGCGGTGACAAGATCCGTTGTGTGTTTCTCCAACAGTTGCATGCTGGTACCATCACCTAGCAACAACACCGTGACGGTACCTGCTTCTTTCCCTGCGTCTGAGCAGCTCTTCCTGTTGCTCCCTCCGTTGTCGACGCCTCTGTCGTGCACTCGTGCTCACACCTGGAGTTGGCGGGCGCGGGGTCAACTGACAGTCACCCGAACATTGACCCCTGGTGGGGTTTACGCTGAAGAGGTGCTGCTCCACGACTGAACTTATGGTCCCGTTCAGGAACCTTTCACAGTAAAAATACCCCCAAAAAACCCCGCAGTTGAGTAATGATTCACAAAGAACCAAATCCTTTAAAACCTGCCGACGCAACCGTGCGTCGCACGCGGCGAGAAATTCCACTTACTTCACCACATCTGGTCTGGAGCGAGCAGGAGACAGGTGGGGACTGGAGGAGTGGAGAACAAGAGGGTTAGTTGACACTGCAGAAACAGGTGGTCATGACAGGTCACCAAGCAACGCTGGATATCCCTTTGGGCTCCGGTTCTGGCTCCAGGTGATCAAAGCATGTACTGTGCATGAGCGGCTGGTATGTTCAGCTGTGTAGCATGCATGCTATAGCCCCCCCCCCCCACCAACCAGCGTGCTTCTATGACAACCACTATAGAGAGGACAATTTACAATCAATCAATCTGTCCGTCCGTCCGTCCGTCCGTCCAGTGTCCACGTCATTTTGTAATTTACCCAACAGATCTCTACAACTTTCACAAACATCCCGGCATTGTTTCCTGGAATACAGCTACCTCCACATATTTACAGTATGAGGGCGACCCGGAGGACTCTGTAAACAGTGTTGTTGATGGTGAAAGCATCACCTGGCTGAGGTTCCGTAATCCGCAGCGATAAAGTCAGAGATAACAGTGGCGTGACGATGGGAATGGGAATATTGACAGCTTAAGCTGCAAGGGTTTGTCAGGAGGCGGGCTGACAGGGGATGAGTTCAGGTATTTTGTTTTAAAGAGCAGAGCCACATTTGGGACTGTGAGGCTGACAAACGGAGCTGTGAAATAAGAATAGAAGTTATGTCAGCGTATGTCCTCAGAGGAGGCACCAGACTGAAGCTCTCAATTATCTCTGGGTACATTGGTAGATATAGTTGCCCCCACCTAATAATAACCCTGGCAATGGATGCATCAGGTTAACGCTACAGAAAATGGTTTAACAGCTTACAGTTGTTGAGCGGCCTTTAAAGACAATAATACCTAAAATGTATGAGGCGTGCGGGGCTGGAGGTGGAACGGCTCCACAGACCTTTGTGTGAAGGTGAAGAAAATGTCGATTGCGTAACAGGAACGAGTGGAAAAGTCGCAACCTTCCATCCGTTCCAGAGACTTGTTCTTGCCACTACGGGTCCTGAGGGATCGGTGTCTCTTTTCAACAATTGATAAACAAATTTGGCCAAGACCGACTTAATGTGTAAAACTAAATCCTCATATAGACTCCGGTTCTCTGTAACAACGCTGGCGCGTCCACTTGTCCTCCATTTAAACCATCACTCAAATAACACACTAAACTTAACTGTATGTGAGCGATAAATACCTCCTGACAGCAGCTCATCCTTCTAAATGTGAATTCAGCGCAGTATTAAAAACATGGCCGTGTCAGATGGTCTGACAATAAAGATGGCTTCCCAGGGCGCCATGGCGACAAAATGACGTGGCCACCGTAAAGGCAAGTGATTTTCACGTCCAGATAATGTTAAAATCCCTCCATTCTGTATCATTTCTTTTCTCTCTTCATTAGAAGGAGCCTGGTTGGGATGAAACATACTTTCAAAATAAAAGCAATGCGCGGTTGTTTTACTTAAATCCTAATTTCCAGGTACGTAATCTCACACAGGCTGGTCCGTGAGCTTCTGCAGGATTTACATTGTTGCGTAATTCCTTCTATACCATAAAGACCTGGTGGGGTTGAACCCACTCTGGGGCTTGAGTGTTAAATAAATGTCAGATTTCAGAGAAGGAAATTCAAAACAGCTGCGGGTGGTTTGATGAAGATCCAAATCCAAAATAAGATTTGAGACAGTTTTGACTCATTTAGAGTAGTTTCACGTTAAAAAGGAAAACTGTTGCTCCTGTCAAGTCACCTTAACGTCCCATAAATCATAAACTGAGAAGCGCTGATCTGGGGAGGTGCAGAGGTTTAAACCCATTTGACTGATGATTTCCAGGTCATAAGACCCCAGAGTCTGTTGAACTGGTCGATCTAGGCCCTCCGAAGGCGCCGTTTGTGTGGTCTGTGCTAGTTTAAGAGCTTAAAGTCTATATAGGTTTCATCCTGGACAGTTACAATGTAAATAATGGCGGGGACAACATGGCCTGCCTTTGCTTTTACTGCGCATTTTAGCATTTTAAAGTCAAGAGTTCTTCATAATAAGCAAGGAAACTATGCCAACACCTCCAGAGTGGAAGCTCGTGCTGGTTTAATCCCCTGGACTGTGCATCCAAAGGTATCCATTCACGTAATCTAGAATAAGATCTGAGCCAGAACTTGACTGAGGGTCAAAACAGGCTGCTGATCTATTATCCGTGGACTGGACTCAGATTAAACCCCTGCGTGTGTAAAGAATGTGCAAGGAGAAAATCTGCCCGAGTGCGTGACCGAGAACACATAGGCTGTGGAGTCACGACAGCAGCCTGATGGGTGTACTGGGGTATTGACCCAGTCACTGGAAGCGTAGATCGACTGCAAGCATGGATTTCAGTCACCGTTATTACTGCATTTACGTTCAATGCAGTTTGAACTGGGAATGGACGACTTAAAAGAGTTAATATTTAAATCAAATCATTGGTTCCTGTAACTATCCTGGGAAGGTTTTCCTTCTTTCCTATCAGTTCCTTTGAGGAAAGTTTTTAATACACACGACAGAAACCTGTCAGGTTAGTCAACAAACACTTCAGCATTTATCAATACTCAGCAGCCCGACTGAAGAACCAGCCCGTTACACCAACAGAAACAACCTTTCCAGGCCGAGCAGGGAAAGCACGACAGATTTAGATTAAAGGGTTATTACTATGGGTGGACCCACATCGGTCACATGATCAAACACACTGTCCCCATGCACATGTGGGCCCTTTCTTGGTCATAAGAGTCACCGTTTATTGTTCATTTTATGATTATTCTTCCATCCCAGAGTGAATCCAGGCCTCCCGCTTCCTTAAGACAGAACACGCCCTGTGCGTGGATTCCTAATGGTCCCGCCCGGCTTCATAGCCACGGGTGCATCCTGCTGCGCCGCTGCACGTCTCATTGTTTAAATCAAATGAAATGAGGCGATGAGGTTTTGATGACCGCCTGTCCAGAAAACGCAGATGTGTGCGTCTCCAACATGCACTCGATGTCCCGTATTGACTCCACTGTTGACAAACCCAAGGGTCGTTTTTGGCTTGACGTTGACATTCTGCTGTCTGACAGAGATTTCACCGTTTCTTCCTCGCAACTCTGATATTTTGGCGTGTGTTTTAACCACCAATGTGAGGGTTGCTGTGCTGCCTTGTGTGGGGGTTGATTTAATGTATAATTATGATTATTAATGAAGGCGCTCGGAGGTTCTGAATGCAGAAGCCCCCCCCGGAATTCAAGTTTGCCACAACAAAGGCACATGTGACGAGCACGCTGTTGCATGTGCACCCAGTGCAGCATTTATCCTAAGGTTGGCTCTATTGTTTCCACCCCCCCCCCCCCCCCCCAAACTTGACCCAACCGACTGTTTTCTACCAGGTCAAACAGAGAGCACCTACCTCAGGTAGAAAGGAGATATTGGCCTCTCTTCTCCTCGAGGGCTGTGAGATGAAAACAAACACACATAATTAATGGAAGTGTTCGGTTAAAACGTCTTTAAAAACATCAGGCCCCCAACCCCCCCCCCGCCCCCTCCCTGCGGGTCACATGGGCTCAAAATAGGAGCATAAGGCTGGCTTTTGTCTGCAGAATAATACCCACGCTGCGCCACAGTTGAGTGGTTTTGTGGAACTTGTCTCTGGTGATTATTGTGAACCAGGAAAGGCCGCTGCTGTAGAGTATCGGCAATCTGCTGCCTCGGGACAGCAGCCCGCTGTAATTAGGCAACAATAAGAGGAACTCGGGCTTGGCAGCGCGCGCAGAAGTTGCTTCATATTTCCATATCCTGACACTTAAAGGCAGAAACAGGAAAACCTGAGCAAATCGGACAGCTCAAGACTTATTTTCTTGGATAAATAAGGTTGCTTTGATTTTCTTGGCTGACCAACGAGTCTTCTCAGACCTGCGAAGCACCCAAACATACATCTCTCTATCAATCAGATTATGTATGTTAAGGGATTAGAGCGGTTTTGCACCGGCTCCGGTTGGCTTTGGATCAATATTTTGAAGAGGTTGTCCTGAATCAAACTGATATTTTATGTAGTGTTTCATCGACGCATCGACGGATGAGGCTCGTCCGACGTGCCTCGGTCAAAAGGCTGTAAACACGCTGGGCCTGGGTTCTCCTGAAACCACAGAAAAACAGGCTTCTTATTGACCAATCGCTGGATATTTGCTTCTCAGCTGTGTTTTGGAACACGGCGTGCTCGGCGCGAGGAGCCGCGGCGTTGGCGGGAAGCTACGCCGGCTCTTTACGTCGCGATCATAACAAAGGATTAAGGTTTCAGGGGGAGAAGAAGTCAAAGCTTTGTTCTATTACACAAGCTTCAGGAATCACGTCTGCAGGTAAAGTACACTAAAATAAAAATACCACAGCGGGGCGGGGGGGGTTCTTAAGTCGTGTTATACAGTCTGGCATGCGTATTAATATCATGTGTGCCTCGCTGCTGTTGTGAATTGCAAAAGCGGAAATCCTGCTTACCCACTACCTTACTAAAGGAATAACAAGAAGCTTTGCGGGGGAAAATCGGGAAAAAGCCGGATCTCTCAGAGGTAACCGGAAAACCGCCGTAACACTTTGGCGAATCCACTATGTCAAAGGAACACAAAATTCTGAAAGGAACTTGAGTGATGGCAGAGATCGATCAGCCGATTTGGTTCAGCATGTTCAATTGGTTGATGGTTCAAACGAGGGACTTTGTTTCAAAATGGAACCTTAATAGAACAAAAATCCAAATGCAAGAAATGACGTCCTGTCAGGAATAGCGGTGAACAAATACTTTAACCCAACAATCAGGTTCTTTGTAAAAATGGCTCCAGACCTTCGGGCTGATTGCTGAGACTTGCTGACAGGTAGCCAGCAGCGGCGTCATACCCACAGGGGAACCTGCGCTCGCACCACACCGCGACATTCCTCACTCCCATCTGTTTCCACCGGGCTCATAAGAAACCTGCTGGTTACATCGCAAGAACCAGCGAGCCATGGCAACCCCACACAGAGGCCAGCATGCATCCTTGCTGGGTCACTATGCAGCCGTGGGAATATAATAAATTCACATGATGCCGCGATGTTAGCACATGTCACCTGCATGGCCGGAGAGGCCGGTGTCACATCTGAGGCGCAGGTGAGAGCACATCCACGTGTGACACAGAAGAGCTAAAACCCGTTTTCTGCATTCACGTGCCCTGACTGAGCAGTTTTACAGATTTACGAGACAACGGTGCAGACACAGTCGCTATGTTTTAGCCTTTTTATCCTCCCTTCCAGGCGAGATCACCCTCTGCCGTGTCTCCCAGTCACGCTGTCACCTGCCAGATTTACTGGTGACCTGACCCGTCCTGCCAGCGTGGGGAAAGCTGGATGTTTCACATTTCATTGGCTCTGCTGGCTCTTGCAAAGAAATCTCAATTAATTAATATCAGCACGGTTCGTCGGTGGAGACTGTTTCCAATCCGGACAGGTCAAATTACCCAATATTCCTGACAGGAGTATTCCTGACAGGAAGAGTTACAGGGGTCTGTCTGTACCACTGGGCTCCCCATCTGACGCTAAACTGATTATGGACACTGTGCACATCATGTCTGTTGCTATGGGCAGCAGAGCACATACAATACCAATAGCAGATTCCTCTATAACATTAATTGCTGTATGTCTACAATGTGAATACATAATAGTACATTTGTAATATATTTTTATTCCTATTTCCATAAATCAAGCTGTCAATCGAGGAGCATTGCATAATATAGTTAAGAAGAGTGGTTTCTAATGTGTGAAGCTGTAACTTAATATATTGGTAACATGCACCTCTGGTATATCATGTTAAACTTCTATGTAATGTGTTAATAGATCTGGTGCTGACACGGTTTACACTCTGAAAGGTCACTGGTGTGTCTTTGCGGCAGGTCCCAGCACCCACAAAACAGCATAATCCCTCTCTGGTATCTCTATTCCTGAATCCACATTAAATGGAACTTTTTTTTTTTATCGCACTTTGTAATTCATCGAAGAGTTTTTTAGCCACACTGCTCAGGTGTAGCCGCGGCTAAGAGTTACGCCTCAGCGCTGCATGGGTCTAAGCGGCCTCAGCCTCAACAACAGACACAGCTGTAGCCTCGCTATTCCAGGACTGAGGACACTCGACACCGGCTGGTTCCACTTTCAACGTCTTATAAAAAGCATGTCTGCATGCCGAGAGCGCTCTGCTGCGGTTTCTGGGCTTTAGATCCCCCGTCACTGTCAGGATTCTTCACCTTCACCCTCCACTGCATCACCTACACAAACAGTGGGTATAACCTGTTTAGCACGGCTGGAACGCAACCTCGTTTTTTGAACGTGACATAACTGCATGAAGCCAAGGAAATATTTAATATCCTTTAGAAACATAAATAGTGACGGCAGAGTTAGTGCTGCGGGAGTGCACGTCTGCTTTGCGACCTTCATTGGAATGGAGTTATTATTTTAAAATCATCTGGAGACACAGACCTGCCGTGCGACTCTGTGTTTGGGTGGCCGAGGGCCGAGCCGGCGTCTGGCGTGTCTGGGAGCGTCGGCGAGATTGGAGCCGCCTCTGTGCCAGGGCACCTCCTCTCTGAGGTCAGCGGTAGGACTATGGGTATGGACAGCGTCCTTGCACGGGGACACCCAGCAGAGCGGCGGGGCTGAGGAACCTGACCCCTGGTGTCAGTCTCCCCGTTTCTCACCTGTGTCAGAGAACGTTGCAAAGTGTGAGGGGGAAACACTGGAAAGCACAAACTGGTAACTTGATAACTACACACGAACACACACAAAAAACTTTGAACTCGTCCTACGATTACTATAATACGATTACTGTCTGAGGTCAATCAGGGAGCCATAAAGGTGCCATAAAACAGGTGAGCTGGTTAAAAAGAGGTTAAGGTTGAACAAACAGCCATTTTTTCTTACCGTACTGACCCCGAGTGGATATAAAGTGCGCACTCCATTAATTTTAGTGTAAGAAAATAACCTTAATTTAACCACAGCAACATTGTGAACAGATTCCTTCTGCATTTTTGTGGAGTTCAAATAAAAAGAGAGAAGAATAGTATTTCCACAAAGCCGTCCGTAATGGTTGCTCATAAACTGTGAGACCTAACAGAAAACCAGCAGTAATGATGCAGCCAGGCTGACGTCAGCGGTTCCTCTATGGATTACAGGTGAAAGCAACTGGGGCGAAAAAAACAGCTCATCTGTAGCTAAACCAGTTGATCTAAATGGCCAAACTCAGTTTTTACACCAATTACCAGCAGAATGGTTCCATTTAGTTCTTAACATAATGGCCTGTTCTGAAATCTATAGATGCTCTCTCTGTTAGCTCAGTGATGCGTTCAATGGCTGAACTTTTGCCGCCCAAAAGGATCTTTGTGAAGGTCAGTATAGATTTTATCCCTCAGGGCTTTTTAATTAAATGAACTTCAGCATCATAGGAAAACACGTAGAATCGTTATAGATTTAAGACTAGCGAGAAATAAAACACACCTCAAATACAGGTATATACATTCGCGACAGGCGTGAGTTGCTGGAAGAATCCAGAATGTTCTGTATAATGGGCTTCGCTGGAATGAGGTTAAAGCCATGAAGTGAGGCAGTATGTGGTCAATGATTTCACGTCCAGTCATGGAAACTCAGCCAGCCATAGCTTCAGGACTGGCTGGAGGTCTTTCTCAGCCATGTTAACCATCAAGCTGCCTCTACGCTCCTCTTCTGCGGATCCGCACTTGCATAATAAAGAGCTCCAATGGCGCAACGTCAAGTAACCAGAAAAGCCAAAATAAGGAAATAAACTGGCATCTATAATGTTGACTTGGGACTAAGATATAAAACTTTAGCATTTTTCCACTATAAGAACTATTTAAGGTTCATATACAATCATAATTGTATATAATTAAACAACTAAGGGAAGGAGTGTTAAAATAAGGTCCCATAAAGCTCATCGTGGCTGTTATCCTTAACACAAATAAGCTCTTCTCATACTTGTGTTTTTATGATATCATAAGTGTTTTTAGGTCGTCCTGACTGGGCTTGTTTGTCCAGGATCCTTGAATGACAGATTAATAAAGATAATCTATAGACTTTTAATATCTCACCACAGTTCAGGTGCTGATGTTTGATTGGAACTCGGTTGAAAACACACTCCGTTAGAAAGCAACAAGCGCCGAGCCCGAGGTGTGTTTCACCTTGAGATTAAAGCCGTTTATGAGCTTCTTTATGGGAAATAAAAGTTAATATTAATGGCCTGTGATGAAGCATTTGATGAATCATTAAGTCAGAACTTTCAGAGCTGCCTCTTGAATTCTGGAGGAAGCGCAGGTTGGGAGGGGAGGTTGTTCTGTTGTCATGTTATTTATGGCCAATAAAAGAAGACTATCAGCACCAATCAGATTATCACTAAAGTCATAATCTTAGAAATTGGAACTACTGGCAGAGAACAAGAGATGTGATATAATCCACCGTTCATTCAGTGTTTGCAAACAAACAGTTGTCATTTATGGCCCAGTCCTCCCAGTCTCATAACTGGTTTATGGCTGTCAGGCCGAGATTCAGAGAGTCAAATAAAAACACGAGAGCCATCAACTAAACATTGAATGTAGCATAAATACATTTAGCAGATAAAAAGAAGTAATAACTGCTGTGATCAGACTTCAACCTGTCCAGGGCTAAAGCCAAATGCAGGAAAAGGATCTCAAGCTCTGACTTAAACGTTCAAATGGGCGTTGGTTTCAACATTTATCTAATAAAGTCTACTTCATTGATGTGGCCAGTGGTTGTAGCCTGGATTCGTCACCATGTGCACAAACAGGAAATTTCTTCGCCTCAAATTTAATTGAATTTGTGACCAGCTGCAGCTCCACACAGCAGAGGTCGTTTGTTTTAAGACCACAACACGGTGGCAGAGCGCGTTTATCTCCGACTCCAAATAGGAGAGCTGTTGTTTCCTGCAGCGGATGGCCTTTAATAAAATCAGGTCATGTGACCGAGGACGCAGGCCGGCTGACAGATCGACAGATTCGGGCTAATCGGCAGCATTACGGCAGGACGGAGGAAAAGGTATGAAACGCGGTGTTGGTGGTTTCTGTACCTTTCCTGTCCTCCTTCCTGTCTGCAGAGTGTTTGCGCAGGATGTGCTCAGAGGGTCCGCAGCCTGTGGGGGGACGTTTTCTCCAGCCTGCAGAGAAATGCACAACACAGAAGAGCGGTGAGCTGTGACGGCGGAAAACAGCTTTTTCCCAAAACACAACCACGTTATGTCGAGCACGTCACCAGGATCACATGGCTGGTGTTAAGGGCCGCGCGGGGGGAATCTGAGGGGCGCCCGCATTTTTTGGTGCGGTTAATGCCGCGCGCGGTGACAACATCAACAGGCAGAAAAGCTGCTGTCAACCTGAGTTTGCATCTTTGTCCTGGAGTCTGCTGGGGTTGTGTTTACACTGGCCTGGCTGGGTAACCTGTTTGTGTCCGTCCAGTTCACCTCCTGCCACCAGAGAGGAGACAAAAGACAGTGGACACCTTTAGAATCCACATCGTCAACACAACAAAAGGAAAAAAAGCTTTTTTAAAAGCCACTTTTGCAGCTAAACACGATTTTAGATTCACTGTAGAACAATTGTGGTGCGTGTTCTACTTTTCTCCCGTCAGCCTTAACGACAGTGTTCAGAATAGTCCCCAGGGGTCGGCCATCCTCAAACACACACGTACTCAACATAAACACTTGCACACATGTTCATATGTATTTTGTGAGATGCTAAAGGCTACACCTCAGATTATATGGCTTTCAACGGCACTGTATTCAGCATCCAGGGACCCCGGCGTGTGTTTCTCTGCATGTGTCTCCGTGTTTAAGCATACTTGCACGTCTTTAAGAGCAGCAGGATCCCCTTTCAGTGAGTTTCCCACAGGTCAGGACAGTCTGACCTCTCCAATACAGTCAGCATTACATGATGCTGCAAAACATGCAAGACTACAAAAAATGATCTCCCAAAGAGTTTTTGCTGTACACAGCGGATCCATAACGTTCAGGATGTATTATATATATTTTTTTAAAATGTATGGTTTGCACAGTAAACATGATTTCAGAGGAGAGTTTGACTGCGTTTGATGACGTCAGAGAGAGTCCAAAGGTCAAATGGGCCAGGAGATAAATCCTAAACATCACCCAGTGTGGCATCAAATGCCCAAGTCATGTTTCAATAACACAATCATCAATCAGAACTGGAGATGTTTGCTGCCCCCTCCGGTGAAGGCTGTCCTCCCAGAAATAGACATACAGTAGCCCTGAGAGGACAAACTGGAATAAACCTGCCAGTATGAGCGCGAGGACAGGTTTTATCATCTGATTCTCACCAACAGATGCTGATGTTAAATCCTAAAGGGAGAATCTTTAATGTTTTTCAAGACGGCTTTGAAAAAAGTTAAAATATACAGTATATTGAGGGTTTTTTTCCCAGTATGCATTCCAGAACAACCAGTTTCCACCAGACTGGTTGACAACCAAGAATAGAGTGTTGACAGCTGGAGAGATGGCAATGGGGCAGTGGGGTTAGCAGCCCCATCTTGGATCATCTGAGAGGAAGAACCGTCCTGAAGCTACGGATCAGCCTATGGAGAGACACCCTCGGGGATCCACGAGTGGGAGGAACGAGAAACGGGAGCGAAGCTGTGCAGTGGAGGAGGTGCGATCCAGCCAGATGTTGGAATGTGGCAGAGGGGAGCGGGGAGCTTGGACGAGATGGGAGCAAAACCTCATGAGCTGTGGAACGCCAAGGCCCATCGTACCTCACGTTCTGCTGGGGAAAGGAAAGGATGCCACCAGTTCCTGCCAGAACCACCTCCAGATTGGGCGCTCAGAGATGACCTGGGAAAACAACTGAAGTTCTGACTGAAGGCCCGATTTGGTCCTCAACTCAGCAACCTCCAAGCAGGTTGTTTTCCCTGGAGCCACCTGTCCCCTGGGAGGACACCATTGAGGGATCCAACGAGAGGAACAGGGTCAGATCTGCTAAGCTGGTGGAGGGGCCATCAGAGAGGGAGTTTAAGGGGCTAACTGATGTGTTGGGCCTTCTTTGACCCAACAAATCACCAAAATACAGCAAAGAGCCACAGAAGCATTATTCCTTCAACCACCGGAGCTACCTGTCGAGTTCGACAGGTGACCTGTAGCTGGATATGGCATGAAGACAGCACTAATAAATGTATCTTATAAAAAGAACAACACCTTCACAACTATGATGGTGGAACGTTCTGGGCTGCTCTCTGCATCCGGGCTGCTCTCAAATATGCTTGTGCAGTTCTGGATCAGCTTGACCATGATTTTGTTACAGACGTTTTGATCCTTCATGGCGTCAATCCCTGGAGATACACTGGGAGAGAAAGAGCAGAGTCGAACAATACAAATTAGACTAAATTTAAACATTACAGATGCTCCCCTTGCAGCATCACTGGACTTCAGCCGGTGGACTTCAGGATGTGTGTGTGTGTGCGTGTGTGTGTGGGGGGGGGTGATTGTTTGTATATATATTTTTACAACATTCTGGAAGAACTGAAAAGCTTTTTTGAATGTGAGAAACAAGTCTGAATTCTTTTGGCTCAGTATTTGAATATCTGATGACACTGAACAGCTGTGCTAAGCTACGATGGAGCCTTAAATGTACACCTAATAATAGACACATACGCACCCACCCACCCACACACACCCACACACACATGCATGTGGAAGAACAGAACGGGATGTATCAGAGAGTATAGGAAAGATTTTAGCCTCTGTATTCTGTCAGATCTTTTTCCGTCCTAAGAACATCATCCGTGTATTCCTGGTGATGCGTTCGAGCCACCACGCCAGAGGGTCGGGAGTTTATTTTTATGTTTTAATGTAATCAGATCAGAAGCCAAACTGATGTCAAATGTTCGCTCAAATGTAAGACATGAGCAACAAACCATAGTAACTACTATCATCACCAGCGATGCTTTACTATAGCGATGGTTTGACTGGCGCTAAACGAACTACAGCGCCCCCTGTTGGCCTAGAAAACAAGCGCAACTAATGGCGAACCTTTACAGAAACACCATATATAATAATGCTGGCTGATCTTACAGCAGGTTAAATGGTGGAACTCACTGGAAGACGGTTGGTCCGAAAACCGTGGCGAGGTTGAAGGCGGTCATGCGGTTTTCCTTGTGGTTGGACTCCACCAGCGTGAGGAAGCGGCAGAGGTAGCTGAGGAGATGGTAGTGCATGTCTGGAAGCGGCTGCAGCAGATCTCTCACATCCGAGCACGTGATGTCATCTCCACACTCTTCAGATTCAAAATAATGGAGACAGGTCAAAGGTCAGGCTCTCAGGAAATATAGTGGTTCTGTCAGACTAAACCTAAAAATGATAGATAAGCCTCTCAACAGATCTGGGTGATGGGGGTTGAGTGATCACTGATCTTGAGTTGTGGTAACTAGCAATGCATCAGCAAAGAACCTGAAACTATGTTGATGCTATTACTGCATAATTGGGTCGCAGTTGGATAAGCGGATATGGCCGCTGATCCCCGATGAATGAATGACGCAAACCATCAGGATGCGTGCACGTACGTGAGTGGGCGCACGTAAGGTTACAACCGCTCTCTTGATGTAGAATTTGTGAACACATGCTAAGTCTTATTTTCAGAGGCGAGTGCAAAAACACTTCAATTTCTAATATGAACTTTGTTAACTGTTAGGAAATGACAATATAAAGAAAAACACTCACACACACATCCTTGTATTCCTATCTTTGTGAGGATGCAATTCTAGCCTCAACCTTAAAACCATGTCTTAACCCTCAAACAATCCTTTGAAGATGTGAAGACCAGCCAAAATGTCCTCACTTCCCAAAACTGTCCTCACTTCGCTAGTAGATTGTTAATTGTGGTACTCAGTATGCAGCAAGCACAGGAACACAGGCGCACACACACACACACACACACACACACACACACAGTTTAGAGACACACTTTAGGGACTCACACCAGACGGTGTAGTTCCCCTCACCATGGTAGCGGTGTATCAGTGCTTGCTGGACTCTTGTGCTGACTAGACCCCCTGGAAGGTCTCTGAGGAACTGCTTGATCAAACTGGCCACTGCACATGAATCAGATCCAGACAGGTCCAGGTCCTCTCCGGCCTCCAGCTGCTGTTTCAGGGTCTCCACAGCACGAACGTTTCCATTCACTCTGAACAGACCCTCCTGACGCAGAGCTGCACAGTGACAGAAAGGCGCGGTGAACGTGCGTCCACTCATTATCACACGTGTCAGATTGTTGTCTACAGTCCTGCTGTCAGTCGCCTGCCGTTTCTGCTTTGTCCTGCAACTGTTTTTGAGGTCACAGTTTGAAACAGTCTCAACAAAACATCAGTTTTCATGGAATCCCCTCCCCCCCATTCTTCCTCCAGCATTTCTTTTTCTGCTTAACCTAAATTCTTGTGTCCAGCTCAGAATTTTGAGCGTAACAACCAATCTTTGGTCTTTATTGGATGTTTGTCTTCCGTGGGATTTTATATTGTTTCTAATACAGTTTTGGCTTCTGTGTTTAGTGCAGCTTGGGCTGTTTTCTAGAAGGGATCACATCAAATGAACTTAATGCAAATCCTTTTTGCAACTTAGATTTTTCATTTGAGATATATTTGTTTCCATGGTGTCTTCAAGCATCTTTATTCTCTCTTTCCTGATTGTCCAGATTGTTCTCACCTCTTCTTCCTCACCTCTTCTTGCTCGCCTCCCCCCTCGAGTATAAAAGCTGTGATCAACCCTCAGCCTCTGGCAGGTCATCAGAAGTGTTTGTGTGTTGACTGTTTTAATTACCCTCTGCTCTGGATTTTAAGAAACTTTATCTCCAATGTCAAGTGTTAAGAGGATGATCTAACAATGGCAAAGTTGTCAATTTTTACACTTTGTTTCAGTCCAATTGAAACCGTAGTAGTTTTAATTTTAAACATCACACCAACCTCTGTGGTTAAAAAAAAAGTATTTTGAAATTAAATAAAACTCCATAAACCACTGAACGCTGGCCACGAAGAAGAATTTTCCCTTCATTGTACTGACATCTTGCGGTCAAACTGGGTAACTACACTTTAATAAGTATATTGATTTGACCAATTATACAAAAAACGTCTAACACAAGGGAAACTGTCGCATCGATTTAGAGATGCAGTAGTTAAAATTGCTCGAACAATTCTTAAACATTGTAGATAAAACATTACTGAAAGACCACAAAAAGCCATTTCTTCCACATAGTTAAAACCCGTAAAAATAGAGTGCAGAGTGACACTTGACTCTTAGTCAAGTGTGACACTTGAGATATTAAATCAATCATGTTATGTTAAATTTCAGATTTTCCTGTACTAGTTTTGAGAGAGATGTTGTAATCAGAATCATTGTGTCTAATTTGTTTATCATATTGATCAAAAGGGTGTCAGCTATAAAAATGAGATCAAAAGCTTGGAATTTGGGAGCTTGGGAATTGTTAGGAATCATGTGAGATTGTGAGTCCACGAGGGACATCTGAAAGGAAGACCAAGTAAGGGAAAGAGGGTGTACACAAACGACCCGACCCCCAGGCTGTGGTACGAATATGATGAGTGGGGCTTTTCTTCTTGAATGGCAGATAATGAATAAAAAACACGGTAGCATGGAGCAGCTAACAAATCTCCACAAACTTTTCTCACCATGCCTGCGCAGGTGCTCCACCAGCCTCCTGAGCACCACGGGCACCCCGTCCTCCACCAGGCCCCTGTCCTGCAGCTCAGATAGGGGTGCTCCAAACACCTTGGTGTTCTTGGCTGGCCTGGGTCTGAGGATGGGTATTTGGACCATCTTCTTCATGTCCTCTGTGACCAGCACTGCTGTCTTATTGTGCTGGATGGAGAAAAGCAGATATTGTCAATTAGCATGTGCTAATCCATCAGGTGAGGTACCCAAAAGCGTCCTGCAGAAGGGAGTCTCGCTTGGCTGTCTAGATTAGACAGTGTAAGTTAGTGGAGGTGTGTGTGAGGAGTCCATCCACACACACACCTCCTCCGGCAGCCATACTGTCACATACTGTGTGTGCAGAGAGCTAAAGGCTTTAGCTGTGAAGTGTGTTGCTACGACAAATATCAGGTTACCATGCGACAGGTTTTGTCAAAGGCAGAGTCACACACACACACACACACCTGAACAAACAGGACAGGAAGGCTGGACGTAGTATCAATCATACAGCAGTCATATACAGCTTTAAGGGGTAGAAGTGTGCAAACATGATTGGCAGATATGAAAAAAACAGATGTCCATAAAACAGCCTGTGTAACACCTGCGTCACTGTCGGGAATCAAGGATGGGGGAAGCGCTCAAGAGGTGCATCAAAAAGAATCTGCACTAGATGACGTACAGTGTTAAATCTAAGTTTAGGCTGTCAGTAAACAAACATACAAACTATGAAACAAACCTATCATATATTTCATATTTTAATACACATTAGAAACTTGATTATATAGATTTACAGACAAACAGTGTTCACACACACACACACACACACACACACACACACACACGCACACACGCACACACACACGCACACACACACGCACATAGAGTTGTCATTTAAATATAATCCACTTCACACTTTTGAACCTGGGCCTGGTCTTGTGTGAGAGGCAGGAAACACTTCCGGATGTTCATCAGTCTTTGCTCTTGTCTCCATAGCGACTGACGTGTCATGTGACCTGCGGTCATTCCGGAGTCCAGTGCATCACACGAGAGAACTGACCCGAACACAGAGGCTGGAGGCCCCCCGATTATGACGTCATCACAATAAAGTCTACAGTTTGGGAGAAGTGAGCGGTGCGATGGGAAAAAGAATGCGCACGTATTCCAGGGGACCCGGGCCAGAACCACGGTCAGGTCGGGTCGGCTGGTGAAAGGCCCCCTCCCTCGCAGATGGTGTGAATGCTCAGGGCTCAGGAATCTTAATTGGGTGCATAAAAAGTCCCCCTGCACCATCCTAATGACTGTTACAAGACAACTGAGGTGCACAACGTCCTTTCCTAAGACCTGCAGAGCTGTTTTGTTTTATCCAACCATATTCTGCATTTCCCTGTAATTACAGAACCATGATGAAATCCCCAGGAAGCACCATCATGCACTGTCATGGTTTTACACTGATTAACTTCTACAATCTGTCCCTTAATGGCACTCCTGCTGGTTGTAAGCCAGTCTGAGCTCAGTATGGTTGTGATACCGAACAGATGTCCCCTAAATCTGTCTGTCTCACGCACACACGTTCACGGCTTCCTGTCAGTCTTCTCCTTCGTATCTAAAAATGGAGATAAAAGATGGCAACTGGTGTTTTTCCCCACTTGTAATCATCTGTTGAGGACAGCTCATTGTCCTCCCTGGTAACGTCCACAACATAGAAAAACCAAGCAACCACGGAGCTCCTGAAGAACACAGATATTTCCTGGATGACTAGGACGGACATTTAATGGCTCTGCTGGGGATTTGTTTTTGATGAAATTGAGTGCGAGCCAAAGGAAATGAATGTTAATGTCGCCCATTTGGTTACACTGGCCCCCTTCCTCCACCTTGGAGACTTTTTCACACTCCTGATGACCTGAGGGTTTGGGACAAGTCCTCGAAACTGTGGTCAGACTGTGAGTGTGAGTGTGTTCACAGCCCTTACTTAAAAAAAAAGAGCCTGAAGCACAAGCACGGCCATCTTCCTGTCTGTTTCCACATGCTGATGAAGAAGATAGCAAGCCCAAGCATGCCTCCCCCCCCACCACTTCCCCACCTCCTCCCCCTCCTCCGTCCCCATGTGGGTGGTCACTGGAACAACTGGGAGCAAAGACCAGGAGCAACAGCTGCTCGGTGAGGAGAAACCAGCACAGATTTCCAGCAGTGCAAGTAAAAACAAGCCGGTTGGAGGTGACCTCACCGGGGCTGGAAAACCTTACAGAGCTCCTTTAAACAAAGACCAACTTTGCTGGACTCCTCGGGACATTTAAACGGCGTGAGAGAATGTGAAGACTTGGCCGAGTTTGTACTCACACAGATGGTCAGAGCTCCGGCCCCCATTTCTTCCGCACAGGAGGAGGGATGAGTGGAAAACTGCTGGTGTCTCTCCTCTTCTCCTCACTCTCCCACAGGACACATTTTTGGGTTCCTCCCAGTGGTGGGATCCACTTTTTCCTTAGCCCTTGCCATCTAAAACGCATACACACACACACTTACACACACAGGAGACCATAAAGATGCCGCCCGGTGCAGGGGCACAGATTAGTGCTGGTCTCTCTTTCTCTTCCTCCCTCTTTATTCCCCCTCTCTTCTCCTGAGCTGAAATTTGAGCCAAGCTCTCCCATTGGCTGAGGAGTCTGGTCATGTGACACTGGGGGCTTCCAAAAAACTTTGAATGTGCGCTTGCACTCAGGCTGTGTTCAGCCCTGTAGTTTTCTTTCCTACTTTTTTCTTATTGAGCTTTTTGTAGATTGTAAATAATATTTGAAGAACTACAGAAGCGCGTCCAACAACTGATTCGACGTATGTAAGAGTTTTAGTAATCTGTGGTTGTTTGAATTGATTATGATAAACCTATACGTGCTTTTTAATTCTATAAAATAAGTAATGCACCCATAGGTGGATTGATCTACTTAAGAGTAAGTCATTTACATGGATTTTGAGGCGCCCCCGTGGCTGCTAGAACGCTGCTCTGCCATGTTTCTACAGAAGCCCAGAACAGACAAACATACCTGAATACAAACATATTCGGTCGTATCAATAGACAGCAATGTGCAATCAGTGTTGCAATGTAGAGATAAAACGTTTCGTTTACAGATGAATTTTCAAACTGCATAATAAAAAAAAACATACAAACACTGTCGTGGGAAACTATGGTTTGCTTCCCAGCAGCCGCTGCAGACTGTCGGTAATGTATTTGGTTGTAATGCGCATTCTCGCCGCTAGAGGTCACTAAAATCTGACTGGGCCTCTACCGAGCACGTTTTTGTAGACAATACTTTTAGATTTGTCTTTATAAGGTGTTAATGTAAATAAAAACGGCTATTTTCAAAAACATATAATAATGTACAGCAGGTACATTAGATGTTTGCTGAGTAGCTGAAAATAAGTTAAAGAGAAGAGGTCTGAAGGGGGAAAAACATGATGGAGACAGAAAAAATCATTTATTTCTATGGGTAGTATAGTTTTATTAAATTTTAATACAATATACAACAAATTAAATATATTCTTGGATACAGGTATCGCCGCCTTCAGAGCTGCATACTGACCTCCGACCCCGCTGACCCACTCAACGTGACTCTACCGATTGATAGATATGTAAGCGGTGCAAGAATATGTTAATATGTCCTACTTATACTCCCACCCAGGAATCTTAAAAGGTTCCCTTGCTTTCGTATAGGAACTTCTTGATGTTGTCATTAATCCATTCGTTAAAGGCAGAGACTCGGGTGAAGACTGAGGGCTTTTTGTCCTTGATGCAGCCGAAAGGCCCAAAGCTGACGATTCCGTGCACCTCCCAAATGGTGTTAGTTCCTGCATCCCTGCAGGAGAACGGACCACCGGAGTCTCCCTGCAGGACAGAGACACAAGCGGTATTGAAGTCTGTTGTTCCCCGACAGGCCTTTCGCACCATTGCTCATTCTGTCCAGCCGATGTTTCTGTCTGTGTCGAATTATGGCTGAGAAACAGGCAGCCAACTTGAATCAAGGCTGACTGATCACAAACAATAACACTTCGGTGTTACGTAAAGCACAAATCAGTTAGATATGCGTGTGCTTACATAAGACAGAGGAAGAGTTCCCCACCCAGCAACATGACCCACATCATTTGTGGGTTTCTCTTGGTTGTGTTTTCTCACCTGGCAGGCTGATTTTAGCTCGTCCGGGGACTCGTACCCAGCACAGATCATGGAGGGTCTGAGGGTGTCCCACCAATAGGCCGGTTTACTGCAGGTCTGAAACTCAACAATGGGGAGGGCCGCCTGGTTGAGCTTCTCAGCCACTATGGGGACCAGGTTACCTTTAAAAAAAAGTCAAAAAATAAAGATAAATTCCATTTTTAAAAATCCATCCATCCGTTTTTTTGTGCTGCGATAACAGAGAAAATTACTTTCCCACCTTTCTCGTCTCCCCAGCCAGTGACGAAGCAGGGTGTCCCGGCCGGCATCACAGCCCCAGGGCTGGGCAGACAGATGGGGCTGATCTCCCTGGTCATATTGACGGGCTTCACCAGGTGCACCAAGGCGATGTCGTTGGTGATGTCGCTCTTGTCCTGCTCGTAGACGAACCCCGCGTGCTTGATGATGCGGTCCACCTTGTAGCACTCCTCCGCGGAGGGAACGTCCAAAGAGGAGTTCATATGGTGCTTTCCCAAACACATACGCCAGTCGGAGGGTTTATTGAACAGCCTGGAGGGCACCAGAAAGTATGCAATCAAAGGTGAAATGGAGGAAATGATCAGTAATCGTCTTATTGTTTTGCAATGTCAGCACATTTTCACACATATTTGATCGTATCGTGCTGCTATCTCTATGTTTGCGCAATGGTTCGCGTCTTACCCCATGAAACAGTGAGCCGCAGTCAGGACCCACTCTTCGTGAATCAGAGAACCCCCACAGTTGTGCAGGTAAGGCGTTAAAGAAAACACCGATACCTGCAGAGAGGAACACATCTGATCAAAATGGACACTTTCTTCCATCTCAGGCGCTTGTGAATAGACGGCTGTACCTGCATGGAGACCTGCCAGGGCCACGAGTGGGGGACCGCCTCCTCCCCGTTCACCACCCTCGGGGTGGCTATTCTTGGCTTCACTGCGGGGTTTCCACAATTTAATGGCCACTCTGTGAGGAGAGAATTCACAATTAAATAAGCTGTGAAGAAGCTCCCATGGAGGGGGGAGTGCCTGAGCTGGAAACTGCTGTGGTAAGCTCTCTTTAGAGATGTAGTGCCTACAGAACCAGGTCAGAAATGGACTCCCTTGCATTCATTAATGCAGGTGTAGATGATAGAAGATTCATTAAAAAGGCGCTACACATACCAATAGTGATGTTGTCCCACGGATTAGAGGGGGGAGGTGGTAGAGTCGGGATCAAACCGCCATCGGTGGTCCAGTAAGCACGAAAACCGCTCTGCTGATTGCTTCTGTCGCTCAGGAAGCGGATGACGGCCGTGTTGCTCGGAACAGTGACGTTGGGCGGGAGAGCGAATCCGCAGAACCGCGCTGCAGCACAAGAAGGACACGGTTTGTGTCCACGGTCTTAAAACTCACAGAAGAAGAGCCGAGTCACGGTTACCAACCCAAGGATGACATGTTTTTTCCATCGAAGACCTCCACATAGTCCAGACAGTTGCCAAACAGGTTGGCCGCCTGCAACTCAAAGTGGGTGAAGGCCACATGGATGCTTTTGGCTGAAGGAATCTCGATACGCCACGTGCACACAGACTGAGCTTGGTAGTCGCTCGGCCAATTAGGAGACCTGAGTTCACCCTGGCTGCTGCTGAAGCTGCCTCCACACGGAGCTGACGTGTGTGTGCGTGCGCCACAGGGAAGAGAGAAACAGACGAATGGTAAGTGAAGGCTTTTCCCTGTGGGTTTTCTTGCCCCATTTTCCTCCCACCTTACCCTCTGTTGGATCTACTGCCTTCCAGGAAGCAGTGAAGCCCGTGTCCACCACCTTGTCATTGGAAGAGAAGCTGATGTGGAGTGTGTTTCCATCACTCACCAGGGCTTCAGGTGGGACATGACTGCAGAGTGTTCCTGGAGAGAAATGAACGCAGTGATATATCTGCACGTAAACAGGGCATTTAAGGGTCATTTTCAACACTTTTATATCAGTTTATAGTATACAAAAGAAAGAATGGGGGTATAAATGCCCGTATTTGACGCAATACAAATCTATTTTTATGTACCCAGGCTTCCTAATCTGTCCGAGAGGCTGACTTTATCATTAATGCAGAGCTCGCTCTCCTCCAGTGAGAAATTGTGAAATCGTAGGTGGACCAGTTTTCCCGGGGGGGCCTGGATGATCCACTGGCATCTGGCTCTGTTGCTGTAGCTGCCAGGGTAGCCCAGAGAGGACAGGCTGCCACCTGTGCCGTTCAAAACCTTCGGACCCCCGCAGCCAGATGCTACAGCAGAGAGGACAGAAGGTGAAAAGAAGCAAGATTTTCTGGATTCCATCTAACTTTGGAGCAAAATGGGTTCGTACTGTGCTCATTGTATATCTCCTTGCGGATGACATTCTCGATCCAGGGGATGTAAGCGGACAAGCGTGTGAATACTGACGGCTTCTTGTTCATGATACATCCAACAGGACCAAAGCTGGTGATGCCATGAACTTCCCAAGGGGCACCGAGAGTATCCTGGCACACCAGAGGACCCCCTGAATCTCCCTGTAAAAACCCCAGCGTGAGTAGAATCATCACAAACACAGCTTTTGCCATCACAACTGTCTGTTAGCATGTCCATTTTCATACCTGGCACACAGACTTGAGATCATCAGGCAGGGTAAAACCACAGCAGATCATGGAGGTCTTGACCTGGAACCACCAGTAATCCATCCTTTTGCAGGTCTCGTATGGCACAACTGGCAAGGCGACCTGGTTGAGAGCCTCGGCAACTTTAGGGTCCTGAGAATTACCTGATGAATGCAGAAGAATCGTTGGCAAAATCTTTGAATGAGAGTGACATATTGAGACTCATAAACAGCACATCTGTCCAGCAGGGGGCGCCAAACATATATGAAAGACTGAAGTATCCACTGAACAGGCAGCTAAAGAATCAAATGGGAGTGTAAATGCATCTCCAGTACCAGTCTCATCTCCCCAGCCTGTCGCGTAGCACTTCTTGCCTCCAGGCAGCACCTCCTCCTTGGAGGGAAGGCAGGCGTACGAGATCTGGTCACTGGGAATCACATCTCTGTCCAGCCTCACCAGGGCGATGTCGAACTCCACCGAGGGCACCGTGGGGTATTTAAAATCCTCGTGGCGGTAGATGCCTGACACACCGAAGCAGCGCTCGCTAGGCTCTGTGTAGGTGAGGTTGTGCTTGCCGAGGCACATGCTCCACCGCTGCAGCTTATCAGCATATCTGGGCAGCAGATCAGCGCATTCCTCAACGACACTGTGCATTTTCCCATTGTGCCTGTGCTCCAAGGTTCAGGGCTGTGCTTACCTGATGAAGCAGTGTGCGGCCGTGAGGACCCAGTTCTTATGAATCAGGGTACCCCCGCAGATGTGGGAGAAGCTGGGCTCTGGACGGCTCTCGGGCCAGACCTGCAACAGACATCCAAGGCGTTAGGCAGAGATGTGATATTTACATGCATGTCTATATTACCCAGGGGTTCTGCTGACCTGCATGGACACCTGCCAGGGCCAGGAGTGCGGCCTGGCCCGCTCCCCGTTCACGATGCGTGACATGATTGAAGGAGGGATGGCCGGTTTCCCGCATGAGCTAGGCCAGTCTGGGAAATGAGAGTTGAACTAAACTTTAATCTCATACCTGGCTGTCCGCTCATGTATGAGTTTGGATCATTCCGGCATCCGCAGAGCCTGGATATGAACGTCTGCGGCTACAAGATAACTGTTTTTTGCTGCATTAACATATTAACATATTCCTGCAGATCTGCAACCATCCTGCAGCTGAAATGGTCACCTGAGAGGTCGCCATTAAATTGTCCCAATTATTCTCATCCAAGGGTCCCGCTCCGTCTTTTCGTTGACTAACACCTCTGGTCACAGCCTGTGTGGGTGGTGGTGGGGGGAAATAAACCCCAGTGGCAGCAGCAGCCCATCTATAAAACTCTATTTCAGCAATTGGCTTGGCAGGAGCCTGGGCCACCTGGGGCTCGTCGCCGGGTGAAGAATTAGGATCAGGTGACAGCCGTTTCATGTTCTCAGTACAACACCGATTTACAGTGATGCAGAAGGGGGGGGGGGGGCAGGAGGAGGACAGGAGGGGGTTGTGGAAGGAAGATTATGTCAGATGGAATAATGAGGCTGCAGCTCTGCTTAAACAGCAGCTCCTCTCCTCTCTCACTTTACACACGTTTTAAAGGGCCAGTTTGGCCCCGCCCACCGCCTGGTACCACACCTCAACACGCCGCATCACAGGTAGAAAAAGCACCATTAATGGCTCAAAACATCAGCAAACACTATAGTCAAAACGATTTGAATACTCCACCTATAGGGATGCCGTCCCAGGGGTTTGGTGGAACCGGTGGCTCGGTGGGAGCGGGCTGACTGGGGTCTGTGGTCCAGTAGGCCCGGAATCCTTTGCCCTCATTAAACAAGTCAGTGTGGAAGCGGATCAGCAGCCTGCTGCCTGAGGTCTGGATGGTGAGCGGCAGCGTTGACCCACAAAATGGGCCTAGTAAACACAGAGCAAACTGGTGAATATCACAAGCAAATAATTATGTTTAATTACACGGATGCAAATATCAGGGCGCAAGAAATGACCTACCGTGCTTTTTATTCAGCACATTAGTCAAGCCGTTAATGTCATAAAGCATGACGTTATCGTAGCATCTGGACGTTAGCATATCTCTGGCTTCCAGGTCAAAGTGGGTGAACTTCAGAGTGATTTTTTTCCCAGGGCGCACAGCGATGTTCCACATGCACTCAGAGTGGCCTTTGTAGTTCTTGGGCCAGAACTGGGACTTGATCACCCCCGTTTCCTCCTTGGAAGAAAAGCCGCAGCCCTGGATTTCTAACAGACGACAGAGAGAGGAACTCATTGGTTCCGTTTATACCATTTGTTCTTAACTGATGTACATGAGAGTAGATCATATATAATTTAATTTAGTACAATAAAACGTGGAAAGTTTTATGGTGGCGAGTGTACGCGTGCACGTGGGTGTCCTTGGTACCTGCGATATCTTCAGGGTACACAGCCTCCCATTTGGCAGAGAATCCTCGATCCGTGAGGCGACTGTCGGACTGAAATGCGACAGATATCGTGTCGCCGGAGCTGACTAGGACGGGGGGGGGGATGTAGCCGCAGAGTGTGCCTGGAGATGGAGACGGGCCAGGAGGGAAAAAAGGGAAAGATGGAGATGGATGAGACGATGGAGCCGGGCCTTAGATAATGCAGCTGTACAAATAAGGCTAATAAATAGCTGCTGTTATGCTGATTATACTGTGCAGTTTGATGGATGGTTATGCAGATGAGCCACCGACCAAAAACAGCTTCACAAACTCAGTCGGAGCTACGAAAGCCTGCATCAAAACACTTCCCAGCAGGGATTAATTGCCTATTTCAGCTAAAGCTAGAAACATCTACTACAAAACAGCACAAAGACAGATAGTTGCACAGCAATATCAATAAAAATAGTTAATATAAACTAACAATACCCTTCAGATGCATCAGGAAGGATTTACAATGTGTTGATTTCAGATCTTTAACAGTTTCTTTTAGCAGATAAAAAAGGACACCTGAAGTAAAAGGATACACAACGAATGCGCTCATCGCCCTCATGGACGTGCATTCACAGATAAGATGTACTTTTACCCCAGAGATAAAGCAGCTTTAGGGAACACTGTACAGAACCGCAATCACAAGTTATTCCCAGTTTACTGAAGTGAGTAACCAGCTAAAATCCAGTAAACACGCGGCAGATTTTCTTAAACTTCAAGAAGTGCACGGGACCTAATGTGGCGTAGCCATCTGAGATGACCAGCTTGTCGTCCTTGCACTGGCCGGTGTTTCCTGTGATGGCCATGTCGGTGAGCTGCAGTTTCACCAGAAACCCTTTGGGCACGGAGATCCTCCAGGAGCTTTTCAGCTGAGCGGGGTAGGAATTAGGGAAACCGGGGGAATGGAACGCCCCTTTGCGCCCAGTCAGGGTAACTGGGCCGCCGCTTCCTGGCAAATAAGAGAAGAAATCATGATGTCAGCAGGAGACACCTCGTGCTGGCTGAAACAGGGAGGAACGGTGGTCAGAGCTGCAAGCTGCATTTGAAAAACCCGAAATTAAAGACAATAACTACCGATACTATGGTGGTTCCTGAGATAACGGGGCACAATCGGACAGCCGGATAATAAAATGTGATGTCAGCGATGTGCAATCAACATGTTGGAAGGGCGTCATAAATCTGATGTTATTAGTCATGGAGGCTGGCCACAGAAATCTCATATGAACTCATAGAACCCTACATGAACAAGCAAACTCCACAGAAGACCAAACAAGCAGCATTTTATGACATAGTAAAACAATTCTAGCGGCTCAGAATCTGGCTCATAAAATCTGAATAATCATCTACGCTGCCCAGAAGATGGAACTTTCAATCCATGATTGTCTTGTGTTGACTGAAAGGTTCTTTAAAAATTCAGCATGCATGTAGCCGTCACTGATTCACTATGACCTTTGACCCTTTGAGCCAAAGTATTTGGAGCGACTCCTCACCAGACGATGTAGGGGAGGGTGTTGTCGCCGGCCGGGCTGTGGTTGTGCCGGTACTCGGGCTGAAACTGGTGAAGTTTGCGCTGAAGCCTTTGGAAGTCAGCCGGTGGTCTGATTTGAAGCGGACCGCCATGGTGTTGCCGCTGGACTCCACCGGCTTCGGCTTCGTCTTTCCACAGAATTTACCTTTGGAGAAAGAAAAGGAAGAATCACAAGATTAAAAGACACTCCAGACATTCTATGTATTTCACTTTCTGCTCATCTTTATCTGGAACCGCGGCCTTTTCGCTTCGAACAAATCCCTCCGCCCCCTCAGTTACGGCTCCCTGTGATACCGATGTGCGATGGTACCAGGGCCCATTTTAAACTCCTCGGGATTCCTCTCGTGTGCCTCTCTGCTTACTGGGAGTGGGTCTGAAATGTCATGTTTACCTAGCGAAGAGGAGCCAGCCGTGTAGCCGTCAAAGACCTGAACAAAGTCTCCGCAGACCTCTGGGACCAGGTCAAAGGAGGTAAATGTCAGACGAACCCTTTCACCTTTGGGGACCGTGACTCTCCACTGGTCAAACACAGACAGACGACATTCATGTAAACCCGCGTGCTAATTTCCCCCTCACATTTGCTTTTACATGCAGAAACACAGCAAAGGGGCATGTCTGATGTGCAGACGTGTATATTTGAATTTTAGCCCGGTTTAACTCCAACAGCAGGTGATCCTGTTTGGACAGGTGCTCTACAATAACACACGGCGTGATGAAATTATGATGACAGACAAATAAAACGATACCAAATCCTGGCAGTGAAATCAAGGCTAGATGGATTTTAAAAAAATATTTAAAAAAAATTAATAAGTTAAAATCCTCATTGTTAATGAGGCCTTCTTGGGAAAAATGTAAACCAGAACTATAAAAACCCACTGTTACAGCTTAGCGTCCTTTAGCTTAGCTTAGGGAATCAGGTGGAAAAACATAAACCAAGTTAGGTCTGACAAAGTTTTCTCATGCATGAGTTTGTACATATTTATTGACAGAAAAGACAACTGTATATTTATGAGGTGAATCAACATTTGCGCTTAAATACACTAAAACATTATTAGCATTTGCTACTGAGTAGCAGGAGAGACGAGCAACAGGTAATACAATAAAGTGGCCTTTAATTGTTGCTGCTTGTCCCAGAATAGAAGAGAACAGAATAGAATAGAAACTTGAATGTCAACCTAAATTATACTTTACATTTAGGAAAAACAAACAGATTTCAGTGTGTGTCTGTGTACCTGGTACAGAGCTCCGTCCGTATAGTTCTGCCCGGGGAAGCCGGGGGTCATCACACTCCCCTGGTCACCTTGGAGAGCGCCGCCAGCTCCGACTAATTCTGGCAGCGGGAAGGAGGAAGGGTACTTCAGCTTCCCACACACACTTCAAGGATAGGTACAATCCCTCTACATCCACCTCCGCCTGCGCCTCATTCCCACATTTATTTTTCTGGGACAGCCACCACATTATTCCGGGGGTGAAGGTCATTTTCCTGCCGAAATGGATTTACCTGACGTGAGCTCTGGAGCCACGGCTCTGTAATGAGCCTTGAAACCTCTGCTGTTTGTCATGTCGTTGGTGTTGAAGTACACCGTCAGGCGGTTCGAGAGTGAGACCAGCGGCCTCGGTGTGACACCGCCACAGTATTTACCTGCAAACAGCACATGGGACATAAGCGTGCAACCCTGGCGCCCAGAGGAAGAGGCAATTAAAGAGCGACTCTGTTCGCAGAGGCTCAAAAGCAGGAAGCTGAATAGCCGCGCCGCTTCCTTTTCCCATTAGGTTGGAATTAATCCCAGATTTACCGATGATTCCCAGAGAGTCTTGAAGTGTGATGAAGTCTCTCGTGCACAGCTGGGTGTCCTCCAGAGCAAAGTCCTCAAACCACAGATGGATTACCTGCAACAAAAAGACACAGATGTGCTTCATCCTTCTTTGTTTTCGATCCCAGGGGCAGATAGGAGAGATAAGGTTGGTGTGGCTCAACCTGTAAGGATTGTACACAGTTAAAGACAAAGGGGAAGCTGCTAAACAGGACAGTTCCCATTAACTCTAAGGAAATACTCTTATTGTGGCCTGTTCATTTTAACATTACGAGTAAGAATAAAACCCTCTTTTTCTTGAGAAAAGAGTCTTTTTCTGGCCAGTTGGTTTTGTCATCTGTCTGAGCTGCAGCCTGATTTAATTTGGTCTAGGATTGTCACTCAGTTGTGGCCACGCCCCCTTTGACATCATCTGACTTATCCAACTGAAGAAGAACCAAAGAACCACATTCTCTCCCTCTTGGTAAAAACCACAGCACCATTCTTGATAATAATGACATTAGTACTAATAACGTTGGAGGCAAATGTAACCATCTGGAGGGCTGAGATGGTTCTCGTCACCTTGTCCGGGTCCACGGTGATGTGCCAGGAGCAACTCTTGCCATTGTCATAGTTGTTGGGATAGTTCACACTGCTGAAGGTTCCTGACTCCGCAGACAGATCCCGAGGGCTCCCACAGCCCGAGTCTGTCCCTGGAAGGATGTGACGAAGGAGAAAGACTCGTTACTGGTGGGGTTTCACCATTATCATCGTCGCCGCAGAGCTTAGCACGTTAGCATGCTAGGGTTTTCTAATTTAGCTGAGGCTAAAGGGGGCCAACGACCACGTCTGTACTTTTTTTTTTAGAAAAAAGGCTCAATTTGATGAACTCATGAGCTGTCGGCTGACGAATAATCCTTTATGGCACCAATGTGTCAGACAACAATTACAATATAAAACAGCAGGAGAAGAAGGAGTAAACAGGAGGATTCTGGGTATTCAAGCACAAACTGGTTAAATCCAAATGTCTTTAATCAAAAGACTACTCTACCCTCAAAGGTGAAAGAGTTTATCCTTTTTTTTTTTTACATTGGAATTAAATATCTTGGTCCCATAAACAACCTTTAGGAGGATCGATGAATCGATGCAGACAGCTCAGAGGGCGCAGGGATGGTACGGAACGTCCTCGTCTGCAGTGGCATCGTGCTCCCCGGCTGCTGCTAATGGTGCAGCTTCTGGAGCTCAGCTGTGTTTAACCACAACAAAAAGTGCAGCAGATCCTCTCATTCATCAAGTGTCAGCAGCCTCCGACCGTCCTCTCCACAAAGACACCCTTCTGTTCACGCAGCTGAAGGGCCAACCCTTTAATAATGTAAGCGTCATATGCGAGCGTGTTCTATATCTGCGAGCGTTTGCTGTCACCGACAACCTCATGGCTTAAAACCGTGGGAGCAATTCGTTTGTAATTGTTGAGAACTGGGTGAAGTGGAGTTTATTTTGATATTAAATGAAGAGGTGAAGAAATATGCGATGAAGAGCGCATACTTAATAATACAACTCACTTTTTTATCATTTCTTTTGTTATTTGGGGGGGAAAGGAGCTAGCATGCTAACAATTTTGATGAATGCTGTATTTAGAACCTCAAGTGACAGATAAGGGAACCGTTCAGTACCATCGCATGACCCGTGTAGCGCCACTTCGCTGTGCATCACGATGCACTCAGCTAACAAAAACCCTCGCTGGGTTTTAAAAGCAACAGGCGGGCCCTCACACACGTGTGCTGATCCTCCACAACCTGTTTCAATGAATCAAGTCTCCCAGTCAATAACATCGACAGGGGAAATTCATCTCTGAGCCAAAGAGCCCGCGACGCCGAAATGACAGCAACTTCCGTCAGCAGCGCAGACTCCGATGGGAATCTCTCGCTGGATTTTCTCCCTCTCCGTTCCCCGCTCTCGCTGTCCTTCTCTGCTCTCCATTAAAACAATCATAACCTGGTTGTGGATGCAGGTTACACCTCGATGACCAAATAACAATGTTGCAGCCGTGTGATGAGATTGCTGTAATATTCGGACCTTTTAGGGTTATCTGGGAGGCTTGAGCGCGCCATCAACCACGCTGGTAAACTGCGCATGTCTCACACTCACCTTCGACGTTAGTTGGGGCATTAGCTTCATTAGTAAAGTAGATGGCAACCAGACCGACGCAAACCCCGGTCATGAGCACAAACAGGAATATGAGGAGTTTCTCCCGGTTGCTCATTTTTTTTCCAGTAACGGTGCACCAGACTGTGTCTCATCCAACGGTGCTCCGACTTAACGCCGGCACAGAGACGTGTTAACACAGGTGAACTTTGACTGAGGAGATGAACCTTGAGCCCCTTCACACGTGCGCCCCTTCTCTGCTGTGGATGGTAGAAGACGGAGCCATAAATCATCCGGTATCACGACAGCAGGTTAATGAGTAGCGCTGGTGTCCCAATCAGGTTCATCAGGGGTCTTTTCGCCAGACCTCCAAAGAACGTCACGTCTGATGGTTGGTGGAAATCCGAACCGGCGTTGAGCTGCGTGATGTGCTTTTCCCAGCTATGCCCACAGCATTAATGCACAGATTAAGGAAAGTCAGCCATTTTACTGTTGACAGCAGCAGCCACAGCAGGTCACCGCTGACAAAGACTTTACACCCTTATCATTTACTAAAAAGACTTAATGGCCTTTTTCTCGCACACCTCCGTTAGATGTTCCTGCTATCTCATCTATTTGGCTCTTCCCTTTAATGCCTGCCATCTCCAGAGGAGCAAAGGTGATTCACGAGCTAATCCACTGAAGAACAGCAGATTTATGCTCTCATCTATTAGCTCAAATTGTTGGAATCATCGTCACCAGTTTTCTAAAGCACTACCTGTCCTTCTAAAACCTGCAACTGCGACTTGGCCATGGCTTCAGGACAAATTAAAAATTTCACACCAGGGTGATTTATCCTCCGGCGTCCAACGCCTGATCCATCACACAGACATCACACACATTGTCATATCAATAATGTGCAAGGAAGCAATAATATTGTTAGAAATGTGCTTGTTTTATGTTGGCTGTTGTCAGCCAGTGGCTGCCTGTTAGCTAAATCTCCTGCCCTCATTTTGGAACCTCGTACTCTAGAATAAAGGTTGGAACTCCATAACTGTCACCGTGGAGGTGATCATCCCTGACACTAACGGCTCCAGATGTAAATAGGGATTAATCCACCTGAGAGGGGTCGTGGAACTGATTTACAGTTAAAGTTCAGCGGGAAACACAATAAGATGCAGGTGCAACACCAGGCAGGAGGTGATTTACAATAAAGTACTCTTGAATCTCTTGAATTTATTATCATTAAGCTTTGGTTGAACAGACGTCTTCACAATAACAGCTTCAGACTAAACTGTATTAAACGGCATCTTTAACTTGAGGCTAAGGTGGATTTTCGACAAACCAACACAAATAAAATGACAGGTTTCAGCTTATAAACTACGATGGCGGTAAGAATGTAAGAAAATTCCACACCAGGCACCAGAACCGGCCCATTAGCTGGGAGAAAAGCTGAGAAAAGCCCCCGTTTCACTTCAAAAGATTTAACTTTTTTCCTCAGATATCCAGCGATGCTGCAATAAGCTGCTTATCTCACTACCCGGAACGGTGGAGAAGAATTCCTTTTCTTTTAGACAGCGTTGTTACTTTGGCTTTGATGAGCAGAGACGCTATCGGTAGTCACGGCGCTGTGATGCCGTGCACGAATTATTCCCCTCATCTGACGACGCCTGCCTCTTCCTCTCTTTCCTCGCTGCTTCACCCCTTATCAGTTTGTTGTGGATCTTCTTGCTCCACCGGGGGACCTGTGATTTATGGGCACATCTGGCCGCCATAATAAAGAAGTCTCTAATGAAGTCAAGGGAAGGTGACCTTTGTGTATGCACAGCATACGGAGTGTGTGTAGAGCTGTGTGTGTGCCAAATCTGTGCACATGGGTGGTGGGTGGGGTTGAGATGAACGTATGCGATCGTTGATGGGCTTCAAAATGCTACGGATGTGCACATTTTGAATGCGCAGAATGACGGACAGTGTGAGGACATATGTGGCTGGAAGTGGGAGCAATGGGAATGGGCTGAATGAGTGGAAGGGTTTGATAAAGGAACACACACTCTCGCAGCTTAGTGCAGCACCACAAACAAATGTAGGCCACATATTCCACCGGGACCAGGGCAGCCATCCAGAGGACGCGCCTCACTTCCAGCTATCGGGCTAACACAATGCTTGGATGGACAAAAGAGAGAGGAGCATGGAGGGAGAGGAGGAGCGGCGTAGCTGACCACTTAATGGGAACAGCCAGTTGTCTGTTAAATCTCCGGAGTTCTGTGGAACGATGCGGCAGCTCTGTGATCACCAGCCATCGCTAATTAACCACTATCTCAGAGCGCCGTCTGAACTGAGTAATTAACACTTAATCCCATGACGGAAGGGCGTCTGATGTGCCGCAGATGATCTGCGATGTGGACAGATTTCGCTCTGTCGACCGCAGTAGGGTCGAGTGCATCTCACCTGCAGGGCGTCGGTGTGAGCCGAGGATGCTAATGTGCTTGGAAGGCTAAGTGGGTCACTGCAACTAGATCTCAGAATCTCGCACCAGGACGTCAACTTATGCTTGGGATGCAAAATGATTTCTACTCATTAACATCTACTTTGGTTAAGAGTCTCACAAATTTGATTTAAATGCTCAGAGGGTCAGGTGGCGCAGGTTTATGATAGCGCTAGCATCTTTGTGACTTGGATAAAATCTAACATTGCTTCAACCTTGCAATAAATTGCTACATCATTGATTATTTTATACATTAAAAGCCCATAAATACTTTACACCTCGATAAAATAGCTTTTAAAATCATGTTTAAATCATTTTTACTGCAGCCAGGATGAGCACATCACTCTATGCCACTCCAAGCAGCCACTGGGGGAGGCAGAAATACACTCTGCACAGGTCACCAGTCAATCACAGGACACTCACACACACACACACACACACACACACACACACACACACACACACACACACTCGCATCAATGTGGATGTCTTTGGATTGCGGGAATATCTCCAAATCTTCAGATCTACATTTACACTCCAGTAGTCTAAACTTTATTCGGCTTTATGTTGTTCAATAAACAGAATGAATTGGTTTCCTTTCCTTTCCTTTCCTTTCCTTTCCTTTCCTTTCCTTTCCTTTCCTTTCCTTTCCTTTCCTTTCCTTTCCTTTCCTTTCCCATTCCTCTCCTTTCCTTCCTCTCCTCTATCCCCCTTTCCTGTATCTATCTCTCGTCCGCCTTTAGGCAGGGAAACCTTCCCCTAAGAGTTGGGTTCTGCTCAAGGTTTCTTCCTGTTGCATGGTTTTCCATGCACTCCAAAAGCTTTTGCCCCGCAGCAGCGGTCAGATATTCTCCCATATAAGTGCAAGACATGACTCAATTAAAATACGCTCGCCAGGCGTGGAGCTAGCACATCTTGAAAGGCGAGCTGAAGGATGTAACAGCAGGGGGGTTGTCCCCGTGTCTTTGAAACCTCTCTCCATGTCTAATGTCGGAGAAATAAGATTCCCTCTGCGCAAACCGCCACCTGTGGCCAAATAAAATATGCACGTCCAAATGGGAACTGGGTGGGGAGGGGGTGGGGGGGGGGGGGGGGGGGGTGTCATTAGGACTGAAACACAGCTAGTTGAAGATAAGGAAGAAGAGAAGAGGCAGAAAAAAGGCTGGACAAAACCAGGTTAACCTGTCATTAACCTAGGTCACTTTCCCATCCAACGTCATCGCCGTCGCCCTTGTAAAGCACCTGTAGAAGCGTGAATCACCTCTTACTCTGAGTGTGTCCAGTGGGAACTGTGCAGGGTATACGTAGCGCAAGCTAGCGTTGGGATTAGGCTCATCAGGCTGCAACTACTTTACAGGTTGTGACATCTCATAACGGCGAGATTAAGAGTACAGAGGACTTTTTCTCGCTCTACTATCACTGATATTAACAGGAAGTGACACGCCTGTTAGGACAATAACAGCAGTCACATGAGCTCAGCGCAGAACCATTCCACTGAAGTGTTTCCCATAAACTGTGGCTCTCGCGGATAGTGCTGATTACAGTATCAAGAGGGTTATTAAACTGTTATTACACACTTACTGTAACCATTTGGGCATTTCGCTTTCATTTGAGATGTAAGACTGGCCTTCAGGTGTGAAACGAACCACAAAAAGCCCATTTGGAACATTCTGTTACAATATAATCAATAACATGACGTCTCACCGAGTCACATGGCATTGATTGGAGGACAGTCCAGCCACTCTATAGGGTGCTTCAAAATGTAGGGATTTCGTGTGGCTTAATTGCCTGTTGTCGAGTGCGGAATTGATCGGCATTTCCTGCATGTTTTGCTACACCTGTCGGGTCTTTATCAGTCACTCTTAATAGAGGTGTTTCCCTGACAACCTCAGCAACACCAAATACTTGATGTGATGGAGGGATTCCTGGAGAGGACGGCGGTGCTCAGGCTGCAAGTAATGTTTAAACTGCATGTTGGTGTCCTTTATTCTAGTTTCACCCCTCGTTATCCTTGATGGATTAACTTTGATGGTTGTCCCGAGACATCACTGGATATCATCGCCGATTATCCTGAAATTCCTGATGTTATACTGGGAAAACCCCAACTCCACCTCACTATACTTTGCACCTTTTATTTTCTAAAACATCTCTTTGATGCATAGAAGAAAGCAGAACTCTGATCTTTCATTTGCATAAAGGAAGCTAAGCTTCTCGGTCCTTGACTACCAGGCAGGCAGCCCGGCCAACACTTCTAAATCAACTCGATTCCCTCGATACAGATCTTGTTAGTCCTGACACTAATTTATGCGGCCCACTGTGCCTCTACTGTACCTCCATGCGCAGCTGCTGCCCGTCGCAGCTCCACATCTCCTGCGGACAGCGCCGATGCTACATGCTGTGCTATCACCCCGCCCCCCCCCCCTCAACACAATATCTCCTTCACTTGCTTATTTTTTCCGCAACTCAGTCATGTATTTTTTTAAAGAACATCAACGTCTCAACTTACTGTAGAGCTTTGCAGTTTTAATAGAAAACCAAAGAACAGAGATCAAAGGGTGCATGAGCGAATACAGTCCTTTTATGCAGGGTGGCATCATTCACTGTAAAGAACTGCGATGAAGTAAAATAAAAGAGGACCGTTATAAAGGGTGCCAAAAATACCTCTCAAAGATAACAAACGCACCAAATATAATTTGACATTAGTTTAATATATTTGCAGGGATATTCTGACGGTAAGCAAAATGTCTACCCTAGAACCAGGACCTTTATAACAGCCACTGCAACTAATACACATGCACTGCCATATCATTGCCTTTGTTATCCAAAAAAAATCTCTTATAATATCTACTTTATATCTGGAAAATAAGTCTCAGGTTGTTCTTTTTATACTTCTATTTGCTAGCTTCTTTGATCACAAACATCACACGTATTTTGACTCTTTATGCTACAACACTTCGGGATACTCACAGGGATCGCCACCCTGGTCATTTTTCACTTGGCAAAGAGATCATGACGAAGGGAGGACAAATAGTTTGACCTCTAGGAAAAAGGGAAGAGTCTGACATTGGCTCGTTCTGTCATGTGCTACTCGAGGACGGAGGAGGGCGGGGGCCTCGCGCAGCAGTTGGGCCGCCTGACATTTTGCAGCATTGACCTGAAAATGTTCGGCTGTCGCCGCTTGCTCTTCCTGCGGTGCCGCGGCGAGTCGACGCCAGGGACCGACTTGCGGATGGACGTCTGGGCCATCAGTTTCCTCTCCTGCTCCTTGATCTTGCACTGCAGGTGGCTCTGGATGGCAAACCCGAGGGATTCCGGGTCCACGGAGGCGCCGTACACCTCCCAGGTCATCCCTTGCTCGTCCCAGACGACGTCGTGGACGCTCTTTCCTCTCTCCTTCCCTGACTGTTGATTCTCTTCCTCCTTTCGCTCCGGCTCAACGTTCCGCCTGTTAGACTTCGCCTCCTTCGGCAGGACTTTAGCTCCAGATTTTTCTTCAGGACGTCCAGCCTTGTTTTTCGGGACGCCTGACTTGGAAGCGGCGTTTACTGTTGTAGTTGACGTAGTTGTGGGAGCCCGCTCGGGCCCAGCTACGGCGGCTACAGCCTGACACGCCGCTGCCTTGTTGCTGTCTGCAGATGAAGCCTTGGTAGCAGCAGGTGTCTGTTGAGGAGCTCCTGATCTGAGAGCTTCTGTAGTGACTGTTTTGACTGCAGGGGCCTGAACTTGTACTCTACTACTGCCAGGCTCTCCTTGCTCCGTCGGGTTGCTCTGATCAATGCTGATTTGATAGACAGGCCGAGTGTTGCAGCGACTGGTGGCGGAGTCTTTCGCGTCTGAGCTGATGTTTTGTTTCGTGCACATCTTGGCCTCAACGTTGATCCTTTCTGACTTTGTATCGGAGGATCTTACGTGCTGATGTTGAACTACGCCTGGGGCTGCCTGGTAGACCACAGCCACGCTCTGCTCCTCCTCCCTGGTCGTGTCACCGCCGCTCTGCCTGCGGCTCAAAGAGAAGGGCAACAGGCTCGGACTTGTGGCCACGGCTTTGCTGCACGTGTTAGCCACGGCCTGGACCTCCATATCGTGATGCTGTTTGACCGGGGTGGATGATGCGGGAAAGGTCATGGTGGACGCTTCCCTGTACTGCTTGCAATGGTGCTGCTGCCCATTGGAGACGGCCGTGTGCAGCTGGATGACATCCGCAGCCACCTGTCCACATGCCGCCATGTTTTGTTTAGCTGGCGGCGGAGTAGAGGCGTCCATCTGTGGAGACACTGACTGAGTCTTATCTGAAGAGACTGTTGGTTTCGTAACAGGCGGTAAATTTGTCTCTGGGGGTACTGAATTCTTATTTGCGAGCCCCGTCTGTGGCCCTTTGGCGTCCGATGAGGCTGTCCTGGAGCCCAGCGGTGCTGCAGGATGCGCCATAGAGTTAGGTGTCTCCCGTGGGCTGATTTTTGGGCAGCTGTTTATGTGATCTGGCTCCCGAAGCATGTGAGGAACAGCGCAGTCCTTGTTTACGGGGACCGAGGTTTTCTTTTCATCATCTCGCTGTTGCTGAATCGGGGCGTCCCGTAACTCAGGGGGTTGATTAAGATTTCCAATTTTAGGAGAAACGTACTTGTTATTGTCCTCCCTGACTGGGAGACGCTCTTCCTTCGCTGCACTTACGCTACAGTCTCTACCCTGCTCGTTGACCTTTGAGGCTGAAACAGCAGACGGCACTGCGGCCCCACAGATTTCCTTTTCATCATCCAGGCGTAACATCTTCATATTAGCGTTAGAATCCCTGGGGCCACCTCCCGCCTCACTCCCAGATTGGCTTGTTACAGACATTTGTTGCGCTCCACCTGTAACAAGCTCCGATTCTGTCTCACCTCCTGGTTTCTGGGAAAGAGCCCCGACGCCCAATTCAGACACAGCGGAGGTCGATACACGAGGGTGTGGGGTTGCGTCCGTGGGAGAGGCGTTCAGGGACACGCCGTCACGGTGGAGGTCAGGAGATGTGAGCGTGGGGTTGACGCAAACTTGGGAAAGTCTGGAGTTGGACTCTTTACTCCAGTTTGCATTCGGTTCTTTATTGCCCAGCGTGTCCGCCACAGGCACCATCTGGACCGTCACTGTCCTTTTTGGGTTACTTCCCATGATAGCGACTCCGCTTCTCTCAAAAATGGTCCTAATCCAAAGACCAAAAACAAAATGTCGGTTGCAATTTCCTGAAAGAGGAAGATGGAGATATTTAGTTGGGCTTCTCTTTTCCAGCTTTCAGATCCTTCTAATGACGGAATTAATCACACCAGGTGGTGCCTGGAACTGCACCAGCATTCAAATTAGTTTCTGTAAACAGAAATTAGCATAAATGTATGTAACTAACAGAAAAATAAACATAAAATAGCATTCATGCACATTTTTGTACCTAATTAATGAATTAGAACAATGCTGCAAGTCTGTGTAGTGGCTGAGACTCCAAGTAAATGAGTTCAGCATTAACATTTTTGAGGAACTCGCTCTATTCGACTTGTGTCTTTTACGGTGCTGAGCCAATTTCCAAATGAGAACCACTCAGCTAACTGAAACAGGAGAGGAGTCCCAGAGGCAAGAAAAAAACATCAATTAAAGAAAGTTTGCAAATCAGGAAGTAACATAAGAAAAGTGTGAAAATGAGACTTTGGCTTCATGTGATTAAAGTGTTTGCAGACAATATTTGTGATTATTATTACAAGTGTGTCACCAAAAGCCTCATTCATATGTGGAATCCTGATAAGTTACTGAAATGCTCCACTTCAGAGCAAAGGTAAATATCACAATCTGTGCGGCATTGAACACAGATTCTAATGATGAGCCTTCAAAAACGACGCTAGCTCATCCTGATTTTATTCTCATTTTCAGTCCAGGCTCTACAAGTAAAACAGAGTAAAGAGTTTTGAGTTTTATCCTGCAATCAATGATGGAGTCATTAACCTGCACTTTCACCCCTCCTCCTGATGGCAGGCCTGAGTTATCATGAATTAAACGGGATCTCGGCTCCATCCAAACAAGCTCCCGTGGATCTTCATTCATTCAGCATCCACACAGAAACATCTTTCCCCCCACGGCTGTTTTTAGTGAGCTGCTGCCTCCCTGAGCAGCTCTACTGAATTTTGAAGCCCCATCTTTTGGTTTCATTTCTCCCAGAAAAATAAGCACCATAATCTCTCTTTAGGGTTGATTAATCAGGTCATGTCTGGGTCTGAGCTCATTTGGAATGGAGCACAGATCATCCCGTCTCTCTTATTTAGGCAATCCTGGATGCATGAATTCAATTGGAGGCCTCTTGTTTTGGGTCAGGGGCAGGTGTGGCCCGTGTGTGCTGTCCCACAATGTATTCACGAGTCTGTTGTTAAAGTGTAAATATTTATGGAGCATGTCCGTAATTAGACATATTCAAATGCACTGACGCCTTTCCATCGCTGCCTCTCCCCCTTTCTCTCTCTTTTCTTTTTCTTTGCCTGCAGCAGTTCTGAAAGCCCTGAAAGTGCACGCAGCAGCGACAATTCATGCGCAACATTACACACATGATAGGGACGCCTGCGATGTTCGGGGGCCAATTAAGCCGCGTCATGCATATCGCCTATATTCCCAGTCCTGTCCAGCCCCGGTGGCCACTAATATCGGCCGAGTTCCTTTGACCTTGCGGGTAAAAAGAAAAAAAAATCAACATTTGACACAAAGGAATCCGCGGTCTGGTGGGATCCAGCCCGGTGGCTTACCTTGAAAGGCGCCCTACGAACCCGCAAGCTCGGGGTGCAGATTTGCGCGTCCGTGTCGGCGAGACGAGGCTGGGAATGAATATGGAATATCAAGCCCGTGTCGCTGACACCAAGCCACGCCTTCCAGCAGAGTATGGATATCAATCCTCTGGAGAAGAGCGCAAAAATTCAAGCGCTTTGCGCCACCGGCCGTGCGCAATGAGTCACGGGCGCTATCGGCTCCCTCCGAGGTCTTTAATGCAAAAGTGCAGCCTTCACAAAATGGACCTCTCATGCTCCGTGTGTGTGTGTGTGTGTGTGTGTGTGTGTGCGTGTGTGCGTGTGTGTGCGTGTGTGTGATCTCGCAGACCGAGCTGGTCCAGCTTCAGGCAACGTGGTGCGGCAGCGTAAAGCGATGAATGGATGAACGGGTGGGGGGTGGAGGTGCTGAGGATGAGAGAGGAGGCAGCGCTGGATAAACCGCAGGACTCCTCAGGAGCATCAATTTGCGAATTGATTGGTCCGTTCGTCTCCTAGCAGCTTGGAATATTGTACGCTACAGCAGGACGGGTTGCTACTGTTCTCCGCCCTGTCTGTAGAAATCAATGAGTGAGAAACTGTTTACCACTGTAAACAAACTTGATAAAATAAGACTCTTTTACGGGATCTGATTAAAAAAAACGCCCCAGACAAAACAAAAACAAAGAAATCAACCATTAGTAATCAAGATGTTCAAGTAGCTGTTTTGTCAGGTTTAACGTGTTTGTACATTTGGAGAATGACTTACTGCGTCTTACAATAGCTGCACAATCATTACATCAGATTGATCCAATTAAGGGAAATTTGGCTGGAAATAAAACGATTCTCGTCGATGACAGACGTGTTTTTCCTATGCAAAAACAAATTCAAAATCTGGACAAAGGCTTGTAAAAATGGAAAACTTAGTAAAATATTATAAAGACAATGTCTTAAATTTAAACGATTGCAGCTATACATAAAATGCGTAAATTACGAAATGTTGTTGTTGTTTTGTTTTTTTTACCTTAACACTACATTTAAAATGTGATCTTTTTCCTGTTAATCTCTGCACTGTGCTCTAGGCTCGATTTCACTGCAGTTCGTGTATATGTAGATCTGGCTCCATCGTGTGGTAACAGTTGGCAAGAATATAATTTTCAAACACGATTTTTGTGTCTGTCTGGTGAAACTATTCTATTGTTTTTAGTCAAAATGTACCTTTTTACCCAAAGGTCTGGACCTGTTGTTTTTTCTTGTTTCACTGACTGCGAGCCATTCTTGGACGCGGCATTAACGTTCGACCACTAGGTGGCGCTGTCCCGGCGGTTGTCAGTGTCAGCCGGACGTCTGCTACGTTTATGACGTTAGTTTATTTTCAGATTTCAATTCAACTCAGGGCTGGGATACTTTTGTTTTTCAAATATAGGTTATATTCTATAAAAAGATATTTGTATCACGTGGTTACATATATTGAATTAAACTTTTCATATTCATCAACTCTAAAAGCTTAGATATACAACATTAATGTAGAGACGGTGAAATGACCTACATGTCTGGTGGGCCCGTGAACGCAACGCAGAAGAGCTCGTTGGCAGGGGAGGCGTTGCTATCTTCCACCTAACGGCGGATAGATTGCGAGTAAGTGTAAGTTTGGACAAAATACCAGCTTTGTTTGACATATTGCCTCTTTAACAATAGTTTGACCCTCATCTTGGGGCTCTTGTTTGTTGATGAGCTCGTCAGATTCCTATTCGTACCATGAATCGTTAGCTTATTTAGCTAGCATTGAGGATTCCAACCTGTTGTCTGTCAATGGGAGTTTATCGGGTACTAAAGTTAGCTGCCATAATCAGCCAAATCTTTAAAGTCCATAGGACAGTCTTCAACGTCAATAAACTCTTCACCTTTCAGTCACAAACTGAACTGACGCGTTACACTGATATTAGCGTTAGCATCAAACTACTTAACTTGTGCTGTAGGCGTCTACCTGTTTACCTGATAAAATATTTTTGTCATTGTCAAACGTGTTTGCGGCTAAATTATACGTTTATTTGCTTTCAACAAATAAATGGATTGCATATGTTGGCCCAGTTGAACAATGGCCATTGTGATGCTAACAAAGACCCTCGGTTGGAACTAGTGACGAAGGCGAATTCTGCGTAGGAAAATACCGACATTCTTTTTATTTGTTCTCTTTTCTTAATGAGAGTAAACGATTTTGTTCCAAATATGAGCAGAAGTAGTAGATTGTACACGGTTGCACGAAGAGATTGATTTATTTTGAACGTGTATTTTAAAAAGCGCCTTTCGAAAAAAGGAGTTGGAAGAAGTGAAGACTTTTACTGCTCATATAGGATTAAATTTTGCATTAACATCAACACAATTGTAGTATTTAAATATACACTACAAAATCTATCAATCGTCATGATATAGAAATATATATAAATGTACAAATACCACATGAACAACAGATTTATGCATATTTATGATTAATGTGAGTTGTTAATGCTTCAATGTTGGTGTAAAATGTGTATGAGTAATTGTATGAATGAGGTTTCTGCTCAGGTCATTAAATGGTTTGTCTGTTTTCTCTTTCCAGGGTCTGAAAATGCTGGGCTACATCTGGCACTATGTGTACTCATCCTTTCTGAGACATTGGCTAAAATGGCTCATCAGACAAGTTACGGGACAATGTGAGCTGCAGAGAATATGCTCCACTTACAAGCCAGGGGCACCAAGGACATCCAGGGCGGGTGAGTCCAAGAATCCCAAATGTCTGTATTTGTCTGCTGTTTTTTATTCCCCTGTGGAATGACTTTGACCTGCCTTTCTGTGCTCCTTGTAGAGCATTCTCTCCGTTCATCAAAGAGCAAGGTAAGAAAGTGTTAGTGTTGGGTCTCTGGATTAGTCAGAGGAACGTTTGAATTACCAAATCATGTTTCAGCCACTCATTCGCTTCAAATATGCTGGGCAACAACAAAATTATGTGGCTTTAATGTCATTCAATATGTGGTTAGTTGACTCTTTTTATCCTGACACGATCTCTTCTCTTGTTCCTCCAGGTCCTCAGAGAAGCTTTGGAATCCAATCGGGACAAATTAGAGCAGCGTGTGGAAGAAATCATCAAAGTGAAGAATATCAAACCCCAGAAAGATCCTCTGTAAGGCTACTTCCTGTTCGCTCTTGTGTGCCACCGTTCTTTTATTTTCCCCAATTCTGTTGATTCAGAGTTTTAAGTGATGGGTTTTATTTGTTGATCCTCTGCATTTCTAGGTTCAAGGGAAGCCTGCATGTCTGTCTGCTGCAGATAACAGGATACAGTAGCCTGTGTGTGTCTGTAGAAGACTTGAGGAAAAAGGTTTTCGACTCAGAAGACCAAGATCATGAAGCCATGCTATTTAATGTGAGTCCGCCCCCAAAAGAATTCAGTGTTTTAATTAACACCTGAAGAGGTAAAAGCTTGTAACCATCGCCTAATTTCTGAATACAGTTGTGGGGATTGTTGATGCCCACGGTCAAACTGGAGTCCAGGATGACCAAACAGTGGGGAGACATTGGTTTCCAAGGAGATGACCCCAAGACTGATTTCAGAGGAATGGGCATGCTGGGCCTGATCAACCTTGTGTGGGTTATAATTAATATTTAATATAATTTTTACCATTTTAAAGCAGCAGAAACACATTGGAAATTCATAACAAACGAAAAAGAGTTAATTGCTATTTTTGAAGTCTAAATGTCTCTTTTGCGACATCTAGTGGTCGGGAGTGAGATCGCACCTGAGTTCACACATTGATTAGACTGGTTGGTTCGGTTCCGTTGCAGATTCTTCAGTGAAAACTACACAGAAGAGGCTCGTCAGGTGTTGTCCCACGCCAACCATCCTAAACTGGGGTAAGAACCTCAATATTGTGTGAACCATCAGATCTGTCCCCGTGATGTCCACACACTCGGTCTCACACGTCTGCTGAGATCAATCATTCCATGTTACAGGTATTCGTACGCCATAGTCGGGATTAACCTGACAGAGATGGCCTACAGCCTCCTGAGAAGCGGAGCGCTGAAATCTCATTTCTACAACACAGTGGAGGGAACACCTGAGCTCCAGCACTTTCACCAGCTCTACTGTGAGCACTTTACAGCTTCCCTTTCAATTATTTTGTCTCGTTTCCTTTAAAGAGACTTTAAAGAGAAAATGCTTCTATTCTCCTAGGCTATCTGGCGTACGAGTTTGATAAATTCTGGTTGGCTGAAGAACCAGAGAGCATCATGCATTTCAACCAGTACAGGGAAAAGTTCCATGATAAAATCAAGACTCTCCTCCAGGAGCCCGATGTTGGTCTCAGACTGACTGTGCAGTCTGGCAAAAAGTAACGCTCTTCAGAATCATTCCTCGACCTCCCCGCTGACAGTGTCACTGTTTGACCAGGCAGGAGGAACAAAAAAAGAACAATATTTGTCTTGATGGTTAAATATTTTTAGTCTGTGGAGCGCAAATCCACCTCCATCGTACATCAGGAATATTCCAGTCTCATCTCTGTGGAGGGAGAACCAAGAGATATGGACAAAAATCTGGCGTCTTTGACCGTTAAAAGCACTTTCTGAGCACTTGGTGACATCTGTGTCGGCGTCACGTTCAGGACGTAGGAACCAGGAGTTTGATTTGTGTTAGTCGAGAATGAGCGTTTTAATATGTCCCGTGTTCTGTCACCAACAGTCGTCTGCCGCTTTTTGTGATCTGCATATTTCAGGACGAGTTGGGGTTTTTCAAACTTTATTTTTCAACACTTCAAAGTTAATAAATACACATTCCAGTGCGGACTTTGTGTAGTGGAAATAAGAGCTTTAAAAAAAGGCACATGGTCTGTAAACAAGTCGTGTGTATGAAAGCGTTTCCTCGACCTGTTACCTCTTTATGGCCACCAGGGGTCGTACTGTAACCTGCCAAATACAGACAAAATGGCAGATTTGCATTAAGGTGCAACTTTCCTGTTCAGAAGTGGTTCGTTGTCAAACTGATACAACACAAGAACGTCCAAACTCTTGAAGGAATGTCCTTATCGCGACAGAATAGGAGCTGAGGTTTGATGTATCTGATTCAGCCCACTAGCGTCAAGTTTTCCATTAAACACGATATTGAGGGAATCTCAGTTTTTGGCTTCGATCTTCTTTTTCGTGACCATCATGGCTCTCTTGATTTGTTCGAAGGAGACAAACATGACGATGTTCCACGACCCCAGCCTCAGAAACGATGGCACAAATCTACAGAGCAAAACACAGACAGTGATTTTTTAAAAAAAAGAGAAAAAAAAAGGAAGTTTTTATTAAAGTCCAAAGGTGCCCAGTGGGCTGAACTCACCCTTTGTAGAAAGCTGTGGGCCCCTCTTTGGTCATCATGGTCCAGGCACAGTTGATGGCGCTCCTGTACTGGCCCGGTGGTGAGTTCATGTACCTGGTTTTGACGACGTCTACCGGGGAGGCGATCACCGTGGTGACGAAGCCGGCGCCAAACGCCGACACGAAGTGGCACGGAAGATTATCTGTCGGCGGAAAGGGAGTGGAGTCATCTTCATTTGTAAGTGTTCACAAGCAACCAAAGTTATAGTGTAGTCGTGGAACATATTCATGTGGGTAAATGTTTATCCGGAATAAGATGGGGGCCAAGAGCAGTACCCTGAGGTCCACCACAGGTAGCAGGAGATGCCTGTCCCCTAAGCCAGTGTTTTTCAACCACTGTGCCGCGAGATATTATCAGGTGTGCCGTGGGAAATTATCAAATTTTTGTGCCTGTGCGGTCTAGCACCTGGCAGAGTAGCCATGTAGTACTCTTCCATACCAGTAGGTGGTGGTAGGTAGGTAGCTAATTGTTAATTGCATTGTGCTTGGAGACAAGCGAATTAGTGACGCATCGATGCCGCGGCAGGTGACGTTTACGGTGGCGTTGTGGATAGCGGGACAGCGGTGAGAGTGATGGATACGTTTTTGAAGAGAAAAAATTCTGGCTCTGAACTGGACCCTGGACAAAATCCAGACCCAGATGAAGGCCCCAGTATGAGTGGAGGTCAAAAGAAAGCAAAGACGGTGACGTCGAGCAAAGTTTCTGGCGCGAGGCAATACAACGAAAGCTATCGTTCATTTGGATTTACTTTTACCGGAGATGCGACGGCGCCGACTCCATTGTGTTTGGTATGTGGTGAAAAGCTCTCCAACAGTGCTATGGTCCCAAGTAAGCTTAAACGCCATCTCCAAACGAAACACCCTTCACTTCAAAATAAAAATGTTGAGCTTCGTGTGTGTCTTTCATCGATTCCTGCCAGGATATCAGCTCTGTGTTCATCCAAACAGGCCCAGGAGTGAGTAAAAAATGGAAAGATTATAAAATACCTTTTTCGTTTTGTTTACTTGATTCCTATTCAAGACACTATAATATAACATAATTCTTTAGTGTTAAATAAAGCTTTTTTTTCTGCTGGTGGTGTGCCGCGAGATTTTTTCAATGAAAAAAATGTGCCTTGGCTCAAAAAAGGTTGAAAAACACTGCCCTAAGCAACATGCTGCCCGGTACAGCCATATATCAACATTACTGCACATGCTGTTATCAGCTGTGGTGGAGCGTTGAAAGGGGGAGAAGGTGTTGTCCACGTCTGCCCATTCAGCCTTCTCAGTGGGAGGGTGTGTCTGTCCTCACATTTACTGCACATCGGATACCGAAATACTCCACCACCAAAGTGGGGCCACGTTGCTGTTTAAGGGTTTTAAGGTTGAGGTCAGAATCAGGTTTAAGAGGCTGGTTGTTGGGGTTAGGTACGGAGTCGGGTATTTTGTTCATAAAAGCCCCCACAAAGATAGAAATGTGAGGATGTGTTTGTGTGTCACACCTGACATGAGTTTGTGTCTCAGGATGGCCTCCTTGATCATGTCGTAGGTCACGAGCTCCGTGCAGTTGACCAGTGCGTTCCTGGTGATGTTGGGCAGCGTGCCTGGAGAAACCACAAGACAACCGTGACGCAGCGGCCGTGTTGATGGGGCAGAGCTCAGGTGAGAGACGCTCTCCAGCGGCACCTTTCCAGAGTCCCCGGAAACCCTCGTTCTGGTAGATGTGTTTGTAGGCCTGCATGGTGCCGCTGTAGCGACGCGCCACGCTGTTCAGGTTCATCTGCGCCTGGAATCGAACCTTGACCACGTCTGTGGGCTGCGCGAAGGACACCGCCATGGCGCCCGTGGTGCAGCCAGCCAGGATCCGTATCAGGACGTTGGGGTCTGAGGGAGGAAGGGGTGAGAGGTGACATTCTGGCTCGGCTTCTGTATGAGCAGCTGTCACCTCTGGTAGGTGCAGGAGGTCTTTAGGGTCATTGATGTTTGTCAGAATTTGAGTGGGGGGAGGGGAGGGCAGGATGAATTGCATCAGGATCACGTGTGATTTTGCAATTTGGATTTAAACCCGATGGAGGTCAGCACCACTTTGGCGCCTGAACCTCAAAGAGATGCTTTTTTTTTTTCTCCTTCCTGGAGACATGGACTCACTTTCTTTGCCGCCGGTGTAGAAGTCCCTGACGCTGTCGTAGAGGCCGATTCGGACCGAGGCGAAGCACAGTTGCCTCTGCAGACCCGCCACCAGCCCGTTGTACAGAGACCTGGGCCCCTCTGTCCGGACCATGGTGCTGATGGTCCCAAACACGCCTCTGTAGCGGATGCCTTCCACCGCCGTCTTCTCTCCCTGAATCTGGGGGGGGGGGGGGGGTCACAGTTTGCAGTCAAGATCAAAATCAGCATTGCATGCGTGATCTGATTGTTTGCACTGGCAGTATTGACTTTGGGCAGTGACGAGGCCCCAGTTGAAAGTCAAGTCGCTGGCGGACGTTTGTGAGCTGATACCTGAAGTCTGACTTTGGCCGTGTCCAGAGGAAAAGTGACGATGTCGGCGATACACGCCGCCGCCCCGGCACTCGCCATCTTGACCCCGAGCGGAGGGGGAACGTCCGAGGGCTTGAGTCCCACCATGGTTGACGTTACTGCAGTAAGGTACAAAATGCGCGCAGGGATTAGGAGCCCGAGCGTCAGCGCCACAATAACTCCTGTTTTATTACACGTCCAGAGCGAGGCGTGCGAGGATATACTCACGCTGTGGAGCTCCTCAGTTGCTGGGCAGACTTTGAGAGGCCAGGTTATAATCCACACAGGACGGGACTGAAAGGAAAGACGCATCTTTTGCTCCACATTTATAGAACAGCCGCTGGCTTGCTTTTTTTTTTTTTTTTTTCTAATGACATCCCAGGAGAGGCGTTGCTTTGAGCTTCTGGACACACGGGTCAAATCAAAGTCCATGGCTGTCAGAAAGTCAATGTTCAATTTGCAGACACTCTTCAGGAAAACAACTGTTTCGGCCCCCGTTCTGCAACACAAACCCCCTCCAATTTTCCACACATCAAATTCCTGATTTGAGAGATCTCAGTGCAGATCTGACTGATTTATTAAAGAATAACCTGACTTTACTGTTATCCTGTCTCTTACGTAATTACAGTGTGTGTCAGCAACACGGGTCATAAAAGAGGCAGAGGAAGACCTTGTTTTGCGCTTTGCCAGTGAACCCAGGAGGCGTGTGAAGACCTGAGACAGTCTTGTCTGCTGATTGGCTGATCGGAACCAGGTTGCATGTAAGGTCCTGTTGGGGCGTTTCTGTATAGCACGTTCTTCTTCATGTGTTCTACTTAATACTTATTCCTTAATCTTTTCTTAAAGCCGTTACATTTATTGAAAAGGACCTCGTAAAGCAATTGGGTGAAAGTAGTGACGTGCGTTAAGGACTGAAGTTCACTCTGGTCAGATAAGAACTTGACCTCGGCAGTCTGGCAGCAGGGATGAGCCCATTTCACAACGGTGCTTCCAGGGTTTTCCAAGATTCAATCCTGAGCAGCCGTTTACCGATGCTGCAGAAACGCACATCTGCAAAGGGACAACGAGGTTATGTGATACTCAGTCTTGCTGCAATCAATGTTTCCACACATGTGAGGCTCCAAAACTTGATGAGCACCTTAGATAGGACAAAACTATATCGAAAGTCGAACTGATTGTACTGTCAATGTTTGATTTAGAAGACTTTACTGGTGGTACATTTTTGTACAGTAATTAAATTACTTATTGCCTCTTTATTGTTGCTCTTGTTATGTTTGGGTTGGAGGCTGTGACCTAAAGGTTTCATGACATATGACAAAATCCCGAGTTGCGTGTGAAATACGTAGTTTTCCGCCACCTTGTGGTGAAGAGGGGGATTGCAGGAACTGAGCCTGCCTCCCGTCCCTGCTACCAGAGCATCTTCCAGGTTTTGTACCGGGGCTTGAACTGAGAACCTTCTGCTTCTCAGCTCGGTTCCTAACAAACTGAGCTACCGACCACCCTACCCTTCCCATTCATTTCAAACAAAAATCCAGACTTCTTGGAGACTTGCACTGATTCAGTTTATGCAGTACTTTTATTAGATGGAATGGGTGAGAATGCATACTTGTAAAATAACCTGGACACAAAAAGATTTACAGTCAACTGATATCAAAATATAAAAACAGTACACAAGAAAGCTAAAAACTTTTAAAAAAAAGAAAAAGCAAAATAAACAATTTAACTGGTAGTGGTGAGAAAAATAAGCAGATGAACTGGTAATAAAAATAAAGTGCAGGTTGTTGATTTCAGCTGATTAGTTTTAGTGTAATTATCACAATGTTTCCGCGCAAAGTTCTCTCAGGCCGTCACAAATGAGCGATCTATGATTAGAACTACATCAAGTTTGCTCAGAAGAGATTTTACACTACACAAACACTGGTGATTAACAGCAGTAACTGTAAAGTGAACAAGCAACATTTGGTCCAGATGTGTCGAGCGGTCGCGGACCAAGTCATCCCTATTGGATTTGTTATGCATCTGTGTGGACTTAAATCTACAGGTGGCTTAAAACGTGATTACAAGATGGACATATGCATAAAAGCACGGCTATCACATGGTCACACTGGTTTCATAGGAGCAAATCTTAACGTTAACGTCCAGTTTTCCTCCCGATGGAATCTGGCTGTTATAACAAAACTCCTTCACATTTGGTAAAATACTTTGCTAAGATTCATTCTATCATACACTCAGTTTACATTTACCTTCATTGTCCTTAAAAACTCCCCCGGGAAGGACCAATCATCATTTTTCCCTTTTACAATGTCCAACTTCCTCACATGAAGTCATCAGCCGGACAGAGAGATCTCATAGTCACTCACGGACAGCAGGGGGCGCCCTGATTTACACATGTTCTTGGCATTGGTGATGCTTGCCGCCACCTCCACGGGCTTCTCGAAATAATGCACCAGGGCTTGTTCGGTGAGCACAGAGGCCAGGAACTGCTCAAAGGTGATGGCCCAGTCTTTATCAATGCTGGCGCTGTGAGGAAGCCCTCCATCCTGGGCTCCGCCTCCCGTGGGCCGGTTCATTCTTTCCCCGGTGACCCCGCTGTCGCGACGCACCAGCACCGTGTCATCTGCGATGTCCTCGCACTGGAGCTTGTCGTCCAGCTCGTGGGAGCCGGCGCTGAGCACCGAGTAGGACGACACCGAGGTGTCGTCGTCTGAGATGAGCATGGCGGACGACGTGCCCGTGTCTTTGGGAGACGAGTCCTCCAGCTTGATGTCGTGCATGGCCGAGAGGTCGTCCGCTTTCTCCTCCTCGCAGGGACTTTTCTCGCCTGTAGGTATGAAGTCGCCACTCTGTTCCCGCTGTTGGAACATGTCATCAGACACCACCTGCTGGTCGCTCCTGGGATACACCCTCGGCTCCAATTTGGCCCCCATGTCGTGCTCCTTCCTGCCTAATGAGGAAAACAGCTTCCCCACTTCTCCCATTTCCAGCAGCAGACTGGTGACGGTCGCCGTGGCGTGGTAGAGCTCCTGCTCTGCAACGTCCTCGCTGAACATGCTGTACAAGGTCTTGCAGAGTTCGATGAACTGAGCCTGGGCGTGAAAAAGAAAAACCACGACCGGTCCGATTTTACCATCACTGGTTTGCTTCTCTCAAGTTAAGTGTAAAAAAACAGCTTCACCTGGTTTAGTTTTGGAAGATCTTTCGTGTTTTCTCGCTTAGGTTTGGTCTCTTCGTTCCACAGCTTCAGATAGTGGCGATATTCAGGAGTGTTAAGCTTCTTCACTGTAAAAAGGGCAAAGAACCCAACGTGCATATCAAGTTTCATGCGGCGCTTCCATGACAGCCGGCAAAAACAGGATTAAACTGGGATTTTGATTCATCTGTTGTTGGCCGATGTGCGAATGAGGACACTATAATCTGATTTGATTCATTTTGAAACAACTGCCGACCTTTTTCAGTCTTGAACGTGACTCTGACGAAGCCGTCATCCTTCTCACTTCTGCACTTTGAGTCCTGACCTGAGAAGAGAGGAGAAGGGGGCCACGATTTAGCAGAGGGGATTCAACAGAATTGTCTGGTTTCTGCAATCTAGACACACATTATCTTGATCAGACTGTGCAACAGGAAGGTCAGGTCCTTACCCATCGATGTTTCCGGGGTGATATCTTCAAAGAAGTACTGCGTGGCCTCAAAGGCAGAATCTGGCTCTTCCTGTTCATGGGGGATTTCTGGGGGCGGAGGTGGAAAAAGCAAAGATTTAACCAATCTGTCTCATGAAAGCCTCATTTCTTTTATTTTAGTCACTAGAAACAAGAGCGTTAATCCGCAGGTCAACTTGTCGAGTACTGTGGGTTCTGCTGCGCACCCACCAGGCACGACGTGCATCTTGTAGAGGAGCTTCATCTTCTCGATGAGGTCCCCGTGATACAGAACGCCTGAGAAGATGCGAAGAACATCTGAGATGCAGCAACGGCCCCGATTAACAGTGACGAAAGCACGTCGTTCCTCCTACCCAGGCCACTGATGAACTCTCGGAAATTGATGAGCCCGTCGCAGTTTTGGTCGAGCAGACGGAAGAAGCGCACGGCCAGCAGGTCCGACTGGGCGCCGTTGGCCCAGGGGAACAGCTGCTTGAAGAGCCCTTTGAACTGCTCCGTGTCGATGCGGTACTGCTCCAGGTACGGCAGGCTGGGGTCGTGGCGCTCTGTTGGGTTGCTGCTGCCGCCCCAGTAGCAGCTGGTCAGGTGCTCCGCCTGGATCCACAGGAGGGGCGTGACGAGAACTCGTGAGTGTGGCTTGAGTTCAGCGGCGCCGTGACCTCTGCCCTCCTTTCTGTCGTCCGATGTGTAAATTGTGAACGTGCAGACTCTCACCTTAAAGAGCAAAAAGAGCTCCTCCAGTTCGTCAATGCTGAAGGCGGTCTCCGTGACGATAGTTCTGACCTAAAATGTTTAATACGAAGAAGAGAGCTCAGTGTCCGATAACGTCCTTCGTCACATTCACGCGGAGCGTCGGGCGAATTCTCACCACGTTGCGTTTAGTCGTGTCCTCGATGGTCTGAATGACCCTCAGCCTCTGTTTGAAACGCATCTGCTCGATCACGTCTGCGCGGATGGAGCCGAATTTCTGGAGCAATGTCAAGGAAACGGGAAGGGCGGAGACATTAAACCAGTAAAACCAGAACATTTCAAATCAGATTAACGGGAAATGTGCGAGTGTCTCGGGAGGGTCGGTACAGTACCTCGTAGGAGCTGCGCACCAGTTTGAAGATGTCCACCTCAGGGTGTGGTTCCCCATTGTCTGTCAGCAGGGAGTGAAGGTGGGGGATGGGGGGCAGGGTACTGTCCTTATTGGTCACACTGTCCAAGTATCTTAAACATACACCAAACGTCACAACAGCGTCACGGAAATGCTAATACCTGCCCTCAGAGTGGCAGTTCTGATCCCTCTGGTCCCTCCACCCTTACCTTCCCAGCACCGTCATGGCCTCGCCGTCATCCTTGCAGCCCAGAAGCTGATGGATGCTGGCGTGCAGCACGGACAGCGCCAGCTGGAAGATGACCTTGATGCCGTCGAAAAAGAAGCAGTCCACCACCACCACGGCGCTCTCGAACGGCATCACGGAGAGGAAGATGGTGAGGAACCACGACAGCGAGATGGTGGAGATGACCCCGAGGTCCTGCATACAGTCGTACAGCTGAGGGACGTGCTCGCGGGCCAGCTCCTCGAACACGCCCTGATCCACCAGAGCTCCTGACAGGACAGCAGAAGACGGGTCAGTCAGAAGGTGTAATCGCAATGACTCCAACATAGAAACACGCTTGTGTACAGACCTACGACCCTGGTGTTGTAGTAGTCGGGCAGCATCCTCTCACAGAGCGCCACCAGCAGCCAGAAAGCCTCCTCTTCTTTGGCGTAGAGCAGCAGCACAGATGTTACAATGTTCATAGCCTGCAGCGTTGAGGGAGGGAGAACAGAAAATGAAGCCCGGCTCAGAGGGTCTGGCAATTCCGAGTGCTAATACCTGACAGTATCCGATGTTTGGGTTTCTGAAGGCGTAGGCGGTGAGGACCCGTCGGAGGGCGGCGATGCCCATTTCATTCTGAAAGGCTGGGTGCTCCGGGAGCGAGCGGTGCAGGTCCCTCTCTATCTCCTCCGTTGCAAGGTTGTATTTGCCCATCGATTTCTCCACCAGGTCTTCGTAATAGCCAGGGTGTGTGGCCATCTCGTTGATCGCACCTTGGATGCAGAAATCAAACTGTTACGGAGGATTAAATCTGTAGATTCAACAGTTGTAGTCCAATTATGTCTCCCTCTTCTGGCAGTGCGAGTCATTACACCCACATGTGACCATACACTTAGGCCTGTTCTGGTGTCTACTGTTGTGTCTATCCTTCCCCTGTTCCAGGCAAACATCCCTAAAACCTCAGTAAACCAGTTCATGATGGAGCTCATCCAGCTTGTTTTACCCACCGGCGTTTGCTCTTAAAATAAAGTACAGATAAAAGCAATCGCGTCTGAAAAGAAGGAAAATTCATGTGACCGACTATAGCGAGGGAGGTGCAGCTCTGACAACTAGCACTTCAGGAAGGAGGTGGAGTGGCCATAATGTTGTGACTTCATAAAGAATACTTACAATTGAGCTAGACATTGAGTACAGTAAGGTAAGTACGGTAATAAAATAGGGCTGATGACATTTGACTGACGCGTTATCAGGGTCAATAAAGATAAGGCGGTTGTGTGGCTGTTGTCTCGTTGCATAAGGCCAATTCCTCACCAGAGAAGAGCAGCCACAGCTCTCCTCTCATGCTCTCGGGAATCCCCTTGAGGACCAGGTCCTTTGTCTTCTCGGTCCGATACATGCACACCCCCTGTCCGTACTCGGCAAAGTGGTTCTTCCACGCCTGCTCCTTCAGGAACTCCTTAGCCTGAGCAGAAGACGTCACGACACAATGAGGTCACGACAGGAAATCCAATGCTAACTAGGACTGAATATTTGTAATTCGACACGGTAAAACCGACCAGTTTAGGGTTGAACTCCTCAGGTGAGCGGCGGCGGTACATCGTCATGAGGGCCTGCGTGGCCGTGGGCACGCTGCTGTCGTTCAGGTTGAAGGAGCGCTCCCCTTCGGAGCACAAACTGTTCTGTGGGCTGCTGGAGAGCAGAGATCCATGCTGGGAGTAAACCTGCTGGAGGCAGATTAGTGTCAATCTCCACTGATGGCGTTCCTGTGGATTTGAGGCGGGACCGACGATGGCTCACCTCATCGTCCGAGCTGTTGAGGCTACTGGTCAGTTCCCTCTCAAGGTAGATCTTAGAGGTGGTCTGCTGCAGGAAGTCGGATATCCGCTGGACCAGGAAGTCCCTGTCCTTCAGGTTGGCAAACAGGAAGGTCATGCGGTTCTTGGTGCTGATGGAAAGCGGGCTGGGCAGCACGCTGGAGCTGTCCGCCTTCTCCACAATGGTCACCTGAGATCAGATTCAACAAATCCAAGCACGACAAACACGTCACTATAGCAGCATCAACCCTGTCTGAGACAGGAATGGATACAAGAACCATGATGACTAATTTTAAACTGTATGAACGCTGACCAGTGAAGCTAACTGGCAGTACGGATGATGCTATTAGTCAAGTAATGCGGTGTCATTTCCTTATAGTTTTCATCATTTTATCAAGAGTATCTGAACTATTTGGCAACCCAGCACAGTGCATTTAACAAATACGTCCTGCTCTTCGAAGGAAATTGCATCCTTGCGTTTTTTAGCACAAAGATATTTAGCATATGACATGACAGGGTGGACAGGAAGAGGTCGGCTCCGTCATTAGCTTGTCATCAGCTAAACTGCTAGCTGTCTACCTGCAGCCTCTATTCAAAATGATCAGACTTGCCTCTCGTAGAGGGATGATGAGGCTGCACAGCGTCTCTTCTTTGCTGGTGAAGCAGATGTAGTTGGTGGAAACAAACATCTGTCCCAGGATGTGCATCTTGTTAAAGGGAGTCCACAGGGTGCAATCCGTGTGCCCGTCCAGTTTTTCGTCTTTGGGCAGACGGAAGAGCGTCCGGTAACGCTCACTCTTGGCTCTGGCATCCAGGTCCCTGCAGAAAGGTGGGGGGGCACAGTTCAAGGTTTGATTGTGACCAACAAACCTTTAGTTGAGCTTTTCATCTATCTTTCATGTCTGTGGGTACGTGGCAACAGTGGATTATTCACGCTGGTGGTACGTCATAAAGATGAATAGATTAATCTACATAATAAAGTATCTGTGTAGTGGCTTTTACGTAAGAACAGCCCAAGATGAACTGATACTATTCAGTAAGCCTGCAATCAGGCTCACTTGAGTTGTAAAAGTTCATTGTTAAAGATCAGAACTTCTATTTACGGTCTGCTCAACAACAACAACAACAACAACAACAACAAACAACAACTGAGAACCGGAGAGATGTCCTCAAACTCTTCCCAGAATACTGCAGTGACAGCTGGGGAACAAAAGAGCTGTTGTATCAAAATACTTTTAGCACTGGGAATTTGTTGTGCTGCAAACGTATCGCTAAGCAATAACAGCAGATGCCAGAGTTCAATACTAGGTGCAGCAACATGGCTGAGCAACATTTTTAGCACCCTTGGAGGGGGTGTGAACACATTAGCTCTAAACATGCCAACTCAGCATTCATGAGGGAACTGCCCAGGTTTTCCCACCTCACACACGTTTATTTGCTTACCGCTTGAGGGCCGAGACTTTCTTGGGCGACTTCTTCTTGAGTTTGGGCAGCGAGCGATCCTGCTCGAAGCCCTTGTTGTCCAGGAGCTGCCGCATGGCGATGTTAGCCAGCTGCTCGGCCAGCTTAAAGGTCTCGCTGATGTTCAGGAAGACGGAGAAGACGTACTCCTCCACCCGGGTGTTGACCTTGATGGCGTCGGGCAGCAGGAGGGTGGCGCTCTTCTCCAGCTGAGTGATTTCCGCCCAACGGACCACTAGTTTGGCTGAGCGTTTCAAAAAAAAAAAGAAAAAGAGAAAATAATTCTTGAAAAAAACCAAAAACACGAGGATAAAACGAGTGAAATACGAGAAATCCAACCTTCTTTTCCCAGCAGGTAGGAGTAGAAGCACAGGTGGTTGATGCTGAGGTACAACCAGCCCTGTCTCGGGACTTTGCCCTTCCAGTAGCTGCAGGAGTAATAGTTGACCAGCTTCTCCTCATCCGGCATCCCAAACAGCTTCCGGAACTTGGCGCTGGCCTCCTTGAACTTGTCCGTGTCGTCGTCCTCTTTGACGTCATGGTTCTTGTTGTACTCCGCGATGATCCCCTGCGGCAGCGTGGACACAGACGGACGTGTGGAAACTCAGTCCTCTCAGAAAACTGTGAAGTTTGTTTGTTCCGGTTTTACCTGGACTTTTCCTTTGACGAAGGTGGTGATGTCGTTCTCGTTCTCGAAGATGGAGAGGGTCTGCAGCAGGTTGTGCTCCAGCCACTCCCAGTGCTCCGTGATCTCCTTGCGAGAGCTTCCTGGAGAGCAGAGAGGGGGCGGGGTCAGAGCACTGAGCAAAAGTGAGGAGGCGTGGTCAGTGCTTGAGAAGGACAGGGGGCGGGGTCAGAGCTTGAACATGAATGAGGGGGCGGGGTCCCAGCATTGTGCATGAATGGGGGCGGGGTTAGAGGATGGGCAGGAGTGAGTGGGCGGGGTCAGAGCATTGAGCAGGGTGACATCTTTTCTGTTGGTAACACAAATATGGATCTATGGCAACAAACATCAGTAATCAACGATGTTAAAGCTCTTTTTTGAGCTCAAACCGCCTGCTGTGCTGTGTACCATTATCCCATGAGCAGCATGGCAGTAAGTGCACGCTCACTGAATTATCCTCGTCTGCCAAACATCTCCACTCTGGCCTGGGGCACATACGTATGTCAGAAGAGCGGAGCGGTACTCCCATTTGAACATCTTTACAAAGCGAATAACGTGAAGAAGTAGTGTTCTGTTAACGCCATTCATTTTTATGGATTGCCATAATTTAGGGGACATATTACATGTATTACGGTACACAAGGGCATTGCCGTGCACATCTAAGGGCTTAATTTAACTTAATACCTCTGGAGAACATGAGAAGATTTTTTACACCAGAAAGTCAAAAGACCTGAAAAGTTGGATAACTCGCGTTTCAGGTTGGACACAAGACACACTGAAATAGAACCTGAATATTTGGTCATTCTGGAAGGACGTTGGCCACACGACACTGAAACTACTCAGGGCTTCATTAGAGGAACAGTGGAGGCACTTCCTAGTACTGGTGCACGGTGCCACGAATACGCAGTGAAAAAGAGAAAGGGCTGGAGCAGATTTACACATTTTGGTGTGTTACATATTTCTTAATCCCGCAGATTAACGGAGATGATGTAATTCGTGGTGTTCAGCAGCATAAAGCTATTGCGAGTTGAAATTTGACTTAATTTGATAATTATTTGAAAGCCACGTATCTATTACTCAATAAGGTGATACGCACCATGAGCTATGGTCCAATATACCAGGGAGTCTGGAGTCTGGTATAGGATCCTGTATGGTGCCACACGAGCGCTGGAGTCCAAGACCACGTCTAAGGTTCCCACCAGTAGACCTGTAAGAGTCCAGAGAAACACTTCTGGTTTCAAAAAAGATACCAGTAGACACCTTTACAGGTCAAAACCAACAAACCTTCACACTCTGAACTCCTGACTGAGTGTCCTGGACACCAACGCACCACAGTCACAGCAAATAACCAGATGTAATCATACTAGAGGCCCTGCTCATACCCAAGTGCATATCTTAGGTGCTTTAAACAAAGGGGGGGGGGAGGGTGAAAACATCCTGTGACAGTTTTAAACATGATTCACCTTAAAGAACCTGCAAAAAAGGACCCATTACACCAGAAGGTTCCTGTATTTTTTTTGTTGGTTTCACACTCATGACTGAGGTGTCATTGAACCCGTGGATGAGCAGCGATCACCTCCGATGATAAATACAACTTACTCAGTCCCTCCACTCTGCCCCTCAACCGCAGCTGGAGCTTGCCTGCTCTGTCTCCTACCTACAGGAAAACATAGGTGCGTCCTTCTGTTTCTTTGCCGCTGAGGCTGAGAATCGTTACAAAGAGCAGTGGCCGTTGACGCTTGTAGCCACTTTGAAATTCTTCTCTGAGGTGGTTCTGCTCGGAGGCCTGCACCTTCATGTTGAGCAGAGTTATTTTTGTTTTTTGGAACAGACTTCCTATGAGTCAGACAGCGAGAGGATGAGTGGGTGTGGAGAGGCGAGAGCAAAGACAATCGAGACGAGATCAGCCGTTTCCTAAATTGTGCTTTGAGGACACAAACTCGGGACATGACTTCGGACTATCACCCTCGCTGGCATCATCGGTGCTTTCTGCACCATGTAGTCAAGAAGAATATTGTTTCCAGGCCCGGAACGATGGCGACAGCCGTGTCAAATGATCCCAGTTGCTAACAAACGTCACTCGCTTGTCTTATGACCGTCTCCTCACATGAGAACAACACATTCACTGTCGCCGCAAACATTTAAAAACAATGAAAAACGTCTCGCAATCTGGATTTCGATCATGGAACTAAGGAGACAATGCAGCGTTCAGTAACAGAGACAAACCACTCCGCGTGGGCTGTGAACGCTACTTCCTCTTAGAGAAACAAAATAAGGTCGAAAATCAAAAGTGGAACACAAAAGGTAACGAGGTCGCGAACAACATTGGGTTTGATGTGGGAATCGCAAAACAGCCGTGAAATTCACCTCCAGCATTTTGTTAACACAGTCTCGTGTGATGGTTTCAACAGGAAACTGAGGTGAGACCACCAGCGTTGCTCCTCCAGTAAGACCAGTAACACTCCAGGTGGCTCCGCCATCATGTACTGGTGCCACAAACCAACAAACAAACATCATGCTGTCACGTAACAAAGGTTCCGTTTATTATCTCACCCTCCCGTGAGAACAGAACAGGCTCATGTGCTTCACTTCTCCAAACTTGAGGCAGCTTCAGCTTCAGCATCTCCCAAACATCCAAGAGGGGGGAACAAAAACAGCGGTTTTGCTGTTTTTACATCCTCTTTCAACCAAAACCAGCTCGATGCTGCTATGCAGACAAAAGGCCCAGTGTCCAACCCGAGCGGTTCAGACCATCAGAACATCCCAACAGATCTGCTGATGCGTTGACAGATTATCTACGGCTGTTTCAGGCCGACACCCTTCCAAACGGTAACGACCTGCTTGATTGTGAAATGCGGAGTTTGACATGGATTATTGTGTAATCTGATCCCGGGACCGCGGCTACAGGTTACATAACAACTCAAATGACTGACACACACTTTCGTTTGTGGGAAAATATAGATAATGATCCCAACACACTCAGAACCACCGCGAGGGGGGCAGAACATCCACCACAACGTCTGCTAGATGTTAGCTAATGTTACTCTGTTGCTATAGCAGCTGCTGCTCTGCTAGCAGTTCGTGCAGCTATCTTAGCGGTGTCGAACCCAGTCCCACAAGGGCCGAGATCAACCCCCCTTAGGAGCTTCACAGTTCAACCCCAGATCACCACGGTGACGGTTCACTGGCCTCAGGTCTCCAGACAAGACAGCTCTGATGAGGGCAGGGAAACATGTTAGCATACTGAGCACAAAGCAGAAATGTGAGAAAAATTACATAACTTCCTAAAATTATCAGCATTTTCACAGTGTCGGCACTTTTCTAAAGCCTCTTCCAGTACCGACACCGGATGCTGAGCTGCAGATTTGCTGCGTTCGACGCTCCTGGTGGTTTCACCGCTCCTCAGAAGTGCATGTGCACCGTGCCAGGGTGACTGGGCACAAACTGGCACCCAATGCCAACCGGCAAGCTCAATAACAGTGACATCACCTTCCAAATGCATGTTGCACCAGGGCCATAACAGACAAGTGGAAGATGTCCAAATTTACATCTATAAAACAGATTTTGTAGGTGTTATTTAATGCTGGAGCTAAAACGCGTGCAGGGGCTGGGTTATATTTTAATTCTGGAACAAACCCCATCTCCCGACATGAATATTTTGACTTTCATACGCAGTTTCTGTTAAAAAAAGGAAGTCTTTCCGTTTTGCAGCCAGCTGTGGTTCAGCTCCAACAAGTCCGAGTTTCAGGAGAAAACAGAAAGGCGCGCTGAGAGACTGGCTCCAACCTGCCTTTCCTCTGCCCTGCTTGCTGTCTGACCCATTTTGGGAGAACCAGGCAGAGAATGGGAGGAGCTGAAGTGAGAAAGGGAAGAGGAGGAATGATTCAGCAGGGAAACAGACCGTGCTCAGTTGTCTGGCCATTAGCGGCTGCAGAACCACCGCAAATGCAATTGTTCGCATGGCCGTGCGGAAGCCATTTCCCCTTAAATGAGGTGTCACCTCAGTCCAATGTCTCACATTCTGACCCGCCAGGCTGCGGATCTCTTGGACTTCGTCTCTCATGCGCGTTTGTCCCCCGTCAGCGCGACAGCTCAAAGGTGTCAACTCACCAAAACAAACACCGCTGTTGCCCATTCAAGGTGAAAAACCACGTGTGGCAGTTGACAGGTCACGTGATCCACCAAACCTGATCACAGTCATTAATTATTTCTGATTCATCACGGACACTTGATCTAACTCACCTGCCAGCCCCCCGCCTCCATCTCCGTGGCCTTTGCGCTTCTGAAGGATGAAGTATGGATTGGCTCTCTCGGTGATCCATAACGCGCCCGCCAGCAACACATCCTCGGGACTGATCCACATAATTCCGGTTTTTAGGGAAACATTGAACACTCAGGAGTGTCGACGCCGATCTAAAGCACTGATTCGAGCGTGACTTTGGCTAATTTAGCGTTGTAAAACACCTACAGAGGCCCGAGTTTCTCCTCCTGTTTGATGACCGAGGCGAAATAAGACGCGCGTCAAGCGTCGCTTAAATTGAGGCTGCCAGTCCAGAACTGGGCCAACAATGTCGAGCTCCCGCACACGAAGCCAGCTTCCTCCTGCAGCTTCGGCCTCCTCCCCCGGCTCTTAAACAATCGGCTTCTCCCGGGACAGTCAGCTGGACGTCGGTTGTCACACAGCGGCGGATCCGTCTTTGTTTTGCTCCGGAGCAGGTGCAACTGTTTGCACGGCCTTTATTCCGAATAATCCGATTCACAGCTGATCAGAACCAGCAGCGGACTGTGTGCGTGTGCGCTCCACGGTGCCGCGTCAGGCGTCGTGTGTGCGCGCTGAAAACAAGACGGCTGAATAATAAACCCGACAGGAACGCTGCGGTCTCCTCTCACTCCTCCTCGTCTTCCTCCGCCGCTGCACGCACAAATACAGCGTGCGTGCAACGTCAGCGTGCGGGAGGCGTGGGGCCGCATGGACGGATAGTTATTTAAAAACAAGTCATGGTTCAGTTGTGGTTTAAGCGCGTAATTGAAAAGAGTTGGTGCTGTTCTTATGAAAAAGATGGAACCATGGCAACGGGAAAATCCAGGTAAATCGGATTATCTAAGGGACCTCCAGCAAGAACAAAACCCCCCCCTCATGTTTCCCTTTTAATCTTGCTCAAAAAACTGGTTTAACCTGCGCAATAAAGCAGAAGTAGATCAGTATCAGTTTGACACGGGCTCTGCAGCAACTTGGGTGTTTATTTTAGTATTAATTCCCTTCATACTGGGAGTTTAATCCTGTATAGAAAATAAAGCCTGAGGGTGGTTCCAACAGCAGAGATGCTGGCCCACAGAGCCTTCGTGAGGTTTTATCCCACAGCTGGGGGGAGAAAGTCTTGTTGGGTTTCTGATGAGTTTCAAAAACAAGATGAGGGTGTGGGGGAACACTGTGGTCGGTTCACCGCCCCCCTGCAGGGAACTCTGCCTCCCACAGAACCTCCAGAGTGGTTTGCTATCAGATGCAGGGACCTTTTGCTGCAGGGGTGGTAGAATCACAAACGAAACCTTTAAAACCACCTGACTGACATCAACAATCCCCTAAACAGTTCTGTTTTTATCTGCACTTTTCAGTTCTGCCTTTATAAAGAAGGGAACCCTAATACCTTTAAAAGCCTGGGGGGGGGGGGGGGGGGGGGGGGGCAGGGAGACATCTTGATATGAGAGACATTTATTTTCCCCTTCTAACGGTTCGAGTACACTTTTGAATTAGAAATCTGACAAAGCAGCATGCATCCACTTTATAATCTAATCTAAAGAACAAAGGTCGGTACCAGACTGGATCAGAAAACATGTCTCAAAAAGATAAACCCTATCATTGGTTGTCTATACAGATGCAGAAAACTGACTCATCTGACGCAAATACGAGATGTTGGGAAATTTTGAAACAAAGACCTATTCTTACACACATTTCTTATGCAGTTTAGGTAAAACTACCTCATGATTTCGCTTTCTGGGGAGAATGTACACTTCTCTAAAGGGATTTTCAAGAGTCCCGTCAATGCTTTTATGGAAATAAGCGCAGAGGTTTAAAACGCTTCCCCAAACTGTAAAAGGTGCCTCAGCACGACAGTGTATTTACGCCCCCTGCTGGCAGAACCCCGCTCACGTCCGATCTTCTGTTGCAGCAGTGTCCATGTCTGACCAGCAGAGGGCGTCTTAGTCTTCACTTGGCTGAAAGAAGAGGTCTGGTTGAACCTGCTCCCGCACTGTGCGAGGGATGCGGCTCTTTGTCTGGTTCACCTGTAAATTGGAAAAAACAAATCGACTAAATGACGCTAAAGATTCGACTTTGCTCTCCATTCAACTTTAACAAATGCAGCTCACAGCTGACATTGTAAAGGTCCCACTTATTCAGACATTGACACCAGATTATCGAAATGATGGGTTTACACCCTCATTTAAAAGGTCGTCACGGTCATTACATGTTGGTTCTGTACCTGAAAAACCTTGAAAAGTGACTCTGGCTCCTAGCAGAGCTCCGCTGGGAGGATTGATGATTTCACGCTCATCTGGCGAGCTGGCACATGTGATCACAGCTCCAGACATGACGCTGCGGGCTTCAGGTTACATAGCAGGACAGCCAGATGGCTCTGCATCTGGAGTAAAGAAAGAAGATTCTTTAAAAAAAAAAGAAAAAAGAATTTACTCCTGCTGGTTTATCAATAGTAAAATACATTTCCTTGAATACCAACACAATTAATTCACCATTTCCAATGACCTAAAGCACCAATTCATATTCTGGAATTTGTAAAAAAGGAAAAGATCATCGCTGAGCTGTTTTTGTAGCGTAGCACAATGGGGTTTTTTGGGGGGTGGAACCCAGTTTCCACATGATACACTAACAGCACTAACTCCTAATCTGCAGCCATTCAAATCTGGTTTTCCACTGACAACATCCTGGCACATGTTAGGAGCGTCCCAGAGGCGGGTTTGTGCAGTCATTCAAAGGGAATATGGACTTTACAGGATTGCTGTAATAAAAACACTGCACCTGGTCTGCAGGTATGTGCTGGCCAAGCTCGCTCACTGTCCTGGGAGCCTGATGAGACGCGTCGGCCTCGGACTTGCCTGGCCCCACGTGTTTCTGTCCTGAAGCAAGATAGAAATGAGCCTTTATGACGAGTCCAGACACAACAACGTAACATTTATGGGATTACTTGGGCTGATTTGGCGTAAACATCACATGAGCCAAGATCATGTTGAAGAGCAGTCAAAGTGTGACTAACATCACAACCAGTCCTCTCCAGTGAGCTATTTTCAATGACAAACCAGCAGAGAAAGGACATTTTACCTGGTTTATTTTTTATCAAATAACCTGCATCTGTTGTGCGTCCATCAGCTTTGATCACATTTTGTTTAAATCAACGTGAGCAAGTGTGCGGGGCTGGAAAACTGAGACGAGCCTCCAGAAAATAAAGGCAAAAGAATAACTAGAGGCTGTTACTTCAGTCAACAGATGTTGGCTGTAAGGGAAACTCTAATGTCTTTTGCTTGGCCATGTTTTCTTTGGATATGTATAAATAAATTCCTCTTGTACAGAACAACTGGGCACTGCGGACACTTCAGATGGGTTGGAGGCACTTCCCCAGATACAGTGGTATGAGAAAGTTTGGGCACCTTGACAATTGGCATTATTTTTATTGACCAATCATTGGGTGTTTTAATTCACAACTTAATTTTGATATATCAAATAACTGATGAACACAATCATATTTCAGCAGTGAAATGAGGTTTATTGGATTAACAAAATGTGCAATATGCCCCAAAACAAAAAAGGCCTGTGCATAAATTTGGGCACCTTAATAGAAAAATCATATTAGTGTTTAGTAGAGCCTCCTTTTGCAAAAATAACAGCCTGGATGAGTGTCTGGATCCTGGATGATGGTATTTTGGCCCATTCCACCTGGCAAAACCTCTGCAATTCAGTGATGTTTGAAGGATTCCGAGCATGGACAGCCTGCTTCAAGTCATCCCACAGATTCTCGATGATATTCATATGGGATGGCCATTCCAAAACATTGCACTTGTTCCTCTGCATGAATGCTCGGGTAGATTTTGAGCAATGTTTGGGGTCATTGTCTTGTTGAAACACCCAAACACTGGTGCAACTTCAACTTTGTGACAGACTCTTGAACATTATTCTCAAGAATCTGCTGATACTGAGTGGAATCCATGCGACCCTCAATTTTAACAAGATTCCCAGTACCAGCACTGGCCACACAGCCCCACAGCATGACCATCCTTCGTCTTTGCCTCTCTGCAATTTTTCTTGGCCTACCACTTCTGGGCTTAACAAGAACTGTGCCTGTGGCCTTCCATTTCCTCACAATGTTCCTGAAAGTGGAAACTGACAGGTGAAATCTTTTGGACAGCTTTTTGTAACCTTCCCATAAACCATAATGCTGGATAATCTTGGTTTTGAGGTCATCAGAAAGTTGTTTTGAGGCTTCCATGTTGCAGCTCTTCAGAGGGGAGTCAAACAGAATGAGCACTGGCATTTGGCCACCTTAAATACCTTTTGTCATTATTGGATGCACTGAACTGTCAATTAAGTTCAAGGCCTAACGAGCTCACCAAACCAACTTTGTGTGTCCACTTATCTTGTGATGATTAGTTACAGACCATCAAAGCAACAAAATGACAAGGGTTCCCACATTTTTGCACAGCCTATTTTCTAAATTTGATTTAATTTCATACAATTGCATCCTATGAATACTTAAAATCTGTGTTTGGAAATCAAGCTCACACTTGGCTCTTATGGGCAAATGAAGGACATGCCACCAAGATAATTTTGAGTGAAGTCAGAGTCCATTATTACACAACCTCAGAGGGGGTGCCCAAACTTTCTCATACCACTGTACTTCTTCCTCTGGAGCAATGGCATCCTCTGAGGTTGGATCTGGCTCTCCTGGTGCTTTTTTGAAATCTGTGGTGACTGTGGAGGTCTTGGGGGATGCTGGTAGTGTGTAGGAATGGTCAAATTTCACAGCTGATACAGAAGGTGGGAGCGAGTATGAATGTTCCAGACTCAATGATGAGAAAATGGTAGGGTGGGTCTCTGGTGAGGGCGGAGAAGGTGGAACCGACCGGAGTTGGGCCATATCACATTTATATTTGCACTCTATAAGATGTGTTGTAATGGTGTCTTTCCGGATTATTGTAGTTCCACAAAATGGACAGTGAAAATGGCCTCCATCTATGCAGGGAAGATTGCATCTGCAGACGATCTTTTCTAAAAAGGGAGAGTAATTTGTCTTAAAATTCAGGAAGTACCTGCAAAAACTAATATTTTCTCAACATTCACCAATGTATTTTCCTTATTTTAAACAGTCATGTATAGTTCAAGAAGTGAAACAACCCTGCCAAGTGCTACAGGTAGAGATCTCTTGGTAACTTGTGTTCTCTGCTAAACGTATCCACAATGAGCTCAACCCAGTATGACAGTATGGTTAAAATATGATCTTAGGTGGTGCAAACACACAAGAATCATTCAAAATTACACGTAAAAGACACTTTACATCAACATACCATTGTAGTGGACTGCTTTTGCCCCATGATTTAGCAAGTGCCTTTGGATGACACTTTGGCTTTTGGTACTGAATCTGGGGCAGAGAGGACACCCAAACACCGATGGCGACGCCATGGTGCAGCTCAGCCTGTTGCCTCTCTCAACTGCAGTAATGTCCATCTGGTGGGGGGAGATATATAGATATGCATGTGTGTAAGGAACACAAATATGCAAAATCGCCAAATCCTTAAAAACAAAACCTTTTGGCTGTTTCCGAAACCACCCCCTATACCCTACATAGTGCACTCAATAGTGTGGACGCCATTTTGAAATAGTGTCTGAAATGTTAGTGAGCATCGCTGTATCCTATGTAGTGCACTCAATGTATCCCACAATGCACTGCGAAAAGTAGTGTACTAGCGAGCACCCTAACTCGGAAAATACGGTATCACGTGGCAATCTATCAATGGCGGGTAAACAAATGTACAAATGTACGTATTGTTCGCTGTTTGTTTAACATTTCATACTAAAGCGTCAAATTCTCTCACTTTAGCGGAACATAATTCTACGTTGCTAGAGCTTGTGCATTTCAAAGGGAAATTTAAGGTACTTATTTAAGGTGGGAGTGATTAATAATATAACGATTAATAATATATTATATATATATTAATGATACAATTATATCATAATTAATATAACGCAGACTGATGGCTTGAATTGATTTCTTAAGGGAGTGACGATGACATCAGCAAGTTGATCCGATGCCGGATGGAGAAGGACCACCTGTTCTCTGGGAAGAGGTTTTCTGCTGCAGCAGGATGGGAGTGGGTGGTGGCAAAATGTTATTAAGGACTGTATTTTATTGCTGTAACTTGGGATCTGGTGTGATCACAATCAGAAATGACACTATCATCAGAAACTACACTGATGGACTTCTGCAATTTGTTTCTGCCCTTATTCCAATTTGTAGAGTTGTGTTGAAGGAATTTGGCCTCACTGGAATGGTGACGAGCAGCAAAGAAGTGGGAGAACCTTAAAAAAAAACCTACAAGGTTTGTAATAATTGTTTTAAATTTGGTCTAAATGTGACAGACTAATAATCATAGCAAATGTTGCATTACAGTTTGAATTATTCACTTATTCCCTATCTGTAGGACCTTCAGAGACCAGCAACAGGATCTGGCACTGAATCTGGGGAGGTCACAGCTGACAGATGGAAATAGTTCTCTCTCATGGATGAGGCAATAGGTGGCAGGCCCTCCATTCGGCCCCCATGCCTCATTGCCTCAGCCTGGGAGGAGAGCCATTCATTGAAGTGGAAGAAACTGATAGATAAAATGTAAACGTGTTTAAACCAAGTCGACTTCCATCAAAGATTGCTTTCTTGGCATCATATGTTTGGTAACAAATGCTTTATTCAAAGTTTAAATTTAATTGATAGTTTTTGATTTTGAAAAGAACTATTTACATAAATACACACACACATAGAAAAGTTGCATTTATCCTATTGTTGGGATTTTTTAAACAAGTATTTATAAAAATGGAACCCAAAAATGATCGAAATTACAAGGAACCAGCCAGAAAAAAAAGACTTTATGATGGCAGCCAGGTTGAACAGACATCATGCTCCGAAACGCTGGATTATGAAGACCAGTCCTAAATGTAATCATGCTCTTGGAGAGCTGGTGGGAGATGGGTTGGCGCTGACAGGGCTGCAGCCAGTCTGTCCCTAATTTGCTCTCCACATTGTAGGTCTGGCTGCATTTGATCAATGTCATCTGGCCCAAGTGCTTCTTCTGAGGGTTCCATGCTGTCACCATTCTGCAAGCACACATTGTGCAGAATGGTGCAGCATGCAAAGACTTTGGTGGCAAATGCAGGCTTCACCTCCAGAGGTTTTAGAAATATTGCCCGCCATCTGGTCTTCATAATGCCAAAAGCCCGTTCTATCACAGAACGGGCTTTTGCATGATGTCTGTTAAACCTGGCCACCATCATATTCGTCACTGGCTCTCTGTATGGTGTAACCAGGGCTATAGGCCTGGACATACAGGGATAGCCACCATCCCCAACTATACAATACCCCTCAGGTGGGTACAGTCCCTGAACATAGAGAGGGCTGTTTCTCAGGACTTGCGTGTCATGGACAGAGCCTGGGTAACCTGTAAAAATGTCTATGAAAAGGCCCTGGTGGTCACACACTGCTTGGAGCTGGATGGAGTAGAAAAGCTTCCTGTTAAAATAACAGTGAGCATCTGCAACTGGGCGCTTGATCCTAATGTGGCACCCACCAATGCTGCCCACCACATTTTGAAGCGCCTGTGATCCAGACAGGCGCTCAAATCCAGCAGCGATATTCGGAATGTCTACCAGACTTGGGAATTTGATGGTCCGGTTTTTTAGGGACAGAACTTTGTCTGACATCCTGCGAACAATGTCATACACTGTGGAGCGTGGAATTGAAAATCCCCTTGACACCACACGGTAGGAGGCTGCGCTTGCCAGCCAGAAAAGGAAAACTAAAACCTCCACTTCCAGACCCCAGCCATGGTCAAACGGCGAGCGCAGGACACCGATGAGTTTGACCACCGTTGACCGAGAGAGACGGAAGTCTGGGCGGAGGTCAGCTTGGCCATCGGTGTACATTGTCAGAAGTAGAACATGCCTGTTCCTCACACAATAATGTGATGGGTGCTCGTTCTGGAGGGAAAAAAAGTTTTTTGGTTTTTTTTTTAAAGGAAATTTTCACTGTGCTGTTTGATAAATTAGATGAGATTTCTGGGAAATAAGAACTCGATGTGTAGTTTATGATTGTTTTCACTATGATCATCTTAAAATATCACAATATAAATGTGAAAATCAATCAATCTACCATCACATCTACCCCCCTCCCTCACTTACAGTTTGACATAGAGCCAAAATTGTCCGGAGTTGTCTGTTCCTCCTCAGACGACGGGATCGCAACAAAAGAATATTTAAGATGATAAAAACTATTTCTGGAGCCATTTTGTGATGATGATGATGTCCTTTCTTGAAATGTTTTCACTACAGTGACTTGAGAATGTACCATCATTTCATGGCCCGACAATGTCACTGGACACTAATTATTTTAGATTATAAGAGATTGTTATTTAATTATTTGCATTAATATTTTCATCTATTATTATATAAAGATAGTAATCGGATAAAATATTGCATTTTCATAAAATGACCGCTGAATGTATTTCGGATGGGTTAAAATAATCAAATGGACCTGGCCACTTTTCCCGGCTACCGGTTCTTATTATTATGCGACAACATTACGTCATTTTACGTGCGCCGTAGTGTCCGAAAACTAACTTTGAATTGAGTGCGCTACGTAGTTCACTTAATCCATGTCCCCCATGTTGTGAGTAGTGAATAGGGAACGAGTGTGTGGTTTCGGAAACGGCTACCTTCTTTGGCTAATCTAACGTCAACCAGGACCAGGATCTTCCGTTATAGACGGAATATATGGTGGCGCTCTTGTCGGCCATTTTAACTGCAGTTGGGGTCCCAGGGGGCTGTCCTGACGCTCACCTTCGCTCCGGAGGCAGTCTGAAACTCGCCCGGGAGTGCCCGGCCAGATTCCATCGCTTTTCCCTGCAGCACTTGTCGGCCCTCCTCTGCGAGCTTGTGTGGTCGGCCACTCCGGGGCAGAGCCACGGTTGACCCTTCACGTTTCCACCTCAGGAGGACGGAGACAACGGTCGACCGCGGCAGGTTCAGCATGGTGGAGATCTCACGGATCGACTTGTTACACATGTGGCAACCGACAATTGTGCCCCGCAGAAATTCACTCAACTGCTCACCACCCCCCATTTCCCAAATAAAATCATCACCTTCTCCAAAACACAACTTTCTTCGTCCCGTTTATAGCGGTTAGAAAACAACGTTTCGGCGCATTAACGCCACCGTCTGGTTAGGAGTCTTGCCACTTTCCCATTAACTTTTGCTTACTTATGTAACAGGTACACTTATACTTTGACTTTGTTCCTACGAACATTTAACTCCATTATAATTTTTTTTGTAGCTCTTTGCAGTTTTGTCTGATTCTTCAATTTTAACTTAACCCCCCTCCCAACTTTGCATCGACTTCATCCTAATGACTGAAAACCCAACTTGTTTGCCCACTTTTCTATTTTTACAGCTCCCTGTTTCATCATCTGCAGACAGAAAACCCAGATTTCTTAGAACACACATCATCACAGAGAATAACAACAGACTTAGAACACTCCCTTGTGGTGTTATTTTTCTCAACAGTAATATTATCTGGAATACTTATTTCCTATTTCAACCTGTATATTTCTGTCTCACAGAAAGTCATTTATCCACCCCCCACCCCCTTTATGCCTAACTTAAGGAGTTTAACACAATTTTCTTCACATTTTCTTTTCCATATTAGAGAATCTGTGACGTAGCACTGCCCCAGATGAGAAAATTACATTTGTTGCTTCCATGTAAACTAAACCAAATGATCCTCCTGAATCTAATGTTGAATAGAATAGTGGCTCAAGTAATACAATCGTTCTTGAAATGAATATTCAGATTTCATGCCATTTTTAAACCAGCGGCTGCTTCATTCTGCAGTGTTCAAACAGATTGTTTACTCAATTGGAACCACTTTAAATTGTGTAGTTCTAAAATGACAGGCAATACACTTTACTTTTCATTGTCCAGGAAAAGCACAGAGACTTTGAGTAAATGTAGAATTCTTTTATATCACAAAATACCAATGCTGTTATTTGTGTTGGGTAAAGTGTACAATGTAACGTTCCCACCACCACCCCACAAACACACAGTAGAGAAAACAAATAAAATCCCATAATAAGCAACAAACGAGCAGTGTGTCATGTATATACTGTAGCCCTCAAATCTCAAATCTGTACCTTTAAGATCTCCTTGTATAGTTGCTCTACATTCTCTGCAGGGATAAAGTGCAAATACAGCAAAGTTTCCAAAACCACACACCCCTCAATTTAAAGTAAAATGAAGGATTAATCAAAGGAAGATAAACTGTTTTATCAAGTCCGTGACATCATTATTAATAAATTAATGATTTATGTGTTTGGAGCCAGAGTTAAGAGCTCTGCTGCAGGTATCATCCTTTTATTTATGTTAAAATAAGATAACAAAAGACCAGATCAGGAGGACTGATACTTGATTATTGGTGCCTATAAATGTGCTGGCAGGTATTACAATCGTCGTCCACCATCAAAGCCACCATAGAGAGAAATGACAAAGCATTCGTAAGTGATCCTAGAACACACACACACACACACACACACACACACACACACACACACACACACACACACACACACACACACACACGCACACTGCAGCGACGCCTGTTGGTGCAAGCTGGTAATGAAATATAAAAAGGTGGCACCAAAGCTGTCCAGATGTAAATATTCTAAATTCCAGCGGAAGAAGCCAAGATGGAATTTAAAAAAAAATAAATAAATAAAGGAAAAACAGCATCCCTTTAAATTCCAATGAACCTTCAGTGGTTGTGTTGGTGCACATGTGTGTGTTATGCAACACATTCCCAGGACATGATGGAAAAAGTTACTGGCAGCCCAGCGGAAGGATCTGTTCCTCATGCATTTGCAGCACTGCAAGGACGTGGGGATGGACGGAGTGTTTCTAAAGGCTGGGATTAGACAAGAGGACCGCAGCGGGTCAAGGGAGGAGACACATTTACTGACCCCACAACTGCCAACGGGTCCTGGCATGTGCGAAGGTGATAGAGAAGGACAGAACCTCCGCCGCATCAGTCGGTTCAGCACCCAGAGTGACCTCCACCTGATGACACCGTTGAACAAAAGGTCAGGCCTCAGATGCCATCTTTGACCAAAATAAAAGAATCAAAATGGAATGATCTAAAGTGCATGAGGCCAGAACATGGAGGAGACTTCCATCCGACTCTGCTTTCAGTCACGCAGCCCAAACTTGGACGTACTGCGCAAAGAGTTTGGGCTCGTCTTCCATTCCCATAAAAAGCCAGGTGGGCCTGCAGAGGGCGTTGCTCTCCACTGGGGCAGCCTCTCTCTGTCTACCAGTCGATTAAACTGGTGGAACGGACCGAGGCAATCTGGTTTTCATCCACACTCATCTGATTGGTTCCTCTGCTTGCTGAAGATTTGGCAGATGTTGCCTTCACTGTCAGGAAGCAATATAAATTACCAGTGAGTCCTAATGCTTGTCCAGCGAAATTATCAACAGTGAAACTTGGATTTGTCTGTCCTGTCAGGCATCTAACTACCAGAATATGTGCTTCCTAATACTTCCCACCAACAGCCGATCACTTTTTCCTGTCACACACATGGAAACGTTTAACATAACTGAAGGCCGCCTCTGAGAGCCTCCCCATCTGTGTGTGCAACAGAGAGGAAACGAGTAGCAAAGCTGCTTTTGTGGCTCTATTAAACAAAAAAAAGATTGTGTTAATCAATGGCACAATCGCTTTCTGTTCAGACACACTTCCTTCTTTAAGGCCATCGTGCATGTGCCCAGCACATTTTCTTACAGTCAGGTCCAGTTTTCTGCATTGTCCCTCTAAACCAGAAAATCCAGATGCACTTAAGGCGCGTTCAGCTTTTACAAGTCTCGCAAACATGTGAAGTGGAACTTTCTGCAGTTATTGGCAGCGCCCTTTAGGGGGTCTCGAAAACAATTAGAGCATTTGAGTGAGGATAAGGTTCTCCGATGATGTCCACAAACTCCAGTCTCAGAAAAACGCGGCAGTGGAAACTACGCTGACATTTATGGTGACTAAACCGTGTCGGAATACCTGAAAATGGAGAAGCTCTGAAACCTGAAGGCCTGTGCTCTGATCGCATCTCCGTGTAATCATAAAGAAGTTTTACGGCCTGAATTCCTCTGGACCCAACTGAGCCAGAACTGGGCCAGACAACAGTGTCACTCAAACACTCCGCAGCTGTAGAGATCAAAGTTAAAGCCCTTCTGGTTTTTCCGACTGTCGTTTAAGCGCGTCACCACAACGGTTTCGGTGGAATTTGACCCTTGCTGATCAGCCGACTGAGCTACCGGCCCGGCTCCACCGGCGTTAGATTTGGACAGGCAGTGATGGACAACAGCAGCAGCAGTTTGGGCAGTGCAGTTGGTGACATCAAACGAGTCGTGGATGACGAGATTGTCAAATGTAAAGACAGAAAAGTCGCCTGGTGTTTGGTTGTTTCCTCTCAACAACAATCTTAAAACAAACAGATATCAGAAACGACAGCTTTCGACCTCACGACAGCGGCATCTCAAAGACCTCTGACTGCATTTACAGATGACTACATTTGGAAAAATTGCTGTTAGGAGTTCACATCAATTCTCAGGAGCTGCTGATATTGACTCCACATGTGCTTGGTATCCATGGCAACAATCAAAGTTACGCGTGTTGGCAGTGATCTTGCACCAAAAGCAAACCGCCTCAGTTTTGTTGGGAGAGTAACAGCAGCATGCTGGCACCCACGCTGCTCCTCTGACCACGTCCGCGGGCTTCGGCGCCCGTGCGGATAAAGTGGCGACTTTAATGTGAATTTTTGATGTTGGGAAGAGTGAGTAGCCGTCGGGTCGACAGAGAGAAGATGAGCAGGTGTTGACAGAGGTGGTGGGGGTCCTGTATGCATGAACCTTCTCGTCCGAGGTTCAGGGGGTTCAAGATTTAGCAAAAACCTCGCTCTCAGGCTCCAGGGACAGGCCCAAATCAGACACGCCCACCTCCATTCCCATGACGATGGACATGTCCGAGTCGCTGCTGAGCGGAGGCTGCTGCTCACCTGAGGAGGGGGGGACACCAGGCTGTTTTATTAGGTCTTTATGGGCCGGCTACAACATTCCAATGAATCTCTGAATTCCAATGTGATGGCAGCATAAATAACACATGATTCTCATTTTTATCACCTTTCCTCATCACTGGATAAACCCAACTCCGAACCTCCAGAGTCACAAATTCAATAAACCTTTTTTAATCCTTTGACTGAATTTTTACTTGATTTATCATCCGCCGTTGCGGTTTTATAGCCTTTCTGTAAAACTTTGATGTTGATACAACTGGCTCAATAAGTGTCAAATACCAGTGTTAAACTAGAAAATCCCAAAACAAACATTAGAAAAGGCCATTACACACCATTATTACATTATTAACAAGTACGTAAATAAATACAGAACATTAACAACGTACAGAGACAAATTTAACATTAGGATCTAAAAGATAAAAAAGAGCTCATATTTAAACTAGTACATCCTAATTTCTATGAAGTTTATTTTTCCCTGGAACCCATTTGTCATGCCAAGCAGTGTTCTAAATATTTTTACGATAATAGCTAGCAGATATTTGAACACGACCTGCTAAATCAACAGCAGTTAGAACTGTAGGACAATGCTTTGACAAACATTTGATCATACATGGAGTTTCAGGTCAAATTTCTTAAAAGAGACCATTTTTGAAGTTATTGTCTAAGAGTTAAGAGTGTTTGTTTGGTCTGGACTTACTGCTGTCGATGATGTGGCTCCCCTCTTCTGCAGGAGCATCTGCGTAGAGCTGCTCGAAACTTGTCGTTCTCACCCCCGGATCCAGAACCACCGAGCTCTCGTTCACCGTGATTTCGCTCGCCGCGCTGATGGGGTTGGTGGGCGGACCCCCGACGGACGTCTCGTAGTCTGGAGGAATATCGTCTAAACAGTCTGCACTGAGCTGGAAGCAGACAAACCGGGCTTTAGGCGTATTCCAGTGGCTACAGCCTAAAACGTATCAAACACAATCCGGATCTCACCGGGATTCCCAAAGCTTTGAGAATGTTCATTTTACACATGGGGCACGTGCGGTGGTCCTGCAGCCACGGGTCAACACAGTGTTTATGGAAGACATGCCTGAACATCAGCCACACGAATAAAACATTAATGGCGGAAAAAGCCTGATGTTATTCTGCATGGGGCAAAGGTCACGCCAGCGACCCTCACCTGCACGGTAATATCCGCACGACATCGCTCGGCCTGTAGCCTTCGATGCAGACGGCACAGTTGTCAAAGTCTGACTCCGTCTCCTGAAACACGACCCAAATCATATATCAAAGAATGTCGTGGGTGAAAAGCTCTGCGGTGACCTTCACGTACCTTGTCCCCTTTCTTGATGGTTCGCACTTGCAGCTTACTGATGGCCTTTTTGGCCGCATCACCTAAACGTCTCTAGCAAAACAACGAAGAGAAAACAGAGAACTTGTTTTCGGTCTTTAAGGGGAAACGAATCATCAACAGTCATGAAAACTGTTGCAACGGCCGTAAACTAAGGAACATTGAAGGGAGCCGAGTTTAAAAAGGAGACGGCAGATGTGGACCGACCTCCACAAAGGGTGCCGGAAGACTGAAAGAAAGTGCATCATCAGAGGTGCTGATCGTCTCAACACAGCTTCCTGGAGATTATTTATACAAACAGCAATAAACTGCACTCCTTTATTTATTTTTATAACAATTTACAGGGGGAAAAAAAATCTTTCCAGTCAAACTGATGCATAAATGAGAGGAGCGCCAGGCCAATATGGCCAGGATAAATTAAAATAATTGAAAGTGAGAAGGCAAACAATGGTCGTCATGGCGCTGGCTCCTATCATAACAGAACTGCTGATGAACTGCGATTGCAGGCGTCACAAGAGTGTCAGGTGCAGCCAGGACTAATAAAAACATGGCAACACAACGTATTTACACTGGCGGCTGTGGCGGCTGATGTGTTGTCCGGTTCGACCCTGTTTCTGTTCAGCCAGCTGTCAGGTTACCTCTGACCATAAAACCTCACAGGAAGCAGAAGGGACAAAAACAAAATACAAAGACCAAGGGCCAAGTTTGTTCTGCTGAATCTCGCTCGTACCTGGTTGCGGTTGCGTGCGCTGGCGTAGCGGAACCTCTGGATGTAGTAGAAGACGAGCCAGGCGAGGGAGATGATCATGAGGATGATGAAGGAGATGGAGACGAACACGACCGACGTCCTGCTCACGTACTTCTGCAGGTTGCGGGTGCCGATGGTGATGTGCAGGGTGATCCTGACGTTCCGCTCCAGCAAGGCCGTGATCTCACGACCTTTTGGCTCTGGAATCATGATGGCCACGATGCTGCCTGTGCCTGCACACACACACCGGGAGCATTATAGATGCCTAGGAGATGAGTGATGGTCTCTGACAGCCACTGAAACCTTTGCCAACATTAAAGGTGGCAACAGTAACAGAAGTAGCATTAGCTTAAGCACACTAATGACAAAAAGCATGTTAGGGAAAATAAGGAGGCAGAATTTAAACTGCCATGGGATTATTAAAACTTGGGCTCTAAAGATTGTGTATCTGAGGTGAAACTTCCCGTTTTCTTTGCAGGGTGATGCTGTTTGCATTAGAGGACTAACAGAAACAACAAAAAGACCCACAGGGAAAACAGTCAGACTACAGAACACTCCCACGCTTCTGGGCTAAGCTTAACTAATACTTCTAACCCCCCCCGGCTAAAGCCTCTAAGCAACAAAGGTGACAGAGCAGCTCCAGGTCTGATCGATGAGCAGCTGATTGTGGCAATGCCGCTGCTATCAACATAGCCTATGTATTCACAATACAAAAGCAATATTGCAGTCACCGAACAGATCCAGGTGAGATCCTGGAAACGTTACATAATATTGTTTCATATGTGTCACTTAAAAACATTCAATGATTTATTTGATGAAATCAGATAAATTATAGTTCTGAACTGAACCGGGGCAACAACTCTCTGATTAGCTGATCAATTTACAGTTACATTTATTCGACTTCTGAAGGAGCCAAACACATCGGTGGTGGTGGGGGTGGGGGTGGTGGGAAGGGGGGTGTCAGATGTTTGGTGCCGTTTCGTGCTCTGGATGACTCAGAGTTCAGGCCTTCAGTCAAACTCCTGATTGCCTTGTGAGCAGCACTCTGAGGGGTTTGCGTTGAGGTTGTCCACCTGGTAGAAGTGCAGCCAAAGGTCAAAGTTAATATGCGGCCATTACAGAGGAATTCCTCAGCGGTAATTTGTTTCCCCACAAAATGTCCATCTGAGGAAATATGTTGTGGCTGTACCAGAACAGAATACAGCAGATTCTGTTGAGGTTGATCGCTGAATTTCCCTGTACTCCCACCGTTTGAGCTTTATATTTCTGTACCCTCGGAAACAGAAGGATAATGCTTCTATCCCCTGCAGTCCAACCGTCTGCAAATATTGACAGAGGAAACAAGAGCTGTGTTTGAACATGCATGTAATATGTTGCAGAACAGGGCGGCAGACCTCTCCCCCTCCCTGATGTCAGAGCAAATTTACGTTCGAAAGGACCGAGGACTATTTCATGTACCATAAAACCATAAATCCTTTCCTGTCTTCCACGGCACTGAACAAAACTCCCATCAGGAAGGTTGTTAAAGTCTTTTCTGCTTTTCTTTGATCTAACCATGTCTTGCAAAAAGCAGGAATCGAAGGAGAGAATGTTGGAAAAAAAGAGGTTAGAGAGTTAGAGCCGTTGAACCTCGGCGGCCTGGAGAGACAAATCACCATTTAAAGAAGCAAACCCTCAGAATTTGCACCGGCAGAACTTGAAACTGACAGTTAAACCGTCTGTTTATGGTAATAAGGGTGGAGAGTTTCTGGGTCATTTTGCTTTAGCAAGATTAAATAAAACCCGACAAAACAAAACACTGATGACAGAGTAGAGACTCGACTGACTGGTTGACTGGTTTGTGTGTGTCCTGTGACGGGCCGGTGACCCATCCAGAGTGGCCTCCTGCCTCCCCCCTGGTCACCACTGGGATTGATCTGCTCCCGGGTGACCCAGGTCAAGGGTAAATGAGGCTGGATGGACGGCTGGTACATGTGTGAATATGTTATGATATTTAAACTAACTAGTTGGCAGTTTTGCCCAGTAAAAGTATCTAAAGTATAGTTTTTAAGGTCACTCCACTCCAAAAGTTAAATTCCTGAACCTGGAATATGACTTTTCCCTTTCTGTGAAAACACAAAACATATTTTCTTGTGCCCAGAAGTAACTAATCCAAATCTCCCTGTAAATTTGGACCGCTTTAGCTTCAGCCAACAGAAATAAAGGAGAAGACACGCGAGGTTTGGCTGAGCCGCGACGCTTTAGCGGCTCCTGCTCACCGTGATGCCGTCAGAGTGGCCAAAAATAGCTGCTGCTAAAATAGGATGACTGAGAAGATCGAAGATGAGAGGAATAAATGGTGCACGGGGGATCCAGAGGGTGTACATTTTTCAGATTAACTATTAAACCCTGGAATATTTCTGAGTTTTTGTGGATGCATCCATCAAAGCCTGGAAACAGAAGCCTGAGGTGAACGTTGTTTTGGAATAAAACTGACACAGAAGAATTAAAAGGGAACTGATTTGCCTGAGTCACAGGCTGTTGCCTGGCAACCAGCAGATCAGTCCGGTTACAGAAATAACAAAAGATTTATGTGCTCCATCGAATGGACAATTCATCCCCCCCCCCCTCATTTCCACACAGATTTCTTCTATAAAAAGAAACATAATTACATGGATTAATTAATATTACAGATTATTGGTTGTCAACTGCTCCTCGGCCCATTGTTAAAGTAGTTTATTACAACTTTTATAAGTTGTTGAAGTGAAAAAAGCCTTTGGAGCAACAGGACGGTGTTTTAGCTGCTTCGGACCACCTCTCTGAACTTTTCACTCACTTCCAGTCAACACATTAGGGGTATTAAAAGTGAAATGATTTGTTTTAAGGTTCCCTTAATTTAGATTAGCCATCTGTGAGATTTAGATGAGCTCAATCTTCTGGTCTTACGTGCAAAACTTCAATCAGAACAGGTGAAAACACCAGTACACATCGTGTTTCCGGAGGACAGGAAAAAGTGACGCACGTGTATCCATTTGTGAGTCTCTAAGTTACAGTTTTCCAATCAGTGAACTTATCAAGCTCCTCTGTGTTTCTTCAGTTTGATCTCATATTTCTGGTAATGTTTAACATATCGGTTTAATGTATTAAGCAATGGTTAAAACAAATCCAAATAATCCAAAAGGCCAGATTTTGATGTAACTATCTAATCAATAGATCATTGTGCCATTAGGTGATCAAGAATGGACATTGCTCATTCAATTTGTACTTAAAATGACAACCGTTTATGCAAAGAAACCACTTTTTAGTGGATAAAAATGGGTTTGGGCAGTTGTGTAACAAGAAGCAACCTGCCTAAGTGTGACCTGAATCCATGTCACACGAGACACCCAAAGCAGGACAAAGGGCTGGAGATTTCAGGTGTAGAGTGGACGTTTATTTTCGATGTTTTCAACTGAAACTTGAGCAGAAACAAGCCCAAACAGATGAAGTATAAATACCCATAAATGGAGAACAGGAGAAATGTTAGGAGAGCTTGATTTCATGGTTTGGGGTCGTTATTTAAATCAAATTATTCACTGGCAGAAACATCATAATTGTGGGAGATTTTGTCCTCCCAAAGATGCAAAGAGAAAAACTTCGAGGGAGGAGGTAATGGATATTTCTTCAAGTCGATGCCATGGTCTTGTTCTCGACAGAGGGAACTTTTAGCTGCTGAAAAGAGACGGATGCACCAACAAGCAACTCTGACTTTGCTCCAGATTTCAGCCAAAATCTGGAGGCGGTGTTGAGCTCATCATTCAAGTGTCCATCCATACTGTTTTGGCGTCAGTTTAACTTTGTTAAAACCACCAACAGATGGAATTCAAGCAGTTTTTGTTAGTGAAATGACACTGAGAGGAAGAGGTCCCGCGGGACTGATAACACACTTTCATTTAAACCAAAGAAAATGAATAGAATAAATCCTGTCCAGATAAGGTCCGGGGTCGGTTTTGCATGCATTTCGTGTCTCTTACCTGGGTGGGACATTGTTATAGTGTCGTTGGCACTGCTGGAGCCCACATTATAGATGACAACTGCAGAGGCGTTGAGATTTGCGACGTTCCGGATTTTCTCTTTAAACGTGCAGTTCCCCGAGGCCACCAGCGCCACCCAGGCGGTGTTCTGGGGCACCGTGGGGAACCTGACGTTTGGGTCGCAAACCTGTCTGTCCTGCGGAAGGGACGGCAGCAGGACCAAACCCTTGACTTCTTTCTTGGGCGAGTGCTCGCCGTACCGACCGCACTCGGTTTTCTCCATCCTGACCTCAGAGCTGACCGGATCCAGGTACGACATGTTGACAAAAGCCGTGTACCATTCTTCTTTTTCTGCAACAGTGAAGTCCAGGCACAGTAAGTGAACGAAACTAAATGACAGTAGCCACGTCGAGAGAGCCAGACTGCGGCACGCTCGGACGACGGATGGTGCCATTGTGGTTGTGCGGCTGGTTGAGGGTTGGCGATGAGCTCCTAGTCTGCTCCACAGTGTCGACCCATTTCTTTCTTTCTATTAGACTGGCGGGTTACAAGGTTCGGCTTTCATACTACCCAGCTGATTGCACTGACGAAGCGTGCCGGGTTTGGACCCTGCAAAGACAATCCACCACGCACCAGCAGCAGAGGACGAGCCTCTTGTGTTGTTGATCTTTTTCCAGTCCTCTGCTCTGATTGGCTCCATACTCAGGATCACGTGATCTGGGCGGGGCCGAAACGACCGACGCTCCGTGGCACGAGGGGGGAGAGAAGCTTTGAAATAACATTGAAGTTGTGTAAATATAAAGGGCAGATAATAGCTAAAATGTCATCTGTGTTTACTTGAATTAAATCTACTGTTATGAAAATATCAACACATCACGTCCTTAAAAATATTCCTTAAAAATATCGCACCTTAAAAATATTGTTATGTTTGCTTTCAACACGTCATTTAAATTCAAAATGTAGAGAAAACAGACTCCCTTATTTTAATCAAAAACAAAGTTAGAAAAGAAATGAAATACGTTTTAACGCGATTGTCCACAAACCTTACAGCGTCAACAAACTACGAATAGTATAGGTTTTGTGGAAATGCTAGTCGGAACATAATATCCATAATGCGTTTCAGACGAACAGATTTGTCAAGCGGACGCCGGAAAGGAAGTCGGCGTGCTGATATTTTGAGGTAAAAATAATAACCCTGCAAATGACGCTTATACATTTTTCATGACATTTTAATGTGGCGATCAGAAAGATAAACATTAGGCGTTTGAAGGTTAAAGGAAGGATGTGAAAACACTTTGACAAAAGTTATTTGTTAATTTCTAGAGAACTTGTGTTTTTCATATGTTTCAGCTTGATGCTCACCTGACAGAAATTGAATGTCATCACTCAAAAAAACAACATTTTAATGCGATTTATAACATTGGCAGATTCTACTGCTTCAGTTGTGGTGTACATAATGGAATTACGCTGCCGTGTACATAGCATAGCACTCAAAATACAATTTCTTACTGCGGCGTTTGCTTTCGTAAAGATAACCCAACCTACGCATATTCAGCACAAGCTAATCGCATTTAATGTTCTGCGTTTTGCAGCGACAAAGCAAATTTTCTTGGTCTCCTCCTGGTGAAGCAGAGATGCCCAAAAAGAAAACGGGTGCTCGTAAAAAAGCTGAGAATCGGAAAGAACGAGAGAAACAGATCCGAGCCAACCGGGATCATGTTGAAGTGGCCAAACACCCCTGCAACGTTAATATGGTATGTCGCTTCTGTAGCTGCTAATGGAAATACGCCCGCCATTAATATTTATAACATACACACCCATGGGATATTATCATTGTCCTCTGCAAAAACACATTTTTTATACTTCTATTTTGTAGGATTGTGACAAATGTCAGCGGTAAGTAACCTGCATTACATAAACCTATGCTAGTGTGCACAATGAAGAGTTAATTTGAAAGCGATATATCTACAAATTACGTGTACTTTGCTGTAGTTTTGCCATTATCTTGCAATATTTAACATGTACAAAACTGTATTTTTGATACGTGCGCTGATAGGACCATAAAGTGCTACTATAATACAACAGTAAAATACATAATCTCCTTGTGATGGTCATAATATGGTAATAGGTTGTATTCTTTTACAATTAATGCAGTACATTCTTTTTGAAATGTAGAAAACAGAAGAACAGAGCATTTTGTTACTTCTGCAATGCAGTGCAGAAGCTGCCAATCTGTGCTAACTGTGGTGAGTAAACTGCTGTTTGTGGATAGAAGCACTTCAGCACTTAGTTTTTCTCTGTTTGCTGTTTGTAAATTTAGCATCAGGTTATTTCCTTGAACATTTAGTTCCATTTCGTGAGCAGACATTGATTTTAAATATGTTACATGTGTTATGGGCTGAGTGTGATGGGGCTGTGTTGTTTCCCAAGACAAATGTTGTTAGTATTGTGAAACCCTGTAAAAAATGATTTTATTTGTAATTCTGGGCAGCTTAAATATCATAGTCCTACATTGCTTGAATGTAAAATTCAAGTTCCAGATTGTCTGCTGTTAGTCTCTTTTTCTTTAACAGAAGGGCATATTTCATATCCTAGATCAAAAGAAACCAAATTCCCAATTTTTACATTTTAAAATGAGAGCTGAGAATATAATTTTTAGCTATTCTTTTCCGCCATCTAGTGGTTTAGTAATGGATGACACAGTAAGAATATTTCACAATGTTTGGTATTAAAAAGGTTTTGAAAGCACTTTTAAAATATATGTGAACCATTGAATGATTTATCATTAGGAAAAACCAAGTGCATGAAATCATCAGATTGTGTGATCAAACATCCTGGGATCCACAGCACCGGAATGGGCATGGTGGTAAGTTTTTATTCATGTCTTACACAACTCTTTTCATTTGTGCATTCAGTCATCAGGTAGGTTTTGTCAGTATTTAGATAATTTCTACAAGCATGAAAATGAAATAATAATTTGACTTGTTTGCTTTTGGTTTATTTGGTTTCGGTTTATTGAATGCACTATACCACGAGTTGATCATTAATTCATTAAGTTATAAAGGTAACCCATATCCCACTGTCAGCATGTTGACTTCATTGGGCAGCGATAACATTATGTTCCAGTAATATGTTGTAAAAGAAGAGTCCAAGTAGATAATCCAGTGTATAATAGTTCATCAGAATAACAAGCAAACAAATATAAGGCTCTAACATTTTCTTTTGAAGCCCCAAAATTGTATTTTATTCATATATGAAATGATTTTACTTGTTCAGATTAACTATTAAACCCTGGAATATGTCTGAGTTTTTGTGGATGTGAAATTACAGACTGTAATTTATTGACCATGTCATCCTTTTTGTGTCCATAAGGGGGCAGTATGTGACTTTTGTGAAGCCTGGGTGTGTCACAGCAGGAAGTGCCTGAGCACTCACGCCTGCGTGTGTCCGCTGACTGATGCTGACTGTATCGAGTGTGATAGGAGCGTGTGGGATCATGGTAACACACCTCCCTCCATTAAAGGACACCTGTTTATATAACTGTACTGGTAAAACTCACCACTGACTTCCCTTGTTTACTGTACAGGGGGACGGATCTTCCGCTGTTCCTTTTGCCAGAACTTCTTATGTGAGGACGATCAGTTTGAGCACCAGGCGAGCTGCCAAATCCTTCAGGCAGAAACATTCAAATGTGAGTGAATCTCATGTGATTAACAATGTCATTCAGACTTGGAATTCTAGCATGTGAAATTGAGTGACTGAGCGTGATTTATTTTAGGTGTTTCCTGCAACAGACTGGGCCAACACTCCTGCCTGCGCTGTAAGGTGAGGAAAAAGCACAGTTCAGAGAAAGGATTGCATTTATATTTCTTGTTATTTTACCTGCTCCTCCAGTGTTTGCAGACAAACACTTCTCAGCAGTTCGCTGCATAGTTTGGATCCAGTCCATTTCTGATGACACACCTCAATTGGAAACTAGAGAAAAACGCATTTGAAAGTGGAAATCATCTCACTAAACAATATTAAAAGACCAGTTCAGTGGACTGATGTGGCTGCCATCCAAAATAAACTCATTTCCCCTTTTTTGCCCTGTTGATAAAATACAGAAGTGGGTCACTGTATAACAACAGTACTAGTAGCACCTTCCTACATTTAATGTTTGCTATATATGTCAACATAATGTGGGACAAGGGAGTTTCGTTCAAACAAATGTGCTACAGTCACAGTCAGGAAAATTGCAGCTTTCTGTGTTAATAGTTAGATGTTTGGACTGCAGTCACAAGAAAGAAAAATCCATTTTGCTCCCTGGCAGGTGCAAATTCTGCCTTTGTCATGTTTTTCTGTTAAAATGTACTTAATTTTAACTTGCTTCTGTCGCTCCGGTAGGCCTGCTTCTGCGATGAGCACGCCAAGAGTAAAGTTTACAAACAGGAGAAAGGAAAAGCCCCTCCCTGCCCCAAATGTGGTCATGAGACTCAGGAGACCAAAGACCTCAGCATGTCCAGTAAGCTGCACACATGGAGCCGAGCCTTTGTTTTCCAGTTTGGTGGGAATTGTAGGAGGCTCAGACTATTTGCTAAAATATTTCCTGCACCAAAATGGCATTGTGAACAGGCTCTTTTATATCAAGTCATCTCTTCCGCCATCAGTATTAAAAAGATAACTTGAGTTTGCCCTCTGCACATCTCTATTTGTGATTCAAGGTTAGACCACCAGTGTGTCGGCACTTATCCTAAAAAGAATTTATTGCTGACTGTTCAAATTCCATTCATTTAGACAGGCTTGAGTGTCATACTTTTGCTTTTCCATGACCGTTTGATGATGTTGAGGTTTGATGCTAACGCCACGTCTGCTCCCTCTGCAGCCCGAACGCTGAAGTTCGGACGCCAGGCGGGTGCGGATGAATACGACGACGATTACGACAACGGGGCGTCGGGATACGACGCCTACTGGAAGAACTTGGCATCTGGAGGCCAAAGGGACGACTACAGAGAGGAAGATGAGGACGAGGACGACGACTATGAGGAGGAGGATGAGGAAGAAGAAGATGATGATGATGACGATGAAGAGGAGGAGGAAGAGGAGGAAGAAGGAGGAGGGGCCGAAGAAAAGACTGCTGGTTCCATGGCTGGTCTTAAACTGGGTGAGAGCAGCTGAGTTCAGATGGAGAGCAGAGAGGCCCGAACATACGGTCACGTAGGTTCAAATCGTCAATAAGAGGGTGACGAGGGTGAGGTGGATCACCATAGCAACTAAACTTCTATACTGTTACTGTATTCAGTTGAAAATAAATCTGAACACAGATCGGAGGAATGTATTTGCAGTTTATTTCCCTCAGCAGTAAAATGTGATGCTCCAATTCTGTTACAGCTCAGTTCTTTTGGCAACGGGTCTGAAGACTTCACTACCCATAATGCTCTCAGCTGAAACTACAGCAGCATTTATTAGCCAGGTGCTCTCAGGGGCGATTTTATTGAAGCTGCTGCAGCTGATTTTTAGAAGCAGGTAACAAAGGTTCACGGTCAATGTTCAGATGATTCCTGCACAAATGCACCATGGATAATGTGTTTGTGCATGTGCTGTTGCTAAGGAGACCTGTAACAGCTCGTAATTAAAAGGCTTTGTTTACAAAACCAGTCCTTCACATCGTCATGACGTGTGTCTAAACATTGATCCATCTGCTTTCTTCTGTCTCTCCCGTTTTAATGAACTGTTCCCATCTTGGTCAGAACAACAGAAGGTTCCATTAGTGACATCTCCACTGTGTTAACCATCCAGACACACGTTTTTTTTTGATTTTTTAAAGTTAATAAATGACTTTTTTAAGTGACTGAAATCACTGATGGAATGATTTGGATGGCATGTTTAGCTTCTGCTACAATCAGGAAAATAGTTATCAGATTGCCTGTTGGCCTGACAGCAGACTTTTAATCATGGGGGTATAAAAGGTCAACGACACAGGCCGAGGCAACAAATGAGAGCCATAGATGGAGCAGCTTCCCCATTTGACATGTTTTTTGTGGATAGAAAAGTGGTAAACAAAAGGTGGAAGGAAATGCTATTCAAAACATTAAAACAATTTCTCTCATTGATGAGCCCATTTATAATCTCATTTAATCTTAGACCATTTAACAATTCTTATCAGTCCAAAGTCCAGGAAGGAATGGGTGCACAAACAGGTTGTATGAGACATTCAAGGTCACCAATGGGTGTCTGAGAAAAAACCTGTCAGGTTCACTTTGAACCTGCTCGACTGACCTGCAAAAAGGTTAACAAATAACAATGTTACTTGGTTGACACTGTTTCCAAGTAATGCACAAACAGACAAGCACAGCTGGAGGTGGAAAGGAAGACATTCAGGTTCTCTTTAGGAGTAATAAGGGTGGAGCAGGAGGCCTGGGAGAGGAGTGAAGTGAGGAGGAAATATTTATAAAAAATTTATCAAAGGATACCATTTTGGGAGAGGTAGAGGAGGACAAAAAATTTTAAAAAATTCTCAAATATTCAAAGCAGATTATTATTATGACAATAACGTCAGTTGGAAAATAAAGTAAAATTTGAAAACCAATGCTGAGGCGAGTAAAAGCTCCCCTAGTGAAAAATGAACCTGAACCATGACTCCCCCTCTCCTGCCGCTTTCTTGGCTTCTCTCTCTGTGGTTGCCAGAATCGAACTGTAAAATAACAGACATTTTCTTTTAAAATCTAATCTTTTTTAAACCATTGTATTACTTGTGATTTAACATGGAAATACAAAATCAATCAAGTTTAGACCACGCTAGCTGGCCATATTTCGTTGGCAATGCACCAGTCAAAACTATTGCAAAACACATTTTTCTTTCAGTAAAAATCCCAGGAAAATTACAGTGACTAACATATCCTCCATGTATGAATACCGGTAATTTACCACAGGGACAGCGGCGTACATACATCGTATAATTCTAGAACATGAACATAAAATCATCCCTGAATTATAAGAATCGAAAAAATACTACCTCAATGACCAACGAGACTTTATTGCAACACTAAAAAATACTTAATACTTAGCAGATAATGAAATGGTTGATCCTGAAATATATATATTAACAGTACCTGTAGGGATGTAAATGGAGTCCCTCAGGTTTTGTGGCTGACCCCTCCCACCCTGGATTTAAATTTTTTGAGCCACTCCCGTCTGGCAGAAGACTGAGGTCCACCAAGACCAAAACTTCTCGTCTTTCCCACCGCGGCAGGCCTCCTCAACAAGGCCCAGGACCCCCCCAGACGTTGCCCCCGCCCCCTCCGACCCCCCCAGACGTTGCCCCCGCCCCCTCCCCGAGTAAGAGACTCTATGGGGCCGCTGCAATACAGCAGCACCATGCACCACCATCACCCTGCACAAGACACGTTTCAGTTCCTCATATTGGATTTTAAATATGTGTTTTCTTCCTTCCTTCCTTCCTTCCTTCCTTCCTTCCTTCCTTCCTTCCTTCCTTCCTTCCTTCCGGATTTATCAAGAAGAAACACCATTGTGTATAACTGCAACATTGATTTGGTGATAAAATAATGGTTTTTATATTCTAATACTATAAAAGGGAGAGATTTTACCTTGGTGTCCATGTCAGTTCTGCAGGGTTGTGGATGTAAACATCAGGCAAATGGCAGATATGAAGGAAATGATGAGATCATTAACAACCTTCTGGTCAAACATCAACATGTGTGTCTCTGCTGCAGCGCTTCTCAAATAGTGGGGCGCGCCCCCGCGTGTGACCCCGGAGAACATGTTTTTTTGTTTTTTTTGCCGTACTAGAATAAAGTGTAATCGCACATCCCTCGCGCACACACCACAGAGCAAGAGATAGGAAGAGCAGTGAACAAACCACCAAGAGACGGCATGAAAAAATACTTAACAGTGATGAAAAGAAAGGCGGAGAGAGACGGAGATAATGAGACATACGAAAGTCTCCCGAAAGCTAAGACGAGGAAATATGACGAAGCATCTATAGCGCTTGGCTTCACTGTGACTACGGTGGGAGACGAGGAAAGACCGGTGTGTTTACTGTGTCTAAAAATGTTGGCAGGACAGCATGGAGCCAAATAAATGAAGGCGTCACTTAAAGACAACCCTAACCCTGGTTAACCCTAACCCTGGTTAACCCTAACACTAACCCTAACCCTCACTTAAAGACATTACACCCCAGTCACGCTGATCAGCCGCTTGAGTTTTTTCGGCAAAAACGTGCCGAATATTGGCAACAATCATCCCGCTTTGGTCTATATTTCTTTCTTTTTTTTGTTTTCTTTAATATTAATAAGGATACAATGTTATGCAGAGGTGTACTTATAACAATTTCATAGACAAATGATACTAATTATAGTCACGGCGGGGGGGGCGCAAAATGTTTTCTTCTTCCTAGGGGGGGCGTAACAGAAAATAATTGAGAAGCACTGCTCTACTGCAAAGCCTGAGAACCCTAAGAATGACGAGCATGAATTAAAAGGCAAATGTTTCGGCTGCCAGTTGACACAGCCGTACGTATCTTGAACATTTCCTCTTTTTTCTGGCGTTTCTTTATCTTTATCTCTGTGGTGCTGCGCCTGCTAGGGTTCTTACAAGTGTTCATCATCTCGGAGACCACCAACTTGTATCATTTCTCTGCCTATTTTATCCTTTCCAAATCCTGGACCGACTCTTCAGGGAGCTTCTGCCAGGGTATCTGAGCGTCGTCTACCCAGTTTGGTGCAGGTGAATAAGGTTTCCTGTAGGTGATGATTTTTTTGACTATTTTTCTGCTTACTTTCTGTAAATTAATAGATTGATGACAACTGAAGAGTTAAAGGAAGTTAGATCAAAATGGCTGCTTTGAAAATTAATATCAGACATGTTTGCTCCGGTAGATTTGGATTAGACTCACCATTATGGGCCAAAGCATGAACCGGTCTTCTGGCTTGTTTGGGTTTTAATGCCAGTGAGAGAGTCTCCTGTAATGTACTTTAATTAATCTGTTGTTGCAGCTCCAAGTGTGTTCAACGTCTCCATACCGACTTGACAACTTCAGCTTTTTGGTATTTGTGGTTCAGCCACCTGTTAAGAGACACATGAGACAGTTTAAGCACTGAAATAAATGTCTTTAGTGTGACAAGATGCTGTGCTTCAGTGGAACAATCAGCCATCCATCTATTACATAGGATGATAAAGGCCACAATAAGGTCACCTACAGTTTTGCACTCTAATCTTCCAGGCTCCCTTTTGACAGAGTACACGTGGTCCTGTGAAAGAAATTCACCATCACATACTCGCATCATCACGGTCAAAGACATTTTTGAAGCTCTTCAGTTGCCTTGCACAACTTTAAAAGTGACCCTGTTGCTCTCATGTTCTATAACCCGATGAGAGGGCCAAATGTCAGGATCAATCCTGGATGATGACGTTTAACTATGTCCTTAAGCTGCAAAGTTAACTGCTGCACATCATCTTGGGGCTCCTGCACACAGTCTGAAGAAGTTCCAATTGGTCCAAAAGTCAGACTGTTTATCTGTGTTACACATTTCCGCAGCGTCCTCATCTGAAACGGAAATGTCTTTCAGTAATGTGCACAGGGAAAAGATGCTGCCATAAAACATGCATATACTTCGCACTCTCTCCCCTTTGCGTCTCTCTCTCCCGCACCCACCCTCTCTACAGTATTGGCGTCTCCGCCCCCCCTCCCTCTCTATTTGCGTCTCTCCCCCCTCCCCCTCTGCGCGCGCCCCCCTCCCCGCTCTCTCTTTGCGTCGCTCTCTTTGGGCGTGTTGGATCTACCACACCGCGCACAACAGTCTAGAGTTCAGCCACACCGGTGTCCGATCTTGACTGTCCGAGGAGCTTCATTACACTGTGTAAAATGCTAAGATGTGAAGGTCACCTGCCCCCCCGCTGGGTTGTGGCCCCACAGCTGCGCAGATGAGAGACTTCATGATGGTCCAGCCGACATGTCTCGGAGAGCAGCGAGCGGTGAGTCCAACTTTTATCATACGACACAGCAGCTCTGCACGTCCATGATAGGGAGGGGGGCATGACTGAGAGAATACGTTTGCCGGGTGTCAAAATTCGCGAATGTCAGGTGAGCCGCTTCCAGAATCAGCGGTGCGGGTGTGGGCTCTGGGAAAACCACGTGATTGCAAAGTAACTCCGTGGTTATTCTTGGTCAAAATCACGCAACAGGATTGTGCCGCAGAAGTCGTTTCGCTTTTACTTTGGTTGCTGGTGCCTTTGTGTCAAAGGTCGTCTTACGCAAGGGTCTGCCCCTCCAGCGCGCAGGCGGTTAAAGGCAAGTGTCGCTCCGCACGGATTATTCGCACGTTGCACATACACACGCACATGCACGTCTTTCCAAACAACCGCGGCTGCATTAACATACGTTGGGATTCATTCCTAAATGCATGAAAGGCGCATTGATTCGGCAGATATTCAGAATCAACCGTCTTACTGACATGTGTGGTTTAAATGTAGGTTTAAATATGACTTACACTCATTTTCTTCTTGGCTGTTTTCTCAAACAAGCCATTAAACTAAAGTTTCATTCCAAATAAAGTTTAGTTTTATGGCCAACGCTGTGCCAGAATCAAATGGCGTGTAATAAACAGTATTTTGCTACAGCTGTTAATCATCTTGTTATTTGATGAGGTTCAGCGCTCAAATATCTGAAAAATGTTAACAACAATCAAGCAAACCTCAATGTCAGAGCAGCTGTGCTAATTTCCCTAATGGAATCCCCTAAAGGGATCAATGAAGTACTCTGATTCTAATTCTGTGCAGTTGAGAGCTGGCATTCAGGGCTGTGGCTGAGATGCATTTATTTCCACCTCAGTGGTTTGTAGAAAAATACCCGCAGGATTGAACTGAGGACATCTCCCCCATGTATTTTTGTGCCTGACAGGAAGAGTTCCCTCAACAGAAGCTTCCTGTAGCTGCTGCCTGTCCGCACTTCTCTGTCTTCAGCCGCCTCTTCGATGCAAAAAAAAAAAAAGAATCCTTTTCCTCTTTGACATTATTGTGAACATAAATTTTAGACAAACTTGCAGGAGGGGAAAACTTTTAGCACTTGTGGCAAAATGATTGAATACATCCGCGATATCTTGCAACAACGCTTTTGTCCTCTATGGCCTCAATTAAACTTGACGCACAACCAGAAGGACAACATACTAACACGCCTTTGTATTGTTTCCAGACAGGCGTCCATTTCCAGTCATCCTGTCATCTGTGCAGAGAGATCCTCAAAGCTCAAGTCTGGTTTCATTTATTCGTCCTGTGGTAAGAGAGCTTTGCAAATCCCACTAAAACAAGGACAGATATTAGATTTATTCTCAATATTTCTCAATAAACGGCACGTTGTGACAGTGATGGGTAAACATTTCCGGTTACCCAGCAACAGAGAGGCCAAGTAAATACGTCATAGGAATGGTGAACGTCAGCTTCACACTGAGCACATTCCAATAACCCTTGTTTTGCTGCCATCTTCAAGCTTCTTGAGCCCGTACACGTGCGCTGCTTCCGTACCCGAAACAAGGGGAGTTCAAATTTGCGTCAAGGCGCTGAGGCCCGCCATTGAGGTGAGAGAAGGTACCACATCAAATAACGCTTTGGCTTATTCACCACTAACGTACGTTAAATTCTGCCTGGAGTGGCGACGGCTAATTTCCTCTTTCTCTCTTCTTGCTCTCTTTTAGAACTCGGACGCGATGCTGTATGCACCATCGGCCAACAGTGTTAAAGTAAGTCCCTGATCTAGAGGAACTGACAAGTTTATAAAAAAAAAACAAAACCCAAAACACAACAATGCTGGGAGGGTGGCTATAGTTTGCACAGTTTAAGTTTTAGATTCTGTTTTGGGCGACAGCGATCTAAATCTGCCAGGGGCACCGACTGATGGTACCTGTTGTGCGGGCTACTCAAAGGCGCAGTTCCTTTTCAGTCGGTGGTTCCAGAAAACTGTCGGCACAATGCCAGGGATCACCTGCTCTGGGAGGAACCCATAACCTGCTGCACCAGCGCGACGACTGACTGACTGACTGACTGACAGACGCTTCCCCTGCTCCACTCCAGCATCTCTGGGCTGAGCTCTGGCTGATCCCAGATGGGCCGTGGTGGGCTGTACTGGCAGTACTAGTCCTGCCAGTTACAACAGAACCCGCGTGCCGAAGTAGCCTGTGGAGGCCATTTTGTCTGACCTGCTGTCTTCATGGTGCTCTTGAGCAAATGTTCTCGTGACCCCCCCATCATGACTTGGGTGGGGGGTACCACCTCATGGACCTTCTTAGGGGGTACCTCGGGTTTTAGATTTGGGGTCATCCCTCCATCCATCCTCCCATTTCCTAATGAGAGTCCTGTGTAGGATTCTGGATATTATCCCAGCAGTCACTGGGTGAAATGCATGCACTCTGGACCGATCTCCAGTCCACACAGGCACACACGCACACACACACACACACACACACACACACACACACGAAGTGTCACACCATTTAACATTTGTCTTTTTTAGCTGAGAATCAGAATGTTAAATATGCACCTGTCTGAAGTGGATCACCAAAAAGGACCAGCGGTCCATTATTATCCTTTGTGCTGAGGCGCTTTCCTCTCTCTTGCAGAAGCAATGTAAAAATATGTCGCTCAGATGTTACATGCTGGAGTTGATAATGGTCATCAATGAGGAGGAAATTATGGACAACAACGCCAACTGCATCAGTGACTTTAATGAAATCCTCCCGACTGACAACTCCGTAAGTCCTGCTGGAAGTGACACCATTTCCTTCTTGCATTAGAATTAACAGCTGTGGACTTTGCCTGTGATTAAATGTGTGTTTTTGTAATACTAGAGAAAGTGGTCTTTGATTTTCATTTGTACCCTTTGCGTTTTTAAGCCTGATTGTAAAGTTCTGCTGCCTCTCTTCTCACCCCAGGTTGGCTGTCCACCGTGCGAAGAGTACGCGATCAGAAATATTACAATGTTCTTGGGAAGATTACAAAGCCTCTTGGAAGAATTGAATGTAATACAGAACACGTAATATAATGTAAATGAGAAGTATTTGTAAGATTTGTGCATATTTATGATATATTTTTATACTCTTGTTTCATGTATTTGTGAGCTGCTGAGCTATTTTATTAAACTCACCAATAAACACTCTGGAATTTGCTTCGGAATTCTGTAGCGACCCCACTCGGTCCAGTAAGCACATCCTTTCATCTATATTCTGGTATTTTTTGTTGCGATGTTTTTGTCAACCGACGCATTCCTGTTTTATTTAGTCATTTTATAAAAAACCTCAAACCACCCTCGCGGCACTCTCTGTCGCTGTTGTGTGGAGGTGCTCAAAGGTCATAAAGCTTGAGCCAATCCTGCTTGTAATAAAAGCTTTATAAAAGAGCGCAGACCTCCAACATTTCCCCACATATTGGGACTTACAGCCTATATACACGTATGTATATAAGCAAGGTTACATAACTAAACATAATAGGTTGGTTTTTATTTTAAATTATAATTTCCTGAAATCAGTGTAGAACTTTATGAGTAAGACAGACAGGTTGATAACGAAGGAAACACTTACTTCACTGGCTTCCAGCGCAGGTCCGGGCGGTTTTCAAGGTGCTGTTGCTTCTTTCTAAAGTAGAAGATGGCTTTGAACCATTGTGTTTGAGCAGAACTAGTGAATTTCTGTGCACTCTGCACTCCCAGGGGACTGGACTGTTGTGTTCCGTAGGTGAAGATGTCGTCTGTTGGCCTTCCTCATTCAGAGCAGCGATGCTGTCCAGAACACATTAGACTAGAGTGCTCGCTCGATGTCTTGAAATCAAAGCTAAAGACCCACCTGTTCTCTGCTGTGGAGGATTCTTAGAATGTCTGTTTCTTATATGTTGTACTATTATTGTATGGATTTTAACTGTACTGTGTTTTACTCGAGCAGTTTTGTATAGTTTCTAACCTTGTACAACATTGAGGGACTGTCATCCATAACTAGATTTACACACCCTAGGTCCTTGAAATTGCTCCTACTACAAGTGTGTGTGTGTGTGTGTGTGTGTGTGTGTGTGTGTCTCCTGCCTCTGTCCCAGTGAATACCGGGATTTGGTCAACATGTGATACTGATCAGGAACAGACGGTTGTAAACAGGAAACAAGTGGACGTGACGAACATGGAGCTGGTGGCTTCATCTCTGTCCATGTGAATTTGCTAATAAAATAAAACTAAGATGATGATGTTGATGTTCTAATTTATTCTTCACGGAATTGTTACATTTTTATTGCAGTGACCTTTGATTTTCAGGAAGGCCGCTGCCAGTTTAGGATCATAAAGTCCCTCCGCACCTTGAGAGAAACAGTCAAAAATACCCAGATTAAACCATTTTATTCTCTTTCCACCTTTCACTCACGGGCAAAAACGAAACAGTTCCAAATTCATGCGTTACAGTTCAAGATGACCACTGGAATATAAAAGTCGTTCATGAGTACAAAAATAAATTATTTAGTCCAGCAGCATGAATTCAGTTCATGTGGCTGAATCTTGAGATATATAAAAAGAACAGGATGGAAATGCCAGCTTCTGATTCGACACCAGTATTTGGGCCCAGATAAATAAAAATGTCTACAGCAGATATGAAGGACCTGGGGACAGAGAACATGCCGTCATATGAAAGCTACAGTTGTCCTTAAACGTTACACAGATATTATTATTTCGGTGTGGGAATAAGCATTCGTCCAGCCTGCACACGACATGGCTACAAGCTGTTTATTTTGGATGGTTGTAAAGTTTATCCATCATTGGGCCAAAAAAGAAAAAAAGTGCTTTAACTCAACGATAAATGAGCCGAGGATTAAGCAAAACGGGGCAACTGAAGCCTCAACAGACAGCAAAATATTTATATTCTTATAAGTCCAGCAGTTAGATGCAACAAAACATTTGATATTTTTGTGGTTTGACAGTAAAACGTCTTCAAGAGTCAACTTTGCCGTAAGTCCCCTCAGGTGGTCGGTAGCACTTGGGAAAGGCCATCAGCTGCAACATGTTGAAGGCATATTTCCTGCATCTAATATTCTTTTCAACGTTTTCAATCCGACATCCTTCTCTGGTGACCAAATATGGAAGAGGAATTAGGGAGGAAAGAAAAGAAAAATGAAAAAAAAAGGAAATGATGTGAGACAATGATTGCAACACTTAAATAAAAAGTGGCTTTGGAAGAAGAATGAACTTAATGCACTATTCCAAGAATGTTTAGGCTTTTTCAAGAACAGAACATTAAATAATAATCACCCATACATCGCTGCCTTCTCTCATGTTTAATGGCATTTCTTTACTTTTATTCTATTAGTACTTAATTTGCAAAAACACATATTTGTCCCCCCGTCTTTTTAAAAAGTATTTCATTTTATGAGATATGGCATCAGATGTTTCAAGTTTTCTGGTTTTTATACAAAATACATCAAAAAGTAATCACCACATAGCTCCTAATGTTTATCTTTTAGTAAATACTTCAGCTCTTATTTCCCAAGTGTAAAAATTCTCTGCGTGAGCAGGTCCAAACCTGCAAAACCTAGTGCCAGCCTAATATTTTCTGCATTTGAGCCGTGTCACTGTCTGTTTTGGGAACTACGGAGGCCCCTTTTCTTACATTTATAAATATTGATGAGTTTAGAATTAAAGATGTGCCTCAGGCTGTAATGGCGGTTATAACATGTGCGTAACTTAACACATCCGTCCATGAGCATCAGTCAGACCTCAAATGTTTATAGTCTACACTTGCAACAGGGAAAATAAAGTTAGTAGTCCCGATCACCCTCTTTAATCTGGGATTAACCTCATCTGGTAAAGACCACCCCTCCACCACCGCCTTGGTTAAAATAACCAGCAAACACGGAAATAAGCAGTGAGTAGAGATGGCATTGGCAGCAGTTTATTGATATTTTGCGAGCAGAAAAACAAGGCTTAAAATGAGCCACACAACCAGTAAATGGGAGCTGACGAGCAGCAGGGCAATGGGGTAAAAATGTCGCGATGCTGGTTTGTTCTGTGTGACGGCGCCAGCCTCGGGGTCCTCCCACTGCCCAAGGTCCCCCTGGTTGAGCCGACTGCAGGGCGGCCCCCGTAAAGAGTGAAACAGAACCAACAGAGACAGATAAAACACACTGTGGTGTTAGTACAGGTTAGACAGCATCTAAGTGGGACTTCTGCCACTAGCTGACCCGTCGCTGGTCGTGACGGGGGGCGGGGGCACCAGAAGGTCCACTTAGTCACAGAGTGCAGAGAGAAAATACACACAAGGATGAGGAAGAGATGGAAAGGATGGGAAAGAGATGCATGCGAGCTCTTATGATCGGATCGGCCTGATAATGCTTTCATTCATGTCCAAAGCAAAGATACATGCTAGTGGGTGAAGAGTTGATTCATTAGAACTTTAGTTGCCGTTAGCTCCGCATGTTCCGGATGTATGAGTGTTGCAATCATAATTAGACATTCCCCTCACACATTCTACTTCTATATTTGTGAGGACCACTTCCACTGTTCTCACCTGCACGCGCGCACGCACACACACACACAAGCGCGTTCTTCCAAGACTGAGTCAAGTAACATGTAAAAACTTGTTGGTCAGTAGGAATGAAAGATAATTGGTTTGAAGTTCAAGCTTGAACTTTTTTCTTGAAATTAAATCAATTGGCCCCAAAGAGGTTTAATTAGACCTGAATTAATTGTGAAAAGGTTGTAGAGCTTTTCCAGTGAGAGTGTTTCTGTAGCAGAGAGTGCACCAGAAATGCACCTCCCTCCTCATCTTTCAACTCCGTTCCACCAGAAAACTATCCATGATTTAACTTTCTGGTTTAGAGCAGCCAAAGATAGATTTGTTCAAGTGCGCAAAGCTGCTTGTGTTACATTTGGAGGTTAGTGAGGACCCAAAAACACAAAGTGAAACTCTATCTTTTTGAGGACCAGCCAAACTGTCCTCATTTCCCAAAAGGTCCTCAAAAGTTGTGTGTGTGTGTTGTTGTTGTTTTACTTGCTACATATTGAGCACCAGATTATGCAATCTTCTATCAAAATGAGGCTGAGGTTAGGATTGGGTTAGGGGTTAGGGGTCAGGGGTGTGTGGGGATGGGTAAGGTTAGAGTAGGGAGCTGGGTAAAAAAGTCCTCACAAAGATAGAAGTACGTAAGTATGTGTCTGTGTGTGCAAGAGTGTGTGTTTGAGTGGATGTTGTGTGGCTTTGTTTAGGCCCTTATATCTGACTGATGCTTTAACCTGATGAAGTCACTGGCTGTGTGCACATCTGCAGCACAAGCCTTTCTGATCTGATCAGCTTGTGTGATTTGGACAAGTTCTCTGCACTCTGAAGACTTCCAGCTGTGCATGTGCCCGTGCCTCCACGAGGGAGGATGGTTGAAGGTCGTGTAAACATGCTTGCATCACACATCGCACAGTGATAAAGTGGAAAATGTTTAGCACGAGCACCAGGTTTCATGAGAGGGTTATGAGTTCAGATGAGTTTCACACTTATCAGAGACAAACTCCCTAAATTACGTACTGACGTTACTTTGGTGTGATTTGCTCTATTTTGGAGGCAGTAGAGAAACTGAGAAACTGATGAATTTTCCCATGAATCTTAAGGGTGGAAATAAATAATTCTTGCTGGTCATGTGGTGCAGGCCTGAGGCATCTGACATTTAAAATCTCTGTTAGAAGTGTTGCATCAACATGGACCAATTATATCCAAAAGTGAGCCACTCACCACACTACAGATTAAATGGCTAAATGGTATTAAATGTGGGTTTCTGAATCTGGATTCTCCATTTAAAGCATCTAATGTGCAGCTCCGTTGACAAGCTGAGAGTTCAAGACCCCTGAGCTTTATCCTTCTTTGCAGTATCCACAGTGACAGATAAATGGGATAAATCTTAAAACTTTACATTCAGAAGAGTCGGATGCTGCGTGTTCTCGCTCTTACCTCCGCATACAGTCCAGAGCTCGGATGAAGAAATCCTTACTGAGCTGGTGTTCGTCACGCAGGAGGGCGCACTGCTCTAATGTGACAGACATGGATGTCCGGTCTTTGGCACTTTTGCAGCTAGTAAACCTGATGCCATTTAACCTTCGGCAGATCTGGAGAGAAGTGAGGAGGCATCAGCAGTTCACTGGGACACCGGATACATACATTTTGATGTTTGCAGGTAGGTCACGATGTATGAGAGCAGTGTGAAGGCCTTCTGGAACCACTATTGGGATGGGAACATACAGGAATGTATCCCAACAGTGAGAAGCTACGTGCTAACTTACAGCAAAATTATCTAAAATGCAGCCTATCCATGCATTCATCTAGATTTTTTCAATATCGAACTCCATGATCGCACATACCTGGGCAGATATGGTTTGACAATGTTTAGCTTGTGCATTGTTCAATGTGCATCTTCAGTATCTAACCGTATCTCACCGTTCCAGCAATCCACAGAATCTCCACATTCTTTCTTTTCTTCGTAACCACATTCTGGCCCAGGGTTTCAAGTAACTCTTTTATGTCCGTCTGCGTCTGAAAACACGGCAGACCTGCCCGCAGAAAAGGACCAAGTCAAAACAAAAACACAAGTTAGACTTAAATAGAACAAAAGCGAAGCCCCTAGACTGAAGAGTCGACAGTTTGGGGAAAAACATGAGGAACGACGAGGGGAACAAAACTCACATTCGGTTGGCACCTTTTCGCTTAATAGTTTAAAATAGGCCTCTAGAATTTCAAAATTCCTCTGGTTTATTCTCTCTTGGAGGGAAATGTCTCCGAACCTGAGAAGAGAGATGTCACCATCACATCTGGCATCATGTCCACTTTAAGACTAAATGATGTGCGTACCTCTCAGCAATGGTTTGCTGTTCGTTAATGCCCACGTTGAACAGCACTGGAAATACCCTTAGAGGCTTGCCCTCCCTGATCTCCTCTGGCAAGACCTGGAATACCAGCCGTGGTAATGGCACTTGTACAGTGAAATGGTCTCTAAATGTGGGAAAAGGACAGAGGAACGGAGTTCAACATGTCTTTCCAAGTCGGGCAAGTTGGACAACTTGATACTCGAGGGAGGAAAGAGGAAAGAGATATTTTTCAAGACGGATCTGCTTCAGAGGTTTGAGGTTTACTCCACTTGTTCTTCTAGAAATCTCACACCTGCACACGAGGTGACAGCTGCTAACGGCTCAGATGATGTTGGCGTGAGCAGCACCTTTATAAGTTACGGGCGGATGGTTTTAAAGTCAAGTCAGCCTTACAAACGCTGACATGCAGGGACAACACTCCTTTTTTTCTTAAGCAACTCTTACATCCCTTTTTTAAGCAACTCTTACATGGCACTTCACTTTGTGGTTTCCTGTTGCTTCCTGGGGGGTTACGGTAATCGTTGAAAAAGTCATGTCAAAAGTAGGTAAGGTAGTCACAAACCCCTTGTGGAGTTATACATGGCCTAAAAGCTCAATATGATGACACAAAGAAACCCCCAAAAGTGAAAAAGAAGCAACAACAAAGAAGCATTTTACCGTCTGCCACGAACTAAAGGTTCAAGGTCACCGAGGTCATCCGTCTGGGCCTCTGTGATCTGAAAGACGACCTTCTGCAGGTCTGCGATTCCAACCTCCATGTCCTCCAACATCCCGATCTCTTCGCCTTAAACAGATTCAAAAGTGCAACTGTGAGATGTGCACTGCATCACAGATGACTGCAGCACAAGACAAAGATGCTACTGACTGTAGGTGCTCAGGAGGCTCTCGAACTGGGCCACCAGGCCAACCTGGTGAAGCTGCCTCAGGAAACCTTTGTCCTGCATTCCTGCGTAAAGCCTCATGACAAAGCCACAGGCCAGGGTTGCCAGCTGTAGCAACACACATCGTACAGAGGTGTGACTCATATGTTTTGTACCACAGTTTTGTGATTCGATGAGTACCGACACGTTGCAGAGTTCTAAAACATTTCAAAGGACTTTGTAAGAGGCATGTTGTGAACGATCGAGTGGTGCGGTGGAATGTCGACGGTAAAACCGCATCTGCACTTCCGGATCACCTCGCGTCGTCTCGCTGCGGCCGCTTACCGCCTGGCTGAAGACCACGTCTCTCCTCTGCTGCAGGTGGAAGCCCTGCGGCAGGCTACAGGCTGCCTCCTGCAGGAGAACGAAGGTCATGGCTCTTTTGGCCTTCTCCACCACCTCCGTCACACAATCCTTCAACTTGGTCACCAAAGGATGCAGCTGTTCCCTCCAGTCCCCTGTGGAGAGAGGTGGAAGGACGTCAGGACGACATGCGACGATAGCTGTGATCGGAACGTGTGTGTGTGTGTGTGTGTGTGTGTGTGATCTGCATGTACTTATAAATCTAATAATAAAATAATAAATCGGAGGTCTACTGTCAAACTGTCCTGTGCAGTGACGTCATACTGGGCGAGAGCAGCTGTCAAATAAGAGGCTGCACATTTATCAGCCCATCCACCCATTTAGATTGTTACGTGGGATTAACGACCTGACAGAGTAGATTCTCCTTCTTCCTTCTTCTGTCTGCTCCAGTCAGGAGAATCGTATTTTTGGATGGTTTTAGATGAATTGACTTGACAAAACTAGGATTCATTGATGCCGAGGAGAGTGGCTTCTTGGCAAGCAACTGCGTGCAGATGTGCACTGTGGTAAATGCCAAAAAGATGGACAAGCAACTAAAAAGCTTCGAACAGAACAGAAATCTCTCTGAAATTAAATTCCCAGGTTGTGCCCGGCTTGACAGTCAACTCCTTGAGAGGCAAATCTTTTGGTCACACAACATACTCGTAATCTGCTTACACGAATATCGGAACTGGGTCACGCTACAAGTGTGACTTCACGGTGTCTACACTTTTCTTCGTACAGACTGATCTCTTCGTCTGCCAACAGGGGGCAGTGTTGGCCCAATAATGTCAAAAATGTGGGCATCTGGTTCCCCACCACAACTTGTTCTCTCCAGTGACAACCTGTTGAAAAGTTTTGGGTGTTCAATGTGGAAATACACCTACACAGATGGATAAACAGACGCGCACACATGCACACACACGTACACGCACATACAAAATCAGGGCTGACCGAGAACGTTAAGCACATCAGACTTTCCCTGCCAGAGAAATCATGTCTTATCTCTTTCTGCAAATATCACCTCTACACAAAGGACGACTCCAGCTGTCATCTCTGTCAGCCCACCTGTCTAACCCCCCCCAACACACACACAGGGGCGCTCACAGAGCGCTTCGCTGGCTTTAACGCGGAGATAAAGCCTTTGTCATTATTCGGTCTGTTTGTATTTAGACAAGCATTATCACAATTGGTCGCAGCCTGTTCATTGTCTTAAAAAGGATGTCATGCACACACACACACTTGCATGCACGCATGCCATCATAACTAACTGCTCAACCTTAACCGCCAACCCCATTTTTCTAGTGAAATACAAATTGTGGTTGTAAACATGAAGTATGTGAGAACAAGCACACACAGACGCACACATAGCTCGTCTCCTTGTCGCCTGGTCAGACTGATGCCTCTCCTCTCTGTGCGCCACTTGGCAGCTGCAGCTGGCTGCACACTTGTCTAGACACAAGCTTGCAGCAGGGTTTCATTGGGCAGAAGGGAAGACTGGGCAGATTGTGGTCGACAGTGAGTGGCTCTGCATATCAAACAGTGTTTTCATCAACTTTCTCCTCTCTTTTGCCGAAGCTACAACAACCGCAGGTTTGTTATTCCCTCGGCTGTTGTGATCAATTTATTTGCATAGACACAAACTCCTCCAAGTCTCCTCGAAGCAAATGAGGGAACACTTCATTCATTCAAATTAAGTGGGTGACGGATTGACTGCATCATGGCTCCCTGGGGAGGCGCTTCTCTGAGGAAATGTCTTGGACATCTTGTCTCTCTTCTGTGGAACCTTTACAGCTGTGTCACTCAGAGGCAACTGGACCAGCAGTCGGATACAGGAGCTGCTCCATCTCACACCAGCCCACCAAACAGCCCCGGGACGGTCACCATGGTGCCACTTCAGCTGCTGTAGATGCACCATAAACTGTCTGTCCTCCTCCCCATTGGGAGGAGCTCAGATGCCTGCAGCCAGGTGTCTTCCCCCCCAGTGCTTGATATCTAATCGAGCCTTATTACAAACTCAATAATTACCAGGGTTGTGTGATGTGATGACATCAGCCAGCTGCTGCTCAGGGACCGGCTCCGGTTTGCTGTTGTCCTCCTCCCGCAGTTGGTCCACCATGGCAATTACGCAGTTGAGCCGTTTGGCCACGCTGGCCCACACTCTGTCCTAAAGGGGCAGAATGCATCATTAGTAGTCAGATTCCTGCTGATTATGTGTTTCCCAGGCTGCAAAAAAAAAAAACGTGCAAGCAGCTCAGAGTATTTTCATACGACTTTGGAGCACAAAATAACGCGGAAAGTTTTTTTTTTTTTCGGCTTTATGTTCAAAAGGTCGACAGGAAATTGCCGTTCGGATGGCCCAATATTACTTACAAAATGTTTGGATGGTTTCCAGCTTTCTCTTTCTGTTCCTGAGCTCCATCTGTTGATGTCATTGATGCTTCTACACTGTGTGTGTGCGTGTGTGAGTGTGTGTGTGTGTGTACATATGTGAGAATCTGCGCGCCTGCGTCCTGTAAGTGGCTGGGTGTATTTTGGTTGCTTCAGACATATGGTTTGAATATAAAAGTGGGGAATATTTTAGGAGATAATTGGGTGCCGTTGTGCAGAAATCATGGTAATCTCCTGCTGTCAGTGTGGCAGAAGCAAACAGTTGCAGTGAAAAGAAGCAACGCGGGATACATTCATCGGCATGGAGACCACTAAAAATCAGCTTCTGCTCCTACGTTCCTCATGTCGAGACATTGTAAGCCTCTACGTACTTGGGTTTCATAAAGACTCAATTCATTAAAAGTAAAATCCACACTCACCCACTCCTCTTCATCATATTCTTTATGATGAGGGATGGAGTCTTGGTGTTTCAGGGGCCCACCCTCTCCTCGAGCGGTGGTTTGTGATCCCTCCACGTTGTTACACACCGTGCCGCTCTCATTGATTGATGTGGTCGGGCTGTGGCCAGGGAGCCCCTGAGCTGGGCTCTGATTCTGGCCGCTGCTCTGATGGTTGTGGCCTGGTCGCTGTCCTCCCTGCGAGGGGGTTTGCTTCTGGCTCTTGGAAACGTAGCCCGGCCTCGCCGCGTGCAGCGCTAGCAGCGCGCTCTTGACCAGTTCATCCTTAAGCGTGTGGACGAATTGTTCCGTCTGCGGAGGAGAGAGAGGCCAAGAAAAGGTGAGAGGTTGAGTGGACGGAGAGAGACTGCGCCTAGGTGGAGATGGGGAGAGATTTTTTTTTTCTTTTTAGTGAGCGTGTGGCGCCTGGAAGAAAATACTTGTTTGATGGGAGTATTTACAAAGGAGAAGGGAAAAAAAGAAACCCGCCTGTGTCTCCATTACGGCATCGCAGCGACGCAAATGGCAGCAAACAACAAACAATTCAATTACTCCTCTAAATTCCGGCGCGCCTCTCAGAGGAGCGCACCTCTTTTGGTCTCAAACACACCAGCGACTGTATGTCGCCGATGGACCCGGTTCTAAGGAGCCTCGCGTCTGCCGCTGAAAGAATAAGGGCTCTCAAGAGTAATTGAGTTGGAGCTGCAATAAGCAATTTTATTACCCCGGCAAACAAAACAGCCCGAGTCATCTGCGAAAAGAAACCTATGAGGTCACTGGATACATATATTTATCACGCAATCACGTCTTCTGCCCTCAGATCCCCGAGGCCGACTGAATAATGAACTTGCAGGGAGTGTTTGGGAAATGGGCTTGTCAGCAGAAATAGCCGATGCATTTTTCAAAGAACATGTCAGCTATAATGAAAGATTACAGGTGGCATTTCTTCCCCCCGGTTTTCTTTATCCCGTGCGTTAAATTGAAAACCGTTACAACACCGGGTCTCTTAGACTGTGCTGAGACAAGATATATGTCTCTAATTCCTGCCAGCGAGGTTACACACACGCACACATATGTGCATACCTATTACTAATTCATATCCAAGTTTGTTTGTTCCGAGCTACTGCTGTTATGACTTGCATGAACATGTCTGATTAGTGTATTTCTTCTTAAGGAATAAAAACACCAATTCCAGCTATGGCATGCTAAAAAGCGATCATATTCAGCTTGTGACAATAGATTTTTCATAATGTTGCACACTGGACATGACAGAAACTACATTTCTTTTCATTTTTACAAATGAAAAGAAATGTCCCGTCGTCTGTTTTTGTCATTTAGGAAGCAAAACTCTGCTTTAAGTGTTCTGCTCTGGAGCTCTCAAATGATAGGAAGACGATTGTTCGGTAGGAAACGGCCCCTTTGATGAATGCAGCAGCTGAAAAATAGCAAATTACGGCTACACTAAAACCACTGCTGTGATAAATTCATATCCATTTTAACTGCCATTCGTGGGAGAAAACGAGCGCCATTACTGTGAGTTAGCAACGTGAGAGCTGAAATCTATGAATAAGTTGACAAGCGTAATTGCCCGAGAAAAGCATTTGTGGCAGAATTATTATTCTCTGATGCGATTGTACACAAAGTAAACATCATTCTGAAAGATAACAATGTTTAAGTGACTTGGGGAAGGGGTGGGGGGGGGGAGCTGTGCTTAAACTAAATGCCACTTAAAAGGAACATGGGATATCAAAATGGAAATTCATATTCAAATTGAACTCTGCTTATCTGACCCCAGTGTTAATTAGCAATCTACCAGAACATATATTATTCATTTTCGCTCCCCAGACGATTGGGGTTGTAGCTGTCATGTTTAAAACAGTCTGAAGTCATTTGTACTTCTCAGCGAGGCGCTACAGGTGTCCGGAAGGTAACTTTAAAAGGAAGCGTATGGATCAAAACCATTCCAGTAACGCGCAGGACTCCTGACAAAACCGCCAGTTTAATGACTGCTGGATCTGGAAACAACAGCACGCCTTCAGGTGGAGGAGAACACACGCCTTGATTTTCATAGCCGGGGTTAAACCAAAGCAAATGCCCTCCTCCACACTCCTCCACACCAACCTGCCTCCCAGATCTGAAACGCTGGGCCTCCTTCGGGATAGATCCTCTTGCTGGGCCTCCTTGATGTGATCTGGAAACAGGCATGTGAGCCAGAAAACTCCTCTGCGGGCTCGACTGCAGCAGGGAGGCAAAGTTACATCGGATCTGAAAGCGAAGGAATCTATTCATCCCAAATGGTTTCCACTGGTTTCAGCCCAGACGAGTGGATTTTGAGTCAAAAATAGAGCCTTTGCTCGAAACCGTCATCCTTCACGCGAAAGGTTGGATGAATAGATTCCAGATGAAAAACGGCACTTCTCCGCTCCATCGTGCGCTCTTTTGTACATGCTTTTTACACACTGTATAATTTAACATAATCAGTCACACATGGTGAAACTCTCAGCTCGTCAGTGCATTTAAAATGAAATGAAATGAAATTATTATTACGGGCCCTCGACAGATCCATCGTCTCATGTAGGGTTTATGGAGAGCTTATGGTCTGCCCCACGCTGATCATATGAAGATCAGGCATCAGATTCCGGACAGGAAAGTTGCATCAATAATTGCACGAGCCGAGCACCTTGAGCCGAGGACGAAAGAGGCAGCAAATGATTTGGAACTTTTTTTTTTCTTCTTCCATTGCCTGGATTTTGACTGCAAGGTCCCATTTTGACCTGTTTCTCTCAAGGTTTGACTCTTAACACACACAACAAGATGGCGCGCTCTGACTGTGACAGTGTTTTGTCACATTTTGGGTGTGGTGATGGTGGTGGGGGGGGTCGCATCACCTGATCTGCCCTCCATCACATGCGCGGCGCGCGTTAGCCGAATGAACCCCTGCCTGGGTCAGCTCAAACAGGGCCGCTCTCTGATTGAAATCTCAGCGTAGGTGTGTGTGTGTCTAATCAAGGATGAGAGGAAGTGGTGACAGAGCGAATGTACCAATTAAGCAGGCTGATTGCGCTCTATTCCACTGTGGCAAAAACAATCTCTCCCACAACAGATTGCAATCTGACAGCACCAGATGTAATTCATTAATTATCCTGATAAAAATGCCTCCACGCTGCAAACCTCAACGCTGCCATTCACTTTTGTTGCTTTGGCATTTTTATGATATCTTGGATTCCTCTCGAAATGCCAGTATTGCCTGCAGTGCATGCTGGGTAGAGAGCTTTACCTTGGTGGGTTTTACAGAGCTGCGCTTTATTTGGGGTTCGAACCAAAGCCGGTTCGGGATTAATCAGACGGGGCGTGACCTGATGGCGGCTGATAACCCGCGAGAGACGCGGGTTTGAGAGTTGCAACCGCTCAAGGTGAAGAGAGATGGATAAAAGTAAGAGTGGGTGGAGGGTTTGGGGGATGCCTCACCTTGTCAGAAAGGTTCTTGAGAGCATCTTGGAGCCCAGGCGAAGAGTGTTCCTGGGCAGCCTGAAGGAGCTGGTCCGCCAGGGAGACGATGAGCGGCTGAAGGAGATCGACGGTGCCGAGTACCTCCTGGGCTTTGGCTGTGTGCTCCGGAGAGTAGTAGATGCACTGGTAGGCAGTGCTGAAGCTGTGGCAACGGGAGGAGAAAATAGAATCAAATCAGGTTTGTGAGTCTTCCTGGAGCTCTAATCAAAGAGAAATGAAGGATCTTATTGAAACTGTAATTTAGTGCTCGTCCACATCGCTGGGTTCCATTCACAGTCCACAAGAACCACTTCAATCTTCAATTCTGATTGCCTCAGGATCAGAGTTGATGGTTTACATTCATTAAGTGGGAGCTATCAGATTCCCATATGACCTCCTGTGCAGAAGGTACCTTAATACTGACAACAGCGCACGTCCAGTCAGGCATCATGCACGAGCACGTAGCAGACGTACATCTGATCTGGTCGCCCCCAAACAGCTTAGATTAGTGAAGATTTAAGTCATAAAATCTTCTTCAACTGCTGTTAAACATTTCTGCCTTTTATGGACAATAATACCATTAGAACTGATTATTTATTCGCTGTGAAGCTTAGTTCTAATAAAGAGTCCTGATGAGATTAACGGAGATAATCCGCACTTTCCAATACATTTAACGCGTCTGGCAGGGGAGACGCCACTCTCCTTTTGTTCCAAAACCTATGAGATGAATGCTGGTACGAGCTGCCAAAACTAATTCAATGCTTCCATCAATCGTCATGAACTCGCTCGTCTTTAACGTGGCGTCACGGCTTCAAACAGCCTTGGGGTTGGGCCTGTTTTATTTGGTCACCACGCAGAGAAAGATGCCCAACAGTGGACACATGAGCACCTTTAGCACCGCAGCTTCAGCCTCAGCTCCATCCTCCTCCGGAGCGGTGATGACTAGCGCCCTCTCTGTTTTCCAACCCGTGTTGATAGTTGGTCGCCTTGACGATGCAGCCGTGCTCTCCAGGTACTCGGCCTGAATCATCAAACTCAACCTGCAGTCCAGTGTCAACCCATTTCTGCCTCATGAATAATGAATCCCCACCTCCACGTTTCCAGTGAGCTATTTAATCTCAGACAAAAACACCTTTTGTCAGGTCCTGGTTTCGGGGCAAATCACACCAACCACACATTCTCCTCGGGTAAAGTTCCAGTGACTTTCAATGAGCTGCTGTTGACTTCCTGCCATCAGATGTGGCGAGGAGCGAGGCAGTCATTTGCAACCCTCTCAGCTAGTTTAGAGTCAGCTCTGCAAGCCTCTATGTAGGCCAGACCCCAGAGCCAGATCCTAAGGCATAATTGACATAAGAGATAGAGAGGGGGGGGCAGGAGGGGCACATACAACGAGCTGGCATAATATGAAATTCTCTTCAGCACTCTGAATATATTTCAGAGAGGGAGTTGAGCACTTCTGTAGAAGTCGCCCTGTGTGGCAGCAGCTACCTGACGCACCAAACGGAGGAAATCTGACGGCCCAAAGAACCCCCAAAAAACACTATTTTAGCCACTAACTACATCTTTGACTGGCCAAAGTTAAAATCTTGGCCTTGTCATCATAGCTAATTAAACCCTGGAGAACAACCACCCACGAGCACAAAGCTAATCAAAGGAATCACTAAGTGAGACAGCGATACTCAGCAAACTGTGGACCACTCACACACACACACACACACACACACACACACACGCACACACACACACACACACACACTCACACACACACACACACACACACACACACACACACACACACACAGCGCTGCTCCATTACAGTTTAAATTACAAACACCATTTCTTTCAAAATCACAAGGACTCATTAGGGTTGGTGGTGTGGCGTTCCGGGGAGGTGAAATAAATCCCTCCATCTCCGGATGCCTCCATTTTAATGGGTTGCACCATTTTTAAACCCGGGGGGGTGGGCTTGGAGGCTGTCCTGCATTGGAAGTGCAACACTGATGGTGGACCAGACGTTTCATCCCCAAACAGAATCACTTTAATCACTTTAGACTTTCCAAGATGCCAAGACCAGGTATCGAATCCTTTCTTGCTTGCTTTCATAGCTGCACCTGTAATGGTCCCGGCTAATCTATTGTTCGAATAAAAAAGCCTTTGACTGCATAAAAGCTTCAATTATCCCCATTACATATTGGAAATGATCTTATGGCCCTTTTACATAAGACATCCCTCAGAAAGTGGGCAAAAAAGAGGAAGTTGTGGGGCACAATTACTTCAGCTACTCAGACTCGATAAAAGCCCTGTTGACTCTTAAGTACAAATCCAATCCCATTACAGGCCCAGTGCAGACAATAATGAACAGGTACAACTGCCACTTGTTACTAGAGGACAAAATTGATCTAGACTAAAGGTGGTTTAGGCAGGGAAAGTTGACTGTGTCCTCAGCGTTGCTATTAAACCCACAACAGAGTAGAAAACGGCATAAACGTGCAGACACATTATGGAGCTGCTTCTGTGTGCACCTGTGTGATCTTGTATTTGCTACATTAGAGTACCAAAATTCTCATTCTACTAGCAAAGTGAGGACATTTTTACAAAATGATGCCATTTGAGGTGTTCCCCATAGCATCAAAATGACAGATTGAGGGTTAAGACAAGGCTCTAAGGTTGAGGTTAAAATTGGGTTAGGACTTAGGGTCTGGGGGGTAATATCTTTAGGAGTCCACACAAAGATAGGAATATGGGGAGGTGTGTGTGTGTGACTCTGTCTCCCATTCATAATGTCATTGTTTAAAGTAAAATGGATGAAGAATAATAATTTAAAAAATCCACTATATAAAAATCCAACAATGCTAAAATTGCATTTTTGTCAAACGTCTTCACCCCCGAATTGAAGCCACCCAAGTGCAACAAACACTGATAAATCAACAATAAAATTGATAATTTGCCCACTGAAATAGGTCTCACATCAGCAGCCTGGAGCTGATTCACACAAAACCCTGGAAACAAAAGCGTGAAAAAGCCTCCATGTTCCAAAATCCTTTCAATCTACCACAAGATAGGAAGTTATTTACTCTTTGGGCTGAAACTGTGAAGAGACTATTGAACTTTAAAGGAATTCTGTCTTTCTTTCTCATCAAACCATCTTGAATCTTTCATGTAATCATAACATTCCTTTGCTGTGTAGCGAGATATATCTGTACTGAGCCTGAACATAACAGAAAATCCTTTAAAAAGGGAGTAGAACTTAAGGTTTTCACTGGTTAAATGCATGAACCAGTGATGTAGGTCATGCCTTCATTGGATTATGTATAACTGAGTGTAGACAATGACATCTACATTTTTAATTACATTCATAAAATGAGTAATGCAATGCGTCTGGCCATCAAAGATTTTAATGGGTATTTATTTATATGTCTCTGGATAATAAAATAAATCAAACTGCTGCATGTTTCTTTATGGTCTCAGTTCAGCATTGTTGACAGAGCTTTTACAAAAATGTAAAAAACACTGACCTTTGATAAAGATAAAGCCTATATCTAAATAATTACCCCATATTAGGCAAGTTATCTTGAGTTTAGCCTTCAGCCAATGGCTGCCGTCAAACACTCGTGTGTCTGACTTAGTAAAAGTATAATTAACTGTGTCAAATATACAGGAGACTGTCTCAAGTGGGACTGCCTACTCATATAAAGGTTTAAATAAGATAATTCACATAGTTGGTGCTTTTTGTCTGAGAGGAATGTTACTTGAGCTGTTCCGTAGCTCCGGTGGGGCATTTATATTGCATGTAGTTGCATTTATAACCCCTGTCAGAAGGGTTGCTTCGCTCAAAGCTCCTCCAGACTCCATTACATGACGTCAGCGCGCTGCAGTGAGGGGAGCGGTGCTTTTAGGAGCAATTGCAGTCAGACCCCAACACACTCCCTGATAATGTATGATAATGGATTCCTCTTAATCCCATCTCATTTCCATGTCCGCCCTGGGTACGCCACGTGCCTCCAGCCATGAAAATACCAAAGGTGCACCAACGTTCCCTCGGCACCGAGTCCTGGGACTCCTGAAATTACCGCCTGTCGTCTCCTTAAAGTTTTACTAAAACAGCCTGAAAGAAGAAGCCTGTCACCAACACATACTGTATGTGCTGCGGAGGTAAAGCTTGAACTTCACCAGGATAGCAACACGTTGCTAGGATGAAGCTCTCCCCAGCTTTCCTGAGTGATCAATAGAAATGGGTTGAAGCAGTAATGAGAGAAGGAAAACCGCTGGGCCCAGTGGCCTTATTAAACCAGCACATCTCAGTGCACGTCTAATTAATAGTGGAAAGGAAATTAATGGCGATCTCGCCGCCCAGCAGGGTGAAAGTCAGCGGAGTCTTGCAGCTCTTCAGGTGACTGCCAAAGTCACAGCACTTTATTCAGACTTCTGTGTCCGGGACTTCATCCACGCGGACGCAGCAGCAACACTGTATAATCTGCTGGAAGTTGCTGCTGCACAGATTGTTGCAAATGGCAACTCCATCTGCTGAATCTTCCACGAGGCACTGATCTCCCAGCAGTTCTCAGAGTAACAGCCAACCTTTTCCTGGGTGATTCAGACACAGGCTCGACAGATCTGAGAGCAGATAAGCCTCAAGGCCACTGCCAGCATCCCTCTTCATCACTGATACAACCTGGAGCAGGCAAACAGCTAACAAGTCCCAGCCACATGCCAATGTCCCGACACACTAACGCCTGGATAGACTGATTCACTTGGACAACCGGCCTCGTGTAGCTTTGGCCCAAAGAAGCGGCTAAAGTGTGACGTCGTCTCAATCGTCTCCTGTCCATCTGCGGCTCCGCCCGACCCAGGAGACCGGATAGAAGACAGAAGTCCTCCGCCCATGCTACGCAAACAGGCATCTAGGATGCTAGCCCCTCTCCCAAACGGCGCCTTTCATCATCATGCAGATTAGTAGGATCGTTCGGGAAAGGCTGGTGATGAAAGAATAGACCACCTCAGCAAATCTGGCGGCTCCGTCTACGGGGGTCCAATTAAAAAGGGATAAAAATCCTGCGACTTTCTGAAACAGCCGTTTAAGTGGGACCACGTGAATTAATGAAAGATAAATGCTCCTGCCCCGTCTGTACATGTGCAGGGTTTCCGCAGGAATGCTAAGCGCAGATATCGATTAAACTCTTTCCCGGCCCATCCCGAGAGATAAACTGCATTGTCTCGTCCCGTCATTGCCAAGTTTGGCCAGTCTAGGCTTTAATGGATCTGGAAAGAATCCCTTCTCGCTCTCATCTTGTGTCCAAGGAACAAAGATGAATCGTTCTTTCATTGCCCTCCCGGTAACACCTCTTTCCTCAGGTTTCCCTTTTCCATCCCACCCGCCTTCTTAATCCCATTCCGTCTTCTCTTTGACAAATTAATAAAGCATTGAAAAGCCAAGTCTCACATCTCGCTGCTGTTCTCTTTTAATCAAATGTGATTACAGGCAGTCTTCTATAGGGCGAGGAGATGCACTGAGAGGATTATAATGAGTGGGGGTCTCTGTGTCTAACCTCACTCTCTTACAAATGGTTCTGTCGCCGCTGGAGTGGATCTGTGCACAGGGTCACAGTGATTTACGGAGTCCCTTCTATAGTAGTGCACGTTCACAAAGAGGAATAATTACTTTTTATCACTAACCTGCACATATGTATTTCTTTATATACGTTTCTTCATATGTGTTTCTATTTCTGACGTCGACTGACTGTAGTCCAGGTCAAATATGTGTGAGAGTGCAGGACGTCGCCAGTTAGTCAGGCGGAAAATTGGAAAATTTGAGCTACAGTAAGTCATTTGCTAAGTCAAATATGAAACAAAAAAAGCTCCGTCTCCCCTGAGAATCCTCCCTGAAGGCGAGAGACGTGACTGAGTCCATGTTAGGCTTCACGCCAGCAGATAAAGCTCATCTCCCGCAAACTGACTTGTGCACTTCAACATAAAAGAATGAAAAAAAGGAGATTTTTCTCAGCAGAAGACCCTGTTTTTTTTTTAAGTTTCCATCAACCTTATCAACTTATCCACGTCATACCCAGACCACAGCCTCCTCCATCCTGCTTTACTTACCCTCTTTTTAGGGCTGCAAACTCTGTAACTAATTGGATCTGGCATGCTCTGTAATGACTTTGCGCTCTATGGGGAGCTTTGAGAAAAATCACCTTTCATTTCTTCCAGCATCACTCAAGTGACCGTATGAACTGCGGTGACACGTACCCTTGCCGGGCATCTAAAGGGCAGCGGCGACTTTGTGGGACGCTACTCAGCTCACGCTGTATATGGTTGGGGCTCGAGTACATTTTGTAAAAGATAATCACAGCAGTGCCTCTTATATTGCTCACTTGTGTGCTTGCACACCTACTGGTTACAGTCGGCAATGGAAGAAGGAAAGTAATGAATCAGGTGGCTGAATCACAGCTGCTCGGAAGTCAATCCAACTAAAAAATCAATGTGAGAGGCTCCCTGCCAGTCTGGGCACAAAGAGACGGGAGTTAATGCACATCGGAGCAAAGCCAGACTGATTCAGGCTGTTTTTATACTTACAATCGAAGCTTTGAAAAGGTTCTGGCAACGCAAGTCTGCAACCGGATGACTGTAAGGACACGTGCCCAAATAATTAAGCAAAGCAATAGCATTAATGTGTGCCTGTGTGGATGTTAGCGGCTACGCTGGTCTGAACGGTTCCATTCAGGTTGTCTGACAGGGCCACACGTTGAAGGGACAGACAACCCAATAAAACGTTGATATAACCAAGCAAACACAAGTGAAAATACAGCATCAATGAGTGTGATTCCGCCACTACTGCAGTGTAAAGACCGCTGCATTTTCATCCTGTTGCCACCATAATAAAACTTGTTTAAACTCTGCTGCCCGTGGCCCGACCCCTCTTACCATTTGGCAAAAATAATAACGGTCCGGAAGCATTTTACATTCTGAAAGCGTTTTCCGAGGGAGCGCTAGCTGGCAGCTGTTTGGTGATGAGTTAATCTGCTACGCTTTCCAAGAACAAAAACCCCCCCAAAAACCCACTTTCCAGCTAAAAGAAGCAGAGAAGCTTCAGAATCAACAGAGCTTCTCCATCAGGCTGTTGCCTCCGGTCAAACTGAGCTGTCAGCTGTGGTCGAGTCCAGCGCGAGCCCTCGCTGTCGGTAAGTAACTGTATAACACTGGGGGAACGGCGCCGGGCCAAGGACGGATTTGATTGTCACAATCAATTATCCCCAACTTAAATTCCTGTGTCAATACAAGCCTGTTTCCACCTGAGCCTGCACCATCTATTAAATTACCACCACTGCCTGGAAACATTGATGATGCTCCTACCTCTTCTTCTCTGCCTCGTATCGGCTGAGGAGGCGATGCAGACCGCCGCACTTGAAGCCCTGGAAATGTGCCGCAGGGGCGCCGGCCGTGACAATGTCATAGGAGGCGTCTGGAGAGGAGAGAGGAGAGAAACTTGGCATGAGAACGCTGCAGACTCAAACACAGCGTGTGGCTTCCAGATGTGCCAGTTCCCCGTCGAAATGCAGAGGTGTGATTAGCATGAATGGACCCGTTCGCTTACATCCCACATCTCCCCCTTCTGCAAAGAGTCTCTAAAGTTGATCAGCCAATCAGAAGGATTCACGGTAATGCCGTCATCAATCAAGTCATGCTTAAGAAACCGACCTCAATTTAGTTGTCAGAGTGACTTTTAGCCTCGACTGTACAACAAGACACGCGGACAAACATTATATATTTCAGATTTAATTAAACTTCACTTCCGTCACTGGTCACTGGTAATGAACCAGTCAGTGACTGGCGACACGGAGCTTCAATCTCATTCGCACCTCGCCGTCCAAAGTAAACAAGCCCTTTGCAGGCTGCTCGTCAGGCGCGGAGGTGCGTCCACCAGGCTGTGCTTGGACTCGGTAATGGTGCAGCGGACACTGAAGTCAGAGGTGTGGGGGTGGGTGTGGAGGGTGTTGGGGTGAATATTTTTGTTTGGGTCAGTTAATGAACACCTCCGGGAGAGCAGCTAAATCTGAAGCAAAGCGCGGCTTTAAAAAGAGAAAAAAGAAAAGGTTGAGGAACAGACAGCAATGGCGCAGCCTGGGTCGGAGGGTTGCGGGATGGGGGGTGATTGGCAGTGTGGTGGCCCGTCTCTTCACACGGCACCACAGAGGGGAGACGCAGGGCTTCGCGGCTACCCACCACTTTTTCCGTTAATTGCCTCCACTCCCGGCATCCCCCTCCCCCGCACACATTTGGCCTGTTGAGTTTTCAGATGTCCAAAATTCCCCTAATTGGTTTTCACCTGCGCGGCACTGCACTCAGACACAATGGCAGGTTTGAGAACATCAAGTACGATGTCCAATTTGCGCTTGATTGCTCTGCCCTTCCATTACGCCGCGCTCTCCCGGCAGACACTAAAGATGCTGTTTGGAGAGAGAGAGCCGAGGCCGCCTCTCCAACACGCTGTTGTTTGTGGCGGCTCTAATTCATGCTTTAACCATTACACAATCCTGTTTAACAATGACAAAACATCCTTTTATTTGATCCAAATGAGCGCTTAAGAAAACAATCGTCTCGGCGATGCCAGCACGGGCGTTTCAAAGCTGGAAACACTTTGCAGTTGTCACTTTAGAGACGAACAACGGCCGTTTCCAGGAAACAGATGAACGACGCGGGCTCAAAGTCTTTCTTTCATTCGTTATCAGGTTGTCCTCATTGCCGGGTGATATAGGTTATGGCACAATAAACAGGAGTGTTTGGAATAAGTTGTGAAAGGGATCGTTTTAGAGCGTCGACGGGGGCCTGCAGCAATCACAAACACAGAATCAGCCAGTAAAAGCCAGTGATTCTGATGCAGCCATTGAGCTTTTAGAGTTAAAAGTTGCTTTTATCTGAGGTTGCCTCACACTGACTTTGTTGGAAATTATAGTTTGTTTTTAAGTCGTGTGCGTAAAAATAGAAGCTTTCACTTTTCTCCCCCAGCACACAGTCAACAAAAGGTATCAGATATTCCACAGAAATGTCTCTTTGTATGAACGTAATGCATATTTTTTAAAGACAAAGGTTCTGTATTTGTATCGCATGTAAAGTGGTTGAAGCAAAAGGAGTAAAACTGAGCAAGGACACAACAGAGGTCAATTAAGAAAGTCTTCCTATCTGCTGTTCAGGTTGATGTTTGAGGAAGAAAATGCAACGCAAATGAATCTATTCAATCAAGGGGGGGAGGGCCAGATATGACGAGCAAAGTCAAGCGCACGCTGGACAACAGAGGACACAGGAAACACGGGACGGTGAGGCCGTGATTCTGTCTCTGGTGTTGACTTTGATGTCAACCTGCTATAAATTCAGATTAGGCTGTTTTCTTAATTAACAGCAGGAATCTCAAGAGGGTTGTGCTTCCTGCAGGAGGGTGAGTCCTGCATCTCTCTCTCTCTCTGGCTCAGACACACACACACACACATACACACCCACACACACACACCTATTCCACCTTTCAGCCCCTTACTCTACTCTCCCCAACCTAACCTTCCCTTTAAACCAACTTTTAATCCTCACACAGTGAATTTTTGAGCATTCTGTATTATGGACCTCACCATGCAGCCATACTAGAGAACACACACACACACACACTCACACACACACACACACACACACACACACTGAAGCTGCCTGGATCAGATTCAAGGTGTGAATTGGGCCCACAGAGGGTAATTATCGATGTGTCTATCATTGAGTTGACAAACTCCTCTAAAGCTTGCTTTATCTTGATCTCTCTCTCTCTTTTCCTGCCAGGTTTAATGGCGGAATGACTTTCCTCGTTTTATCGGCCTTTCCTGGAGGAACTACAGTTCGTGTTAGGGTGTTTCTCCGCAGGTTGCCGTCAATCACACGGCAGACGGATGAAACGGAGCCTGCACGCAGATAGTGAGGCAGCACTTTGTTGCTTTAACAGAGTGAGACAGTTCCAGGGCAACAACAGCTTCGGCCAATGAGCGAGCCGCAGCCGAGGACACAGAGGCGTCTCCCTGCGCTGCAACACAAAGGGCTTCATTAATGTTCTGACTGTCATTCTCAGGCCAAGGTACGCCTCACCTTTAAGCCATGGCGATGACCTAATAACAACTAGTCGGAGCCCACGGAGAGTTTATGCCGAGCACACAAACAGCAGCAAAAGAAAAGAAGAGCTTCGGAAAATGTGTCATAACCCTTTATATCACATCAAAATTTGTCCAAAGGACTTGTGACCTTCGCCGAAGAGCAAGAGGTAAAGCGAATAAAGCCACTAAAGCATCTTTGGCTCCAAACAGAAATGCAGCATGGGCTTTATTTACATGCAGCAGACGCGAGCTAAGACCCACAGTGATGCAAATACTAGCATACATATGCACTCAGACACGTCTGGATTCGGCTATAATGTCCTCTGAGGACACATTACCACATTTTTATTTGGAAACGGCAATGTGGGTGAGGTGTTTATGTAATGTAGCCTTAAAATGGGAGGAACCTGATCTCTAATTCTTTGATGAGGAACAACATCAGGCCAGGACTTATTTTTAAAAACTCATTTGCGCAGACTAAATAAATACGCGTCAGGCTGTTGGGGCTACGCAGGGACACTGTGATTCCAACACATCACCGAGCGTGAACTGCAGACTCTGCTGGTGGGTGCAATAAGTGAGGCATAAAATGGTGGAGGTCCATTTTAAAATGCAGGCATCACGCCTCGCTATTATCTTCTACACATTTTCGTATCAGTGAGCGCGGTCTTACTTCCCATTTCCGTAAATGCTGAGCTCATTGTGAATGGCACAATCCCCATTAATAGTGCTGCCCTTTAATTATTCAGGATGTTTAGTGAGTATTACCGTGGAGTCCTGAAACTGTGCAGGAACTTTCCACGGCGCGCTCGTGCCCCGCGTTCCCAGTCTCAGCTCATTAAATAATTAGCACCACCTTAAGCTTCGCACAATTGGTACACATCTATTGCAGCTCAGGGACCCCAGTCCTAACTCCTGCTAGCTTATATAGAAGCTTTACCAGCACCATCAAAAATGAGGGATTTATCATAATTCATTTGGCTTAAACTGGTTCAGCTGATATTCATCCAGCTTGGGCTGAATACACGAAACACGCGCTGTTACAGAGCATCATTTTCAGCGGCAATAGCGAGTGACTGCCATGTTTGGGTGCCAGCAGGCATCGTCATTAACATCCTTCAGGCGAAACGTCACGAGCCACAGCGGCGGTGCGTCTCCACCGTCAACAGGGTTGAACGCTGTTGATTTGTTGGCATTGTAAAAGTCAGGAAATACCTGTTTTCCTTGGGCACGTTACCCTCATCCTCTGGGTGTGCAAGTTTATCGGGACGAACTCCAGAGACTTCTGGGCTTTGCAGCAGCTCGGCTTGAATGAATGACCTGAAACACACCAGGACCCAGAAAACAGTTATAACACCCAGTCTGAAGTCTGATTCTACAGCATGACAATAAAGCAGATTTTCAATCATGAAGCAATGCAACGGAAGGATGTTGAAAGGTTATCTTTGGTTTTCAAATGGAAAATAAATGATCTCAAAATAGTGGCTGGAGGACATTTTCTGGCCTTGACAATAGAAATCAGATACATTCTGGCTAAACAGTACTTTAAGCAGGTTTGACTTTCATTAATTTGCTGCTGCATCTTTTCTCAAGCAGGCCAATTAAAATTTTGTGGCGGTGGCATTTGTCACGTACTTGACTCTGCAGTATTTACAGATCTGCCTTGTGTTAAAAGCAAAGTCTGCAGCAAGTCTGAGCTTAATTACTGACGCATCGACAGAGCAGCACGTACCAATTAATGTCAAAGAGGATAACGTTTATTTGTGTGTGTCAGATATAAACGCTGCTGTATTGATGTGCTGAAGCGCTGTGGCACACATTAGTTAGCTAACACTTTTGACAGTGAAGCTGTCTGTTGTTTCCAAACCCTCAGAGAAAAAGATCCGGTCAGCTTTAAAGCTGTTGATGAATCAGCTGCTATGTTTCACAACTGAAAACTGGAATTTCCAACGTATTAGGCAATATTTAGTGCCAAGTTTCAACCCTTGAAATGATATTAGTATTTTTTTAGTTACAGTCTGTGCAATTCTTCACCAAATACGCCACCAGGGGACAACCGTTGCTATCGCTGATGTGGCCAAGTCCAGTCCTTAAATGGTCTGTGGCGTTCGGCAGTTATTCCTGCTCAGCGAGCTGTCGCGGATGTGGTCGAGCTCAGGGGACCGAGCTAATTGAGCTGGTGACCGTTGCGATTAGATTAATTAGTCATATCGGATCCCCATCTGTTTGCCCAGGTGGGCCAACTGTGTGACAGAAGGGCAGCCGCAGCGGCAGCGCTGGCCAACATCTGCTTCTTCTAAACACTTCCTGTCATTCCTCGCCACTCTGTCGTCGTCGTACAGGTTGTTCAGAGGCCGAGAACCGTCCTCCTTTGTTTTCATCAGGGCCCTGCTATTAAAAACGGCCACGAACTCCACACCAGAGGGGAAAAAATGGACGCGTAAATGATGTGCATAAGGTCAGAGCAGGTTTCTTTAGCGTGTTCTAGTCTCTTCAGCGTGTGCTGGCACAGCGGGGGCCTTTAATCCCTTCACAGATATGTTGTAGCGCGAGAGGATGATTGGACACATGCTGCGCGAGCAGCTAGCTGAACAAAGGTGTCGCGACTGTCAGTGGACACTGAGGAATTTGTTACAGAATAGCTGGTCTCTTTCACAGTGTTCCTACGTTCACTAACCTGAAACATGCGTGTTTGGACCATCACTACCCGGAGACAACCGTGCAGAAGCTGACGCAGACATTAAAGGGATATGAACCATAATATTTGACTTTATGCTGCAGGTATCTGTAAAGTTTAAGAGCGACTAGTGGGAGCGGGTGTTGCCTCCCTTTGGCTCTCTGGCTGGTAAACAGAACAGCAATGACTCATTTCTGAATGGAATACAGTTCTAAGAGAATCTGAACCATTTGCTGAGGTCAGGTCATCATTAAAAATGGATTAAACGGGTTGAGTGAGGCGGTTGAACCTGCACACAGATTCTGCCTTCATCGCCCTCTTCATCAAGATTTTTTCTATTCTAGCTACAATTTAAAAGTGTTTCTCCTGATATTTCCTACATCACAGCTCAAAAAGTCAAAGCCAGGTAACAGTGCAACGTGACGCAACAAGAGAAAAGACACCTTAAATATATTTAGTGTCTCCCTGGTGAATCTTTTGAAAGAGAATCAGGACCATATGGTTGCCATGGGTGTGAAGGTTCCTCTGTACAAATAGTGAGAAGTGACTTCAAGGCTAAATGATCCATCTTGTGGAAGGACGGACCAATGACAGTCGAGAAAAACGACAAACAAAAGACTGATGATTGATCACAATACAGGCAGTCCCCTCAATTTCTGCTCTTCTAGTTCTGCTCTTCTACTTCTATATTCAGTGGGGCTATTATATCCCAATAGAATGTATATTTCTGAATATCTAAGGACAAATGGCCACATGAAATAACTAAATTCTTACTAGGCCAGAAAAAGGGAATATGAACCATCACGTGGGACAAATGAAGCACTCATACCGGTAATCTTGTCCAGTTCAGTCAGAGTCTCCTGGTATGAGCTGATAATTCCTCCATATCGTGTCATCACCTCCTTCCTAAGGTTGTCCCAGTGAGGGGACAGCTCCCCCAGCTCCCTCAGGTCCTGCACCCTGCAGATAAAACACAACAGTTTTCTAATTATCGCAGATAGTCATCACAAATCTGCCCTCATTTGATTTTTCTCACCCTCGAAATCTGTGATTATAATGAAGCTGTCAAATAAACGTTCTCATCGGGCTCATCCGTCTGTAGTATGTTGTGTTCATTAAACTACCAATAACTCTTCAATCATTCACAACAGAGAAATAAAAATAAATAATCGACCCTAAATGTGGGAGGAAACCGTGGTGCCTGGAGAAAACATGGAGAACGTTCACCTTCAGAACATCTCCAGACACTGACCATCTGTCTCACATCACCCACCTTCAGCCCCTCCTGCCTGGACGAGAGCACCAAAATCCGGTCTGAGAGTTCCAGCAAAGCCTTGAAAAAGGCTCCAACCTGTCCACAATTCTCGCCCCCATCAACCTTCAAGCAGTCTCCTACAAACTCCTCCTGCTCACCTCCAAACATCCTCTGGACCTCTCCAGGCGCAGACATCCGCACTGCCTGAACTCTCAAGTTTCCCCGCACAAAAGAAACCCAGCCTAGTTGCTCCAAACAACTTGAAGCTTGTCTAAGGAAGCAGACATGCACGACAACGTCCCACAGGTCCTGGTGCTGAACCCAAAACAGGTTCCTGAACATGTCTCTGGTACCCACTTATGCATTCTGTCACCTCAGATCTGTCCTCTGCACCTTCCTCCAATATTCATTCCATAAAAATAGGATCTACTTTTGTCACTGGGGCAATTTACTCCCCCCCTCCCCCGCCCTTACTGAACGGTGTTCAGCTCGAGGCCATAATCTCAATCCTCCTCCTGTAGGAGAGAACATGTCTGCAGCGAGCTGTTGCGCTGGCCCGGTATTTGCATATGAAAGCTGCATCAGATGGACGGACGTCATTTAGAATCCAGCCCTTCAGCGGGCATTAAAAATCTAATTGCAGTGACACCTTGGAAATGATCGGGAGGGAGGTTCAATATTCAGAACAACAAATACGCGATCACGTGTCGCTTTGATGATGATAACAAGCCCAATTGGCAATGATTAGGCCTCATACGTCTATTCAACCTGAAGCTGGCACGGTTAAAAAAAAAAAAAAAAACTTATTAGCGAGGCTGGTCATAATTGCGCGAATGCATAATGTAGTATTTACTTCTTTGTTGTGCTGTAGTTCAACCGATACAACAAAATATAAGGTGATGAAACCCCTTATCTATTTTCACCGTGTACCGTCAGGTGAGTACGCTATTTTTAGATTCCTTTGAAGTTTTTTCAATACAGAGCAGCGCCAGAGACGGCGATGGGGAGAAACTGATCCAAGGTCACGTGTTTAATCAAAACAACAGTATGTTAATGAGGCTTAGCCAAATTACACACAAATAAAGAAACACCTTGGAATTCTCCAGCGGTTCCGAGCCCCGCGGTACTGGGACACGGGGACTATTTATTGGGATGAAACACTGTTCCGATTATAACTGTTTGCAGTTGAAATCGTCCAGAGAGTCAGCAACAGTAACATATGAAAGGTAATTATCGAGTACGCATTTAGGACCGCTCTGACTCGTGCAACCTGAAGGCAGCACAGAGGGTGAGGTGGAGTTGGGCGTCGTCTGGGTAACGGCGAAAGTTGATGTGGTTGGATCCAGACTGGAAGTGTTTACTCGAGCTATCGTGGGAACAGACAGAACGAACTTGGAACGCTACTGTTTTCTGTAGGATGTTGGAAACACAACACATATTCCTTCCATCTGTTGTCAATTTCCTTCTGCTTCTAAACAAGGTTGCAGCGTGAGTTAATCTTAAGGGGGAAATTAGCTTCCTGCTGGCAGCTTCCAGTCAGCCTGGGTATTTTCAAGGTTCTGTGAAATTATACTTTAAGGAGTGCTTGAAATCTCCCCTATAGGGAGAAGCATCGCCGCAAATAAAAAATAAAGCAGAGAAAGAATGGTGTCAGTTCTTGAAAGAAAACGTGGCCGCCTGCATTCCGGGGTCTAATTTAAGTCCAGAAATGTATATGATGATATCAGTAAAACGTATGTTACACTTCAGACGCTTCAGTGGAAGCTGTTTCTAATCTCATATCACGGTCCCCCGATCAAAGGGGCCAATTTTCTGGCAGATAAAGAATGGCACAACGTGGTGCACTACAAGACTGCATTAAAGGAATCTATACCTGGTAATCTCACCTGTCGGGTAATGCTAATAGCAGCTTGCAGTATCAAGCTGCTCTTTTGTCTCCAGAAAGTTATTTTAGCCAGAGAGTCTGAGTGGAGGTCACTGAGGATGACCCTGGTGTTAAAGGCAGATAATGAATAAACTAACAGAGAAACAGATGCTCTCTTTAAGTAAAGGGGGGAGATATAGCATCACCTCCTTAATCAGACTGCTATTGTATTGAGAGAGTGAAGGTCACAGAAGTGGAAGGGGAGATGTGTGTGTAAAAGGGTCACCTGGGCCATTAACTTTTATTTCTCAGAGCAGCCAGGTAAAATCACGCAGAAAAAAGTTTTTCATGAAACAAATGCGACTGTTGCGACAAAGGTTTAAAGAGATTTTCCATTAATTAACAAACACTGCGGTACACTGAACGTCATGTCCTTAAGCTTCTTGCTATGCGGGGACTGTGCCACCGTTTAAGCTCGATTTAAGTAGGCGGCCTCCCCAAACATCCAAGAATCTGATTGTTGAGATAATTTAGTAGGATTAGGTGAATTTATTATACAAAACCAGGCGAAACTATTGAAATTAGCATGGAAACATTGCGATAGTCTTTAGTCATTGTGATAGTCAAATGAATTCACAACCTTTTGTAATGACACAAATGCTAAGCAGTTATTTATGTTTGTGTGATTCACTTTGATTCACGTGATTCAAATATCCAACATTCTTTCAGCGTGATAATCGAGGCCAGCCGCCGTCACAAAGAAACAACCATTTGCTTATTTTATTTGAAATTGTTTCACTGCTCTGAATCAATTTTGAGGCAACTCAATCTGAAACAGATTTATTGTTTGATTCGTTATGGAATGATATGTAATGTCACGGGAAGAAACAACAGGGGGCGCTGTTGTGTGAAACAATTCTAAAAACAGAATTCGAATTCCATAGTTAACATGTGAAACATTGGCTCAATAACAGCTCCTTCAGAGTGACGACTGGTCATGTTGACATGTTTATTTTGCGCTAAGTTCTGCTGCCCATTCAAAAAAATCTTTTGGGTTAATGAAATCTGAGGGGACTGAAATGGAACCTTGAGTTTTTGAGAAACTGCTCCATCCAAAAGAGTGACCTTGAATACTAAAACGATTATTCTCGTTAGACAACTGCGGTACTTACGGGAAAGAGATCAAGAACAGTGAGGACGGCGTCAAAATACCTGTTTTGATCAGCTTCGCGGATCATCCAGGACATACAAAATAATACAATGTGTAGCGGATAAAGCCTGATTTTGCTGGTTTGGCTGTAAAAAATGATTTTGGGGCGTCCACAGAGTATTTCAGCCATGCACGTGTGTGTCTGGGGCACAAATAAACCGATCAGATGGCGCCTTTAAACGGAAACAGGAAACAGACTGAAACAGATGTTCTGTTGGGGCACAGATTGGATTATTAATCTTAATACTAAGAATGTGTCGCACACGTGTGCCTGGGAGACGCAACTGATAACGCGGTACCCCCACTAGCTCACTATTCAGTTTTGAATCAGTACCGGGCCTGGGCCTTTCTCTCTTTATTAGCATCATTACACATGTGCATTCATGAAATGGACCTGGGTGCTTGGAATACATATTAATGACGAACCAGCCGCCTGCCCTTAAATATCTTGAAAGGCACAAGCGCCTCTTGTGTTTCTAGAGCAAGATTATAGCTGCCCTAGATTATAGATCTCAAAGCGAACAGAGGGAAGAACCAAATTAACGCAGGGGTGAAAAAAGATAGCCAAGCCGACCATCTTCCGCTGTTTCTGCTGCCGCGTCCGGTTCAGATATGAAGCCGCCGCTGTGACGTGGCTGCGGACTACTCTAAATGAAAGGGCGGAGCAGAGAAGGACAACATTAAAAGGGGATTATTGAAGAGCTGCTTAAATGACCTCATCCATCCTCCGCCCAGTGGTAGCCACGACTGCCACACGACGCTCAGAGCCAATGGGGCTCAGCGAACTGTGTTTACGTTGATCCGGGGTGGGGGGCCCGGTTCCAGCAGGTATCGAGCCAGTTTGGAGCCGAGCCTCGCTGATGGCATCAATTTATCCTGCACAAAAAAGCCTCAGCAGGGGGCTGATTTAGGGTCAGAGTGAAGTACAGCTATTTATACCCGGTTTTGTGAGACTCCAAAGATTGGGCAACCACATAAAGCCTAAAAAGTCTGAAGCTTTTCTCCTTTAGGCTTGTTGACCTCCCCCGAACCAGCCAGGTCGCTCCCCCAAGACCAATTTGCTATTCGAAAAACATTCAACAGCAGAGCTCACGGGGGCCTGAACTGCGATGAGTATAATAAACCAACATTATATATGGAAGATGAGTTTTAGTGCCTGTAGTGCCTTCATTAACTGTGCACAGTTAATTGTAAATTAAACGAACCAAAAGAAGGTAAAAAAAAAAAGAAAAACTGAAAGAATATCATTTGTAAACGTGACTGAGCTCCCAACGCCAGTTAACCAACAGAAAATCTTGTCTTTTCGTCCAGTCATTAAAGCTCTGTTCGATCCATTAGGTGCACACTGATTAAAAATTAAACCTGCCAACCGAGTAAAAATCTGTTTTTGTGCCGAAGGGGACTTAAACTACTATAAAAATACCTTAAAGTACATCTGTGGGTGCACATGAGTGTTTGAGCGAGCGTTACCCAGAACAAGGGGCCATTTGAGGCATGATCATCCTTGAAAAACTAGGATATAAGGAGCCTTTGACTGAATTGCTGCGCACATTAATGCACAAGCAGAGGCCCACGTGCATTAATACTGTAGCCTGCATCCTCCAATGGACTGGACTCTCTCCATAACACTGTTTAAACAGGATTTAATGTGTTTAATGAAGCTGCACTCCACAACAAGGAGATGGGGAGGCGGTGGATCAATTTTAATTATTAAAGGGGGGGGAGGGGAGAGAGAGAGATGTTAACAGGGGCACAAAAGTTGCAGGCTTTTGCAGCAAAGCAGCCAACATCACAGCGACCTGCAGCTGCGATGAAAAGTGCTTACACCAAGCACAACAAATTCACTTTGCGTCTCTGCGCTTCAGGCCACCACTGTTGGCACCGCGGCTCCAGCAGGACGGAAATAAATCACCTCTCTAGAGCCGTTCTGTCTGATTCAGTGACAGCGGCGGGATATTCGGCAAAGGTGTGCACGAGTCTGCAGTGACGCCGTTTTTGGATGCACGGACCGAGGAGGCGCTTTTGAAGTGTTAAGCGGAGCTGAATAATTTACTCCTCTGCAAACACAGTCAGAACTTTAAATAATCATTTACTTTGGTGAACTGGGTCAGGAGGGTGCAGGAAACGAGCGCAGGAAACGAGCCGGTTCTTTGACGCCTTCCGATCAGTCACATACCTGCTGGTGTCTTCCTGTATGTAGAGCGAAAGCAGCTGTTTGGGCACGCTGAAGGACAACGTGCACTCCTCCATTTGCTCGCGCACCAGCATCCACTTGCTGTCGGCCGTTTGAAATCTGTAGACCTTGCATATCGGGTTCTTGAATACTGAGAGAAGGAGAGAATAAAGGTGCATCCGACAGATTAAAAATGGCCCAGGTCCCAGTTACAGAAGATACTAACATTTTCTTTTTTAAACAAAAGAGGCAACAGAGCAGCTTTGACAGCGGTCCGTACCCAGGACAGCACAATGAAAGTCAAAAGTCACACGAGGTGAAGCGCAGATTGAACGCGATGATCAATAAAGCTTTGTGCCAGAGATGAAGCTTTTCCATTTTCCAAGGCCTTCTCTCCTTTCACACTCCAGCGGCAGCCCTGAACACTTTCACCGTTAATCTTTGCCTTATTGTTTTCCCCATTTCCATTTTAATTACTTGTTTATTGAGAAACAAAAGGGGGAAGATCCGTCTGAAACTTCGCATGCTAACGCCAAACCCTATTAAACTGAGTCAGATGCGGCTCCGTCTAAATTCTTGCACAGAGGAGCTAATAGCAACAATCAAAACCCGGAAAGGGAAAACTGCTCTAATGCTCTTATCGGCACGCTGGCAGCAGAGGGCAAAAAATAAAAAATGCCTTGAACACTGTTTACTACCACTTTTCTCTTCCAGTGCTGCAGTCATAAAGGAAGTCACTCAACATGAAGGAGCTCTAGCACCAGGAGTGAAACGCTGGCAGCCTCGCTTTAGGCAGTCAAGCATGCACGGCACCAGCAAAATCTCCCTGCTTGAGATCCAGAAAGACGGAGCCACCTGCTGACAGAGCGACGGCGCGGCACCTGCCCCCCCTCCCCACATCGTCCCTTCTTTCAAAGTCATCTATGTGGGTGCTCAAGCCATTAATCCCACTGCTCTACTATTTGTTCTCAAGTGTTTGAGTTTAGCGATGCCTTTCAGTGCAGACGGGGTCAAGGAGCCTCGCTGCAGCGGGAGGTCGGAGGCACGGACCCGGGATATTATGGACTGATGAAAGCACTTTTAAATATTCCACAAAGTCAATTTTTTGTCAAGTATACTAATACTGCATTCACCCGCTGCTGTTTTTACTATCAACTTTTCATTTCTGCTTCCAGTTTGACATCCGTGAAATATGTGAATAGAACAAAAATGTCCTATTCTGTTGAATTTGATAGAAATGTCACATTATATTCATTTTCACAGTTTAAGTATGAAGCTTATTTGCCTATTCATAACCAAATATTCTGTCTCAGTGATAGTGTCAACATCCATGCATGTAATGGACCACAAACATGATTGATTACTGATTTCCTTGAATGTATCATGAGCTCATTCTGATAACGGGTCACTTTAATAAAGATCACAAAAAAGATCTTGTTTTCACTGAGTTTATGGCCGTGGCTAAAGATAAATAAAGCTGAAATAATCCCTTTTCGCAGCTATGAACCAAGTGATTCCTCAGAACTGATAGATTCATGTTGGGATTGAAAGAAGTGCAAAAATCTGGAAGGAAGACACGAAGGAAAGAAGGCCAATGATAAAAGCTTCAAGGAAAGAGCCAAAGCCCAACCCCCCCCCCCCCAGCTGCCGTAATAATTTGACCACCAATCAGAAGCCTCGATTTCCCTCCCTGACACCTCTCAGGAAAATGACGCCCGCCCCCTCGTTTCCCTGCTCATTGTATGCTCAGTTTGAAAAGCAATAAACTTGGAAGGTTAAAATGCATTAGTCAGCCCGGGGGTCTGCGGGGAGGGTATTGTTCTGACAGGTTGCAGATGTGCACCTGCAAAAGTGGCTCCACCTCACGGGGCTAATCACGCAAGCGACATTAAACGACACCGACGCCATGACAACAGGCGCGGGGTCACTAGGGAGGTGTTGAAATGTGAAGAAAGAGAGGAAGGAAGGAAGGAAGGAAGGAAGCATGGGAAGAAAAACAGAAGCCTGTTAGAACAAGG